>NW_006408685.1:2171056-2188605 GCF_000296735.1 Chrysochloris asiatica | reverse complement strand
CATCTTCACTGGCTTTAGTGGTTGGTGCATAAATTTGAATAATAGTGGTATTAACTGGGCTTCCCTGTAAGTGCATGGATATTTTCCTATCACTTATAGCATTGTACCTCATGACTGATCTGGATATGTTCTTTTTGACAATGAATGCAACACCATTCCTTTTCAATTTGCCGTTCCCTACATAGTAAACCATGTGTTTGTCAGATTCAAAATTGCCAATACCTGTCCATTTCAGCTCATTAATGCCTGTGATATCAATGTTGATGCGTTTCATTTCATTTTTGACAACTTCCAATTTTCCCAGATTCATACTTCATGTTCTGGATTTCAGTGGTTGTTTACAGCTGTTTCTCTTAATTTTGAGTTGTGGCCCATAAGCAAATGAAGGTTCTGTGCGCTTTTTTTCCCCTAGCTTAACTCTATTCACGACATCATGGACAACTGTACTTTGAGGAGGCATTTTTTTTCCCATTCACATTCTGAGTGCCTTCCCACCTTCTGGTCCTTTATCTGACAGTATTTCTCTGCTATTCATAGAGTTTTCAGTGACTAGCGATTCGGAAGTAGTTCGTCACTCTTTCTTTCTGGTCTGCTTTTGTCTGGAAGCTCATCTGAAACCTGTCCACCATGAGTGACCCTGCTGGTTATTGAAAATACCAGTGGCAGAGCCCTCAGAATCACCACAACTCAATCCACCACAGCACGACAGACAAGTGGTGGCCGTTTGGTTTTATGTCGATCCTGTCACTTTAAATTTTGATATCAATCTTGATATAATCAAGATACAATCAAGATGTTCTCTCCTGATACTATCAATCCTGATACAATCAAGATATTCTCTCCCTCCCCCCCAAAAAAAGGAAGACCCACAACACAATGGATTCACACAGTGGCAGCAGCATGGTACCTAACAAAAATGAAGGAATTAGAAACAACTTGATTTTGGGAGAGAATATAAAGGTGTAGTGATTGCCACATAGTGACCTTATACACAATAGAACAAAACACTGTCTCGTCCTAGGCCATGCTCATAACGATTGTTAGCTTGAGTCCATGCTGCTGCCACTGTGTGAATCCATTGTGTTGTGGGTTTTCCTTTTACTTATTTTTTTGTTGACCCTTTTAGCAAGCATGTGGTCCCTCCTGATAATATGTCTGAATTATGTCTGGCTGAACTTCTTCCAACGAAGATTTGTTTGTATTTCTGGCAGTCCATGGTACTTTGAATATTCGTCTCCAGCATCACAACTCAAATGCATCAATTCTACTGTAGGCTTCCTTAGCCACTGTCAAACTTTTACAAGCATATGACACCATTGAAAATACTGTGGCTTGGGGCAGGCACACCTTAGTCCTCAAACTGACATCTTTACTCTTGAACACTTTACTCTTGAACACTTTATAGATGTCTTGTGTAGCAGATTTACCTAGTACAGTATTGTTTTTTAACTGCCCAAAATATGCACATTTTATTTCAGCTTTGGGATATGCAATGAAACTAAGGGCATCCTTCCATACACCATTCTGTCATTTTGATTTAGCTAACATTAATTTAGAAAACGCTAGAGCAGGTATATTTGTGTATATATGTACATATTTTCATATTTTATTTCCTTCATTGTTCATGTCTTTATTACATTTTAGTATTTTATAAACATTCTTAAAAGTCATCAAATGCACCCTAATACTAATGTGTCCTCTTAAATCATTAAATACTGTTTGTATTATATTCAATTTGTGTATTAATCACATATGTGATTGGTCAAACTGTACATTATAAGACATAAGGGGGGAACTTTAAACTTATACTCTATGTGTCATAAGTTGCCCATTACATGATTTTTCATCATTATTTGCAACTTCACACATCTTGAAGTTCTCTATGCAGTCTATTTCAGCTTCTAGTGCTGTACATATCTATATCTTCTGGATGGGACCACCCCATGATCCATAAGCTTGGGGTAAGGCATAAACTGTGTAGTACCTGAAGTGGGTTCTGATTTGGTCTTTGTTTAAGAGCTGAGTTCTGTTGGCAAAGGCACTGAATGTTGCAATACTTGAGTTGTCTTTGTAGGTATTTGTATTTCAGCATGGCTTCCTACCTTTGTTTTTCCATTAGGTTCAGGGAGCGATTCTTTTTTGTTGTTTTTTGTCAATGATGATTTAACTGCTTCATAAATGTGCTGTCTTGCATCATATGTCTTTTTTCCCAGTTACCTATGCAATTATTACTGACTGAACTGGGTAGAAAACAGTTGCTCCTAAAGTGGCTAGTTCCAATGGATAAACAATTTTCTTAAATCTAGAACCTTTTCTTGCTGAAATCAAGCCAGCCAATACTGAGACAGTAATCACTCAAATTCTGGGAAGAAAATCTCCAGGAAGATTTTCAGATAAATATATGCATCTTTTCTATCCCATTTTTCACGAAGACATATACACCCTTGAACCAGCCAATGTATCAAACAGTTATATGGCAGATGGAAGCAAAGCCCATCTGCAAATTACCAGGCTGCTCTTCAATATATTTAGATTGCAGTATATATCAGGAGCTGCTCTGGTTTCAGGAGCTGTTTTTTAGATTCCTCTTCTTTAGCTGCAAATACACTTAAAGATGCACATAGCAGACCTGTAAGCATGGTTGTCAGCTTTCCCATTTTAATTACAGCCATTCCTGTGACCCTTTCCTCTCAGGTTTTCATATGGAGAGCGAAGCACATTTGAATTCTTGATTACTGTTTCCATGAGTGTTGATAGTGGATCCAAGCCAAATTAAGTCTTTGACAACTTCAACCTTTTTTCCATTTATGTTGATCTTACTTATTGGTCAGTGGTGAGGATTTCTGTTTTCTTTACATTGAGTTTCAGCACATACTGGAGGCTGTTTTCTTTTATTTTTGTCAGTAAATATTTTAAGTTCTATTTGCTTCCACCAAACAAGGTTGTATCATCTGCATATCGTAGGTTGTAAATGGGTATTTCTCCAATCCTAATGACACATTTGTCATAAAATACAGCTTCTGAAATAATTTGTTCATTAAACAGATTGAATAACTGTGGAGAAAGAATACAACTCTGGTACACACTTTTACTGATTTTCAACCATTCTGTGTCCCCAAGTCATATTGACCTTACATAGGGTTTCTGAAGAGTGGATAATGATTTTCAACGACTGACTTTGGGGTTAGCAGTCTGGTGTGTATCCTCCAGCACCACACAAATATCGCATTATTGTGTATACCTTTCTCAATTATTATTAATATCAACAGATATTTATGAAGCCATTCCATCTATTTAGTGTATCCATGCAGAGAAAATAAAATACTACCTGTAAATGAACTTTAAATAAATACAAATAAAACAAATTATTACGGAATTAATTGTTAGGAAGTGTACTTTAGAAACATTAATGGATGCCTAGGACACATTTTAAGATTTAATTTTGTTATGAGATAATATTTCAAATGTTAAAATCTTGTAGTTATATTAGGTCATAACATTGGTGAAACCGACTGATACTTCCTAGAATACATATACTTCTTCCAACCTTTTGCCTAACTTTATATATATATTCCATTTTAAATATGAAAATCAATGTAGTTAAATATTGGTCAAATAAAACAATAAGGGAATTGATATTGGCCAAATAAAACAATAAGGGAATTGTAGAAAGCACATGCCTGGTACATGTGATAAAAGTATTATTTGTTAAGTTTTACTAAAATTAATTTCCTGGAAAGATATTCATCATAACTCCATCCACTAAAATAAATACATTTTATTGAATTCTTTGAGAACAACATGCAAATATTCTATTAAACATTTATATTTAAAGAATTTGAAACTTTTGATTCTATAAAGTATTCAATAGTTTTTATCCCCATATATTTTGGCAACAGAGCAGTGGTACAGGTGACCTACTTAAGGAGTATTTAATTCACAGATAATGTTATTACATTAAGTATCTCAGTGAAGGTTCTTGCTATTGTATGCCACTACTTACACACAATAAATCCCACAGCAAGCCATGATGATTGTGAAATCAATGGAGTTCAAGACTCTGCACACTACACATATATTCTTTTTTTTTTTTAAGGTTTTGATTGTAAGGTTTACATGGGAGAACATCAGCTTTACACTCATCGTATCGTATTTCATTTCATTACAGTGATTAAAATCCCCTCCATGCATCATCCAAATAACACCAAAGGGTACACCCCACAGGCCTGCCCCCACCAGCAACCAGCACACTGTCCTTCTCCCTTTCTGAGTCCAGTGTCTTCAGCCGTTCCATATGTCCACACCATCGTCTCTGGTTTGATCAGTGGCACCACTGCCTCTCTAGGTAGGGTCCCGCTTTCTATTCTTCTCACTTGATGGACCCAGAAACCTCCACTCCTGGACTGCAAAATCAATCACTCAACTTCTTTTGTCAAAAAACATTTACCTCTCTATTTCCTAGCCTCACAGTCAGTCCTGATGGCAATTATTCACTATTGTACCAAAAGAGTCTTATTCCCATTTCCTTTTGCCAGCCTGGTCCCAACAGATTGGAAATTGATTCTACCTTCCCCTGCCTCATCAGGAACTAAGCTCCCTCTTGAAAGCTTGTAAGCCAATCACTTCTTGCCTTTATAGCCACCCCTCCACCCCCATTTTGGGCAGCCATTGGCTATGTTGCCCATCCTTGTCAACCCTGTTTACTGAGGGGTAGGAGTGATCCTCGCTGTAAAGATTTGTTCCCTTTTTTGAGCTACTGCATCTGTAAGTATAGGTAAAGTTCATCAAATTGTAGCAGTTTACTCTTTATTTCCCCCTCTTCTTTCTTCTTCTAGTCAAGTTCTGATCATCCAGCTATCAAAGCCAGATCAAGTGAGTACTATCTGCAAGTATGGGTGTTCTTGTGCATATCCCCTCACTTTGTATAGCTCAATGCTTCACTCTCCTCTCTAGCCTTCTGTAGGCATGTCATTGCCTCTGGGAGCAGGAGTTCCCGGGTCTTGCCTTACTGCTGGCCATGTAGGTCTCCACCCTAGTCCACGGGGGTCTATTGAAAGTGGTCAGGCTTAGCTCGGAACTTCATTGCTGTTTTTACCACCTCTTCCCTTATCAGTGACCAACGTGGTCACCAGCCAGACCACAAACCTGCTCATATACTCCCCTTGAGTCTCAGTCTTGGAAGGGTGTTTGCTCTGAGAGGTCATGACCACTTGCCTTATTGCTCCTGGACCAACAACTTACTTGTTCTTGTAGTAATCAATCAGACTGCCATTATTGTTTTAGATTTTTCCTGCAGTTCTCCCTTTCACTAAGTATCTTCTCTTCTTCTGGCCGCTCTGGTCTACTGATCATTTCCAGTGGAAATTTCCTACCTTAGTCGGTTCTGTATGGGATTCTGGATTCCACCTATGGTCTTGTGCAATGTAAAGGCTCCACAGGAAGCCTCTTTCATTGGGCAACTTCTAGCCCCCTTTTAGGTGTTCCAATAAGTTATAGGCAGAAGACGGATTGACAGGCTTTCTGTAGTGATGATTCTGGCTAATCCTATCTCCCCCCGCGCACCCCAAAGAATCTATTTTACAATGGTAGGCAAGGGAAACCAAGATTCAATAGACAGCCAAGCATCTTAACACTATTCCACTCTATTACCTCTTCAAACAATTCCTCAATTCTTGTATCCTGGAGCCCTATTGTTCCAAGGTTGTGCATACATCATTATTTACTTATGTGTCACTTAGCCTAACTGTTCTCCCATCAGCCTTGTTCTTCCATTTCCCTCCCCATTCTTGCGTATTGCCCCTTGGCCCCAAACACACACCCAAGCTATCCTGTGTCTATTCCTTACCTTGTACTCTATCTTTGACTCCCTCCCACCCTTCCTCTCATCCCATACATCCTGGTGATCAGCAAATATATATATATAATTTTTTTCAACTTTTAGTGTGGGTACTTTCTATTACTCTTTTACAATAATGGTCCTATGTGATATTTCTCCTTTTATGACTGACTAATTTCACTCAACACAATGTCCTCAGGGTTCATCCATGTTATGCGGTGGCTTGCAGCTTCCTTGTTATTCTTCAAGGTAGCATAGTATTCCATTGTGTGTATGTATCACAGTTTGTTTCTCCATTCTTCAATTGATGGGCACTTAGGCTGTCTCCATCTTTTTTCTATTGTAAATAGTGCTGCTATGAAATTTGTTGTGCATATATCCACTTGTGTTATGGCTCCTATTTCTTGTGGATAAATATGAAGTAGAAGAATTGCTGGATCATAAGATATTTCTATTTCCAAACTTCAGAGAGGTTGGACCATTTATCAATCCCACCAGCAATGCAGGAGTGTCTCATTCTCGCCAGCATTTATTGTCCCCTAAGAAGAAAGCAGCTGATCCGGGAGAGAAAGATGAGGCTTTCTGCTCCCGTAAAGATTTACAGCCTCAGAAACCCTATACAGGGTCGCTATGAGTCAAAACCGAATCCACGCACACAACAACAACAACAAAGCAAAAATTCATGGAGAAGACAAGAAAGAAGGAAAAGGTCAAAATGGATGTCAGAAGAGACGCTAAAAATTGTTCTCCAGTGTAGAGATGTTAAAGCAAATGGAATAAATGAGGAGGTCCAAGAGCTAAACAGAAAATTTCAAAGATCAGCTTGAGAAGATAAAGACAAATATTACAACAAAATGTGCAAAGATCTGGAATCAGAAAAACAAAAAGGAAGAACATGCTCAGCATTTCTCAACATGGGGGAACTGAAGAAAAAAAATCAAGCTTTGACATTCATTATTGAAAGATGCTCTGGGCAATTTATTGAATGATGCAGAAAGCATCAAGAGAAGATGGAAGGAATACACAGAGTCACTGTACCAAAAGGAAATGGTTAATGTTCACCCATTCAAGAGGTAGCATATACTCAATTCAATGATACTGAAGGAGGAAGTCTAAGGTGCATTGAAAGAATTGGCAAAGAACAAGGCACCAGGAATTGATGGAATGAAAATTGAAATCTTTCAAGAAAGTGAGGCAGCACAGGCGGCACTCACTCATCACTGCCAAGAAATTTGGAAGACTACTATCTGGCCGACTGATTGGAAGAGATCCATATTTGTGCCCATTCCAAAGAGAGGCTACCCAATGGCATGTGGAAATCACTGGACAATCTCTTTGATATGCCATGCTAGTAAAGTTTTGCTAAAGGTAATGCAGAAATGGCTACAATCGTACACTGACAGAGAACTTCCAGAAGTTCAAGCCAGATTCACAAGAGGCGGTGGAACGAGGGATATCATTGCTGATGTCCGATGGATCTTGGCTGAAAGCAGAGAATATCAGAAAGATTTTTACCTGTGCTTTATTGACTACACAAAGGCTTTCGATTGTGTGGATCATGGCAAGCTATGGACAATAGTGTGAAGTATGAGTATTCCAGGACACTTAATTGTGCTCATGAGGAATCTGTACCTGGACCAAGAGGCAGTTGTTCGAACAGAACATGGCAACACTGAATATTTTAAAATTAAAAAAGGTGTGCAACAAGATTGTATTCTTTCACCATACTTATTCAACCTGTATGCTGAGCTACTAATCCGAGAAGCTGGGTTCTATGAAGAAAAATGTGGCAATAGAATTGGAGGAAGACTAATTAACAACCCGCAATATGCAGATGATACACCTTTGCTTGATGAAAGTGAAGGGGACTTAAAACAATTACAGCCTTCAGTATGGATTACATCTCAACGTAAAGAAAACTAAAATCCTCACCACTGGAACAATAAGTAGCATTCTTATCAATGGACAAAAGATTGAATTTGTCAAGGACTTCATTCTTCTTGGATCAACTATCAACACTCATGGAAGCAGTAGTCAAGAAATCAAAGGATATATTGAATTAGGCAAATCTGCTGCATAAGACCTTTTTAAAATGTTGAAGAGCAAAGATGTCAGCTTGAGGACTAAGGTGCAGCTAACCAAAGTCATGGTATTTTCAATAACCTCATATGCATGTGAAACCTGGACAGTGAATAATGAAGACCTTAGAATAATTGATGCCTTTGAATTATGGTGTTGGTGATGAATATTGAAAGTGCCATGGGTTGCCAAAGAACCAATAGATCCGTTTTGGAAGAAGTGCAGCCAGAGTGCTTTTTGGAGGGCAAGATGAACAAACTTCATCTCTCATGCTTAGGACATATTGTCAGAAGGGACAAGTAGCTGGAGAATGATGTCATGTTTGGTGAGGTGGAGGGTCAGAGAAAAAGAGGAAGGCTCTCAACGAGATGCATTGGCCAAGTGGCAGCATCGATGGACTCAAGCTTGGCAACAGTAGTGAGGTTTGCCCAGGATTGGGCAGTGTTTCGTTCTGCTTGCATAAGGTCGCTATGGATCGGTACTGACTCGATGGCACCTAACAGCAACATTTTTTTTTTTTTTTTTTTTGCCACTCTTTCTTGTTTGTTGCTGCAGTTAGCTTGGTATATTTTTTTCCATCTTTTAACTTTTAATCTGCTTTTGTCTTTGTGTGTAAGGTGTGTCTCTTGCAGGCAGCATATTGAAGTGTCTTGTTTTCTTATGCAATCTGCCACTCTCTCTTTACTGGTGCATTTAATCTGTTGACATTCAATGTAATTATCGATAGTAATGAATTACTTTCTACCATTATATTCATTTTTTAGTAATGCTGTTTGTTCCTTTGTTCTGCATGCCTTCATGTGTTGAGTTTCTGTTTTTTGTGCTATTTATTGTTGGTTCTATTTATCTAATAGCACAAAATTGTTTGTGCTATTTATCTTCGCTTTCAAATTTGCTTTTTCTGCTTGGAAGTTCATTTTCATGGTAAATTGTGAAGTATTAACTTTCTTTGGGGTTACCTTTTAGTCTATTAACTTTTCTCCCCATTAAGAGGATCTAGTGTATCCTGTAATCTACCTGACATCCTCACCACCTGGGTCTCTGTTCCTACATTTATTCCTTCTTTGACATTGATATTATTTTAATCTTTGGCTGACATCCCAGCTCATTTGAGTTCGTTTTTGTAATTTTGTTCTATTCTGAACTCTTGAGTCCCATGTGGTGTTGCCATGCCTGTCAATCTCTGGTTGTTTTCTATTCTTGTTGTTTTTTCAGTCCAAAGAACTCCCTTTTGGATGTTTTGAAGTGCTAATTGTTTTTGAGAATATCTCTTGCTTCTGTGTATCCTGGAATGGTTTGATTGCACCATTGTATTTGATTGATAGTTTTGTTGAATAGACAATTCTTGGTTGGCTGGTTGCTTTTTTTTTTTTTTAGAATTTTGTGTGTGCCTTCTGCCTGCATGGTTTGTGCTGAATAGTAAGAGCTTAATCTCATTTGCTTGCCTTTTTAAGTGACTCTTTTCTCCCTGGCTGCTTTTAGGATTCTCTCCTTGTCTTTGATTATGAAGAGGTTAATTACTATATCTCTTGCTGACTTTCTTTTGCTGTCTATCCTTCCTGGGGTACATTTGGCTTCTTGAATGTTTATATTCTCATCTTTCAAGATGTTAGGGAAATTTTCTTCCAGAAGCTCTTCAACTATCTCCTCTCTGGACTTCTGTGATTCTTCCTGTTCCAGAATGGCAATAATTCTTAATTTGTTCCTCTTCTTGTTATCCAGAATAAATCTTAGACTCTCTTCAGGTCTTTTTTATCCTTTTTTCTGCTTGCTCTTCTATCTTAGCAGTATTGAGAGATTAGTCTTCCATCTCACTAGTTCTGTTTTCCATCTCTTCTATTCTCCTCCTTTCCCCTTTCAGTGTATTGTCCATTTCTAATAATTTTTTTTATTAATCATCTGGACCTCTTTTTGCAGATTTTGAATTGTTTCCAATGCTGTATCAATCTTGTTTGATTGCTCTTGTTGTATTTTCCTGATTTCTATCTTGTTTTTCTCCACCCCTTTTCAGAGCATTTGAATTTGTTTCCATATCATTCTTCTGATTTCCTTCTCAGGCAAATCCAAAACCTGTTCTTCCTCTACTGGCGAACCTTTGTCTGTCTCTAGTGCATTTGTCCCAGTTACTCTTTTTTGTTTTTGGGCATGTTTTGAGATCGTTTATTGTGTTTGAGATATTTTGTCATTTCCAGTACTTATGTGGGTTTTTTAATGCTTAGATGGATGTTTGTTGTTGTGTTATTAAGCTTACTGGTTGTCTCCTGGTGGATATGATCAGAAGATAGGCTTCCCTTTTCACATGTAATGTTTAACAGTTGTCATTGGGTCTTGTATCAGTGGTGGAATATTATGGTTTAGCCTTGTTGCTTGACTATATTGCTATGATTGCTGTCTCTTCTTGAGTACCGTTGGAAGAAAAATCTCCCACCTCCAGGAAAAATGTGTGATCAAAAGCAGATGCAATGCAGAAGCAGAGACCAAAATCTTCACTTTGAAACCAAAATAAAAATGTGGTTGACTGTCCAGTTGCCTTGATACACAGGCAGTGTGTTCACACCATAGAAGCCTCCAGCAGTCGATGGGGGTGTCCCCTTACTCAGGCCCCTCCTCTAGTCACCATCGTGGAGTTGCACAGATAGACATTGAGAAGTTAATGGTAGAAAG
The DNA here is from genome assembly GCF_000296735.1 of Chrysochloris asiatica. Taxonomy (NCBI): domain Eukaryota; kingdom Metazoa; phylum Chordata; class Mammalia; order Afrosoricida; family Chrysochloridae; genus Chrysochloris; species Chrysochloris asiatica. The sequence continues at coordinate 2,178,026 of NW_006408685.1, read as the reverse complement.
ATTGCCTACTATTTTTGTCTCTGAAGGTCAGTTAAGTATCTGTGTGTGCACAGCATAATTTTTGAGATAGTTGCATCCTTTTATGTTGGGGTTTTACATATTGTTCTATGGTTTGTCTGTCAAGCCGGATTGGCCTGCTTTTTTTCTTGCTAGATAGGCCTGCGTCTCCAAGGCTGATGTCATAAGCAGCTGCCAAGCTCTTTCTCTTTGTACCGTGGGAAAACTGTGGGGTCAGCACTGGACTTTTTTGCGGGGAGGGGTGTGCACCCACCCACCTGAAGACATCTGGGCTGGGCAAAGAAGGCGCGACAGGAAAGAGGAGGAAAAAATGTGTAGAATCCCCTACACCTCCTTTTGCAAATGTCACTGCACCACTTTTAGCACCAGTTCCCTGTGCCAGACTGGCTCTAGCTCCACCTTCTGAACTCCATCCGGGTAGGTTGGCCACAGAGGGAGTCCTGACTTAAGTCATTCCTAACTCACAGTATTTCCCTTTATATCATGATTTTTTTCACTTGCTCATGTGGGAAACTGACATCCTGATTCTTATGGTAGATCCAGAGCTCTGGTGTTGTTCTATGAGAGCAGCTTCTCTGGGTTTTCAACCCCTCCCCTATGGAGCCTTTCCTACCTGGATGTCTCTGCTGCCACCCAATCCAGAAGCTCCCCACATGTAGTACACATATATTTTTGCAATTGAAAAATGCGGTGTAGCTTCCAGTTAAATTTGCATGCATGCCCCTTCAAGAATCAAAACCTATATGTTTATATTTTTGTTTTCACACCATTTAAAAAGTTGTTGTGTCTATAGTCCAGCTTTGTGCTCTGCTTCAAGGAATTTTATTGGTTGAAGGATACATGGGTCACTGAAAGTGTTTCTAACTTGAGAAATTCTTATTTTTTAAACTTTGTGCATTTTTACAAAAATTACAAGACTTCATTAAGTAAAGTAGCTTAGTTTGAGGTGTTGTCATGCACCTTCTTCATGCACTGATGTTGGAGCCCAAAGAGAGGGAAGTAACTGAGTTTGTTTGGTTACATCCCAGAGATTGCTTATCTGTAGCACATTTTCTTTACAGATGCCAAAATAATATCCTTCTTTTATTGTAGAGGAAATTTTCAATCTGGTTCATATCACAGATAAAATATTATCAACCGGAACTCAAATAGATTGCCATGTATACAGACTCCATGAAGCATCTTAACAGACATAATTTATTTTAATGTCTTTTTATCTGATGTTAAGAAAGAATCTTATTGTAATAATGAAATTTAGGAAATTATCATATAAAACTATTAGACAAGACACAGCTTTTTTTTTTTTTTTTTGCACAATTGTTGTTGTTGTTAATTGCTGACAAGTCAGTAACAATTTATAGTGATGCTGTATAGGGTTTCTGAGGAGCAGCTGGTGTGTTCAAACTTGCAACCTTGTGGTTCACAGTCCAGTACTGATCCTACAGCACCATATCAGGAGTCCAAGATAGCCACTTGTGGCCCTTGTTATTGTTAAGTACCATTGAGTCAGTTTCAACTCATAGCCACTCTGTATAGGGTTTCTGAGGTTTTAAATTTCTAGAGCAGAAAGCCTCATCTTTCTCCTGTGGACAGGCTGGAGGCTCAAACCACAGATCTTGTGGATCATAGTCCAGTGCTTACCATATGGAGTCAACACAGTCCCCATGACTCATACAAGAAGATAATAAAAATTCAATGAAATAATGAATGAAAAGCTCTGATACAATACCTGACATACTGTATGTACTAAAAGAAAACAAGTGATAAACTTTAAAAATTCATAATTTTAATGGGTTACTTCTTTATATTATTGAAACTTTATTCTGTGTATATTAGCATTTGTGTAGACTAGTGATAAAATTTCCAAATTATTTTTCTGTTTAGGAATTTGACATACATACCAAGAATGTATTATCTGTATCGTCCAATGCCAGCAGAGTAGGAATCAGCTTCTAAGAACCTGATTATGATGCAATAAGGTCACACATAGTAGTGAAAGAAACTCTGCTTCCTTTAAGGGACCTAACATAAATACAAAATGGGATAATAAGGTGGTTACATAGATTTGGTAAGATTCCAGTTTTGAAAAGGCATTCTTTCTTATTCCATAACCTAAGAATTGACTGTGTCCACTAATAGGTAATATTTTTCTCATTAGAAATAGGCCTAAAAATAAAAAATAACATTGGAAACGATCCAAATGCCCATCAACTGGTAAATGGTTAAACAAAATGTAACCTATCTGTATGATGGAATACTATACAGCAGTAAAAAGAAGTAACAAGCTACTGATGCATGCCATAGTATAGATGAACCACAAAATCATTATGCTAAGTTAAAGAAGCCAGATACAAAAATACCACATGTTATGTGATTCCATTTATAGAAATATTTAGTAAAAGCAAATCTGTGAGACAGAACTACATTAGTGGTTTCCTAAGAATGGGGTGGAAAAGAGGATTAACTGTAAATAGGCATGAAAGATCTTCATGAAGAGAAGGAGATGATGGTTATACAGCTCCATAAATCTACTATAAATAATTAATTCATACATTTAAAATAGGCAAATTTTATAATTATAATTAAAAAAAATACATTTGTTTAAAACAGTGAAGATAAATAGATAAGAGAGAGCAAGGGAAAATATTGGAGACAAAGCAGTTTATAATTTTCAGGATGTAATTAGGCTACTTACTTTTTAAATATCTACAAATATAAATGTCAGTTATACATATGTGTGTGTGTTATATACATATATGCATATGTATATACTTGTGTGTATAAACATGTGTGTATATATATTAAATGTTTTTTTCTAATTTTGTTCTTCTTTAGCAGTAAATGCTGTTCCAATTTCAGTCCTTTTTGCCATAACACTTTAGAGAGATTACAGGCATCTAGAGAATACAAATTACCTTTGATTATGAATATTCCATCATTTACATGTTAGAAACAAAATCTTTAATACTTTCTGTTTGTGGTGAGGCAACATAGTGAAACACCTGGGCTGTTATGAGTATACTTTCTGATTTTAACTTTTTATTTATTTATTTTTCAGAAGAGGTGCCAGTTCAAATTCCAATGGTGAAGCCACCCTTGGGCAAGATCCAATTGACTCCTGGGCAAGCATTGCCTCCAGGGTTCCCTGGACCATTCATTTTTGCTGATAGTCTGTCCTCCGTGGAGACACTGTTGACCAACATTCAGGTCAACAATAGTTCTATAAACAAAATACATATGTTATAAGACATTAGCACCTACATAACTTATTTTGCATTTGATAAATTAAGACAGATAAGATGACCTTCATAGCTTTTGTTGTCTTTGACAGGGTCTGCTGAAAGTGGCTTTGGATAATGCTCGCCTCCAGGAGAAGCAGACTCTGCAGGAAAAGAAAGAATTGCGAATTGAGCTCTATAGAGAGAGAGAAATTAGAGAAAATCTTGAAAGACAGCTTGCAGTTGAGCTTCAAAGCAGGAGTAAGTGTAACAAGTTTAATTACTCAGAAATTGTTATGTTGGAAGTATTTTAAATAATAATAGAAATATTCTCAGGGATAGATTTAAATTGTTGAAAGCAAATGACTAGCTAAAAGTAAAATATTATCCATAAGCCTATATTTATATTTTCTTTCTTTGTAATAATAATAATAAAAAAAAAAACCTCATGAACTAGATCTGCAATTGATCCAGTTGCAGATTTGGAAACATGGATATTCATTATGAATTTTGATAAATATACCTTTTATATGGAGAATATCATGGTTTCTTATATATGAAATAACTTGTGCCAGGCAGAGTGCTAGACTCTGAGTTTATAAGACTAATAAAGCTCAATGCTTGTCCTTGAGAGTTTATGTTTTAGAGTGCTGAGACAAACAATGAATTTAGTTTAGAATTAAGTGGCAAAAAAGTGTGGTTGTTGTGCTGTCAAGTTAGTTCCTACTCATAGTGACCCTGTATAGGGTTTCTGAGACGTGGCTGGTGAGTTTGAACTGTCAGCGTTTGAATTCAAACTTACCTTGTGGTCTAGTGCTTATCTTACAGTGTCACAACAGGACAAAACAGTGATGTATTGTAAATATGTTTGTAAGGAGAGCAAATAGTCTGTTTTGATCAATGGTGGGGGTTGGTGGTTGACGAATATCTTGGTGCTTACACATTAGCCTGAATCTTGAAGGATAATCCAGTTTAGCAAGGACATTAGAGTGCCTTAGTTATTTCAGCATTCTAAACACAGATATCAGTTTGCAAAGACTTAGAGTTAAGTAATCTCATACACAAGCAACTGTGTAGAGTATGTTATATGCTATCATTGTCAGTTTAGCAATAAAGAAGTGAATGTCAGGAAATGATGTAGAAAGGGGGCAGGTTGAGGCTAAATTATGAATTATGTTTTAACTATGGAAAGGGTTTGCTTGAGCTTTATTTTATAGGTGCTAAGAAACATTAAAATATAAATAAGGGCGATATCTAGTCTGATTTTAGTTTGATAAATTACTTTATTTTGGAGAATATGTTATGTTGTTCCTAAGTGCCATTGAGTCAATTCTGATTCATAGCGACCCTGTATAGGTTTTTTGAGAAGCTGCCAGAGGGTTTGAACCACTGATATTGCTGTTAGCAATCCAGTGCTTATCCTATAACACCACACCAGGACTCCTGGGAATATATTGGGTTGGGGAGGAGTTAATACTAAACTATAAACAAGGAGACAGTGGAAAAAGTTTTTTTTTCTCATCCAAGTAATAGTGAAAAGGACTAAATAAAAGGAGTAGAAGTAGGGATGGAAACAAATGGACTGAATTGAGAAATACTGAATTATTTATCTATAGAATTAACCCAACCATGGATAACCAAGTGGGTATCTACAATCACATATAATAAGATGAATTTATATATATATTTTTACAAAATGGGAAATTAAAAATAAAAAACAAATACCCTTACTTTAATCAATAATGTTCAATTTTTCTCACATTTACCACATGATACTAAACAGCAACCACCACTCATCTGTCAATTTCTCGTAGTTTGGTGGCTTTCATGTTGCTGTGATACTGTAAGTTATGCCAAAGGTATTTTAAATGCCAGCAGTTTCACCCATGGTGGACAAGTATCAGTGGAGTTTCTAGAATAAAATAGACTAGGAAGAAGGAGAGGGAGACTACTTCTGAATGTTTAACCACTGAAAACCTTATGAATAGCAATGGGACATTGTCATATATAGTGCCAGAAGATGTCTGTCAGGTTGCAGAGTACTGAAATACTAGAGATGCCTCCGCAAATAGAGTTAACCATAATGAGATGAATGGAGTAAAGCATTCAGGACATTCATTTGTTGATGGGGCACAACTCAAAATGAGAAGATAGAGTTGCAAATATCCATTAATCATCAGAACATGGAATATGCATAGTATGAATCTAAGAAAATTAAGTTGCAAAAGATGAATTGGAAAACAAAGATCAATATCATAGAAATGGTTATTGTTAAGTACTATTGAGTCAGTTCTAACTCTTATTGACCTGTATGATGTTTCCAAGGAGTAACTGGTGGAGTTGAACTACCAACCTTGTGGTTAGCAGTTCAGTGCTTATCCTACAGCGCCACACCAGGACTCCTATCCTAGAGTTTAGTTAGCTAACATGGACTGGAAATGCCCATTTTTATTCTTAACATCATATGGTTTACTATGCTGGGAACATCAAATTAAAGAGGAATGGCTTCATACTTATCATCAAAAAGAATATTTCAAGATCTATCTTGAAGTACAATGCTGTCTGTGATAGGATAATATCCATACACCTACAAAGAAGACCAGTGTTCTGGCTTGACACTGTAAGTAAGCACTTGACTTCTAGCCACAAGATTGATAGTTTCAAACTCACCAACCACTCTCTGGAAATTATATGCAGAGAAGATATGAGTCAAAACTGACTAGACAGCACTTAACAACAACAACAGAGAAGGCTAGTTCAGAATTATGTACCAACTAACAAAGCAAATGATGAAATTAAACAAACAATTCTACAAACTTCTTTGGGTTTCTATCATGGAGGGCGGCGGCTAAACGATGTGCGACAACTGCGCAGACCTGGTGGAGGTGTTAAATGAAACCCAGACCACACACGGAGTGGCGGGGTGTGAGGTGTCTGGAGACCAGGTCAACAGGGAGACGCTGCCTAGCGGGAAGAGACTGCAGGGGCCGGCCAGGTTGTCCTACTTACCCAGAAGCGAGAGTGCCGTCCTAGCCTAACCGTTGGATCGTGGCTTTGAGGCAGGATCGACCAACTCAGAGACCCACAAGCCCAGTCCAAAGGGTCTCACTACAACCCAGTCGCCCCTGCTGTGCTTCTGCCTCTTGATTGACATCCAAGGACTGAAATCCCGCCTTTGAGCCAGACTTAAGGGCCCTAGCACAAGGAGATTCCTATTTAACAGCAACCATGTAACCGCCACTTGTCTCTCTGGCATGCTGTGGTGGTTTGAATTGCTGTGATTCTGAGGGCTATGCCACCGGTACTTTAAATAACCAGCAGGGTCACCCATGGTGGACAGGTTTCAGATGAGCTTCCAAACAAAGACAGACTAGGAAGAAAGAGTGGCAAACTACTTCCGAATCGCTAGTCACTGAAAACTCTATGAATAGCAGAGAAACATTGTCAGATACAGGACTGGAAAGTGGGAAGGCACTCAGAATGCGATTGGGGAAAAAAATGTCTTCTCCAAGTGGAGAAAAGCTCACAGAACCTTCATTTGCTAATGGGCCACAAATCAAAATGAAGAGAAACAGCTGTCAAAATCCATTGAAAATCGGAATATGGAATGTACAAAGTATGAATCTGGGAAAATTGGAAGTTGTCAAAAATGAAATGGAATGCATAAACATCCATACCTTAGGCATTAGTGAGCTGAAATGGACTGGTATTGGCCATTTTGAATCTGACAACCA
>NW_006408685.1:2151521-2153247 GCF_000296735.1 Chrysochloris asiatica | reverse complement strand
AAGCTGTGACAGAGGGCATCCTTGTCTGGCTCCTGTTCGCAGAGGGAAGGTTTTCCATTTCTCTCCATAGAGAGTAATATAGGGTGTTGGTTTTGTATATATGCTCTTTATTATGTTGAGGTATTTCCCTTCAATTCCTATTTTGTTGAGTGTTTTTATCAGGAATGGATGTTGGATTTTTTTCAAATACCTTTTCTACATCAATAGATATGAACATGTGGTTCTTTTCTTTTTTCTTATTTATATGGTGGATAATGTTGATCGTTTTTCTACTGCTGAACCATCCTTGCATCCCTGATATGAATCCCACTTGATCATGATGATCTTTTTGATGTGTTGCTGAATTCTGTTGGCTAGGATTTTGTTGAGAATTTTTGAATCTATGTTCATGAGTGATATTGGTCTGTAGTTTTCCTTCTTAGTGACATCCTTCCCTGGTTTTGGTATGAGGGTTATACTTGCTTCATATAATGTGTTAGGGAGTTTTCCATCCTCTTCTATATTCTGGAATAATTTGAGTAGTATTGATGACAGCTCTTCCCTGAATGTTTGGTAGAATTTACCAGTCAAGCTGTCTGGGCTTGGATATTTTTTGGTTGGGAGTTTTTGATGACCTGATCAATTTCTTCTTTTGTTATGGGTCTGTTCAGGTTTTCTACTTCACTGTGTGTAAATTTAGGTAGGTCGTGTTTATCTAAAAATTCATCCATCTTTTCTAAGTTTTCAAATTTGTTGGAGTACAACTCTTCATATTGTTCTGTTAGTATCCTTTTGATTTCCTTTGGTTCCATTGTGACATCACCCATGTGATTTCTAATGCGTATTATTTGTGTCTTCTACCTCTTTTCTATTGTTAGTTTTGCCAATGGTCTGTCTAGTTTGTTAATTCTTTCAAAGAACCAGCTTCTTGTGTTGTTGATTGTTTCTATAGTTTTTCTGTTTCTATCTCATTTATTTCTTCTCTAATCTTTATTATTTCTTTTCTTTTGGTGGCTGTGGGTTCCCTCTGTTGTTCTTTTTCTAGTTGTTGTAGATGTTGTGTTAATGTGTGAAATTTTGTTCTTTCTTCTTTTTGGATGAGTGTGTTTATTGCAATAAATTGTCCTCTCAGCACCGCTTTCACCATGTCACATAGATTTTGGTATGTTTTGTTTTCATTCTCATTTATTTATAGAAACTTTGCGAATTCATTTTTAATTTCTTATACTACCCAGTTGCTTTTCAGCAGGTTGTTATTCAGTTTCCATGTATTTGACTTGATTTCTTTGGTCTTCCTATTGTTGATTTCTAATTTGATAGCATTGTGATCTGAGAAGATGCTTTGTAGTATTTTGATATTTGTAAATTTATGTAGATTTGTTTTGTGGCCAAAGACATGTTCTATTCTGGAGAATGTTCCATGTGCACTTGAGAAGAATATTTATTGTGAAGTTGTTGGGTTGAATGCTCTATACACATCTATGAGGTCCAGTTGGCTGAGTGTGTTGTTTAATTCTTCTGTGTCTTTATCAAGTTTCTTTCTGGTTGTTCTATCCGTTTTTTGAAAGTGGAGTATTAAAATCACCCACTATTATTGTAGATTCATCTATTTCTTTCTTCAAGTCTATAAGAGTTTGTTTTATATATTTTGGCACTCTTTCATTGGGAGCATAGATATTTTATATGGTTATTTCATCTTGCTCAATTGTTCCTTTAATCATGATATAATGTCCATCTTTATCTCTTA
>NW_006408685.1:2142791-2150791 GCF_000296735.1 Chrysochloris asiatica | reverse complement strand
AAATTCCCATAGCTTCTGTTTATCCTGGAATGTTTTGATTACACCATCATATTTGATTGATAGCTTTGCTGGATAAAGGATTCTTGGTTGGCAGTTTTGTTCTTCCAGGGTTTTATATATGTCTCCCCATTGCCTTCTCGCTTGCATGGTTACTGCTGAGAGATCTGAGCTTAATCTGACTTGCTTGCCTTTGTATGTGACCCTTCTTTTTTCTCTGGCTGCTTTCAAAATGTCTCCTTATCTTTGAGTTTGGAGATCTTGATTATGATATGTCTTGGTGATTTTCTTTTGGGGTCTGCTCTTCTTGGAGTTCGTTCAGCTTCTTGTATGTTTATTTTTTCCCTTTTCAGGATGTTGGAGAATTTTTCTTCCAGTAGCTCTTTGACTATTTCCTCTGTGGACTTGTGTGATTCTTCTTTTTCTGGAATGCCAATAATTCTTAAGTTATTCCTCTTCATGTTGTCCAGCATGAATCTTATACCTTCCTCTGAATTTTTTATCTTTTTTTGTGTTTATTCTTCTATCAGTGGTATTGAGAGACTTGTCTTCCAGCTCGCTGATTCTTCCTTCCATCTCATCTATTCTACTCCTCTGTCCTTTCAGAGTGTTTTCGATTTCTGTCATTTTGGTTTTGACTGTTTGTAGCTCTTTCTGTAGGCTTTGCATTGTTTCCAATGCTGTATCTATCTTGTTTGATTGCAATTGTAGCACTTTCCTGACTTCTTCCTTATTTTTCTCAACTCCATTGTAAAGTGTTTTGAAACATTTTATAACCATTTTTCTGAATTCTTTATCAGGCATTTCCAGGACCTGCCCCTCCTTCCAAAATGGAGTCCAGATCTATTTCTGGGTCATTTGTCTCGGATATTTTATCTTTTTTCTGGACATGTGTTGATGTGGTCATCTGTTTTTGCTTCTTGGACATGTTTAATGTTTATCTGTGGCCCTAATACTTAAATGAGTATGTATTTTGGTACTTTTTTTGTTTTTGTTTTTATGCTTTCTGGTTTCTTCCAGGAAGATGTGGTCAGGATGTGGTCTTCCCTTTTCACTCTTCTTATTGCTTGTCTCAGAGTAACTTTCTCAGGTGCTGCTTGTTTCCTTGGTATCTGGCAGCTGGTATTGATTATTGACTGGGTTTTGGTGTTTTATACAGTGTTAATGAAGCTTGGCTATTTGGTAGCATTTGCTGAATCTTCCTGTGTAATATAGGGAGACCAAAATTCTTCCAATAGCAGAAAGGAGGCTTGTAACAGCCAAACAGCAGCAGCCTGTTATAAAAACAAAGTCAGAATCAAAAGGAAAAACAAAAATCAGAAAAAGAGGAAAAAATTACGAAAGAAAAATTGAGAAAAGAGAAACAAAAATAAGAAAAGAAAAAGAAAACCCAGAAGAAAATAATGCAGGACCAGTGAAATCAAGGCTTGATACAGAAGTCTCTAATCACAGAAAAGGAATATGGGGTGGAGAAGAAAAAGAGAAGTAAATGAAAAAGAGAAGAGAAGAAAACACACACACACACATACATACATAGAAAACAAAACCAGTAAAAAATGATGTAGCACCAGCCAAAACAAGACTCAATACCGTATTCTCCACTCACAAAAAAGAGGGAGTGGGTTGGAGGAGAAAAAGAGGAAGAAGACACTAAAAAAGAAAGAAAGAATGAAAAATTATTATATAAAAAATAACAGTAATAATAATAAGAAAATCTGTGACTTAATGTAGGTATGTCTTCAATATCCTAATTCTCTTTCAGTCACTCTGCCCTTTCTCCTGGTTATTAGGCACTGCTGAGTCAATTGCGACCCATAACGACCCTGTATAGGGTTTCTGAGGAGCGGTTGGTGAGCTTGAACCCCCGACCCTGCAGTTTAAAAGGCTCTGTAGTGGCGTCCCAGCCCTCAGAGCTATGCTGGGACTCCTGCTAAACCAGTTATAAAAAGGGAGACCCTGATAGGGTTCCTGAGGGGCAGCTGGTGAGCTTGAACTACGGACCCTGCAGTTCAAAAGGCTCTGTAGTGGTGCCCCAGCCCTCAGAGCCACGCTGGGTCTCCTGCTAATCCAGCTAAGAAAGGGAGACCCAGATAGGTTTTCCGAGGGTGGTTTGTGAGCTTGAACCCCCAACCCTGCAGTTCAAAAGACTCTGTAGTGGTGCCCCAGCCCTCAGAGCCACACTAGGACTCCTGCTAAACCAGCTAAAAAAAAGGGAGACCCAGATAGGGTTCCCGAGGAGCAGCTGGTGAGCTTGACACACCGACCTTGCAGTTCAAAAGGCTCTATAGTGGCATCCCAGCCCTCAGAGCCATGCAGGGACTCCTGCTAATCCAGCTTAAAAAAAAAAAAAAGTGAGACCCAGATAGGGTTCCCGAGGGGTGGTTGGTGAGCTCGAACCACTGACCCTGCAATTCAAAAGGCTCTGTAGTGGCACCCCAGCCCTCAGAGCCACACTGGGACTCCTGTTAAACCAACTAAGAAATGGAGACCCAGATAGGGTTCCCGAGAGGCAGCTGGTGAGCTTGAACCACCGACCCTGAAGTTCAAAAGGCTCTGTAGTGGCGCCCCAGCCCTCAGAGACACACTGGGTCTCCCACTAATCCAGCTAAGAAAGGGAGACCCTGATAGGTTTTCTGAGGGTGGTTGGTGAGCTTGAACCCCCGACCCTGAAGTTCAAAAGACTCTGTAGTGGTGCCCCAGCCCTCAGAGCCACGCTGGGACTCCTGCTAAACCAGCTAAAAAAAGGGAGACCCAGATAGGGTTCCCGAGGAGCGGCTGGTAAGCTTGACCCACTGACCCTGCAGTTCAAAAGGCTCTGTAGTGGCGCCCCAGCCCTCAGAGCCACACTGGGACTCTTGTTAAACCAACTAAGAAAGGGAGACCCAGATAGGTTTCCCAAGGAGCAGTTGGTGAGTTTAAACCACCGACCCTGCAGTTCAAAAGGCTCTGTAGTGGCGCCCAGCCCTCAGAGCCATGCTGGGACTCCTGCTAACCCAGCTAAAAAGAGGGAGACCCAGATAGAGTTCCCAAGCGGGTGAACGTGGCTCAATTGGGTGGGGCAGAGGCCGCATGGCCGCGCGGGCACAGTCCGTGCCTGATGACGTCAGACAGTCGCTGCTTCTCTTCTTTTCCTCTCCGTTTTTGTTTTGTTTTTTTAACTAACTTCTCTCTGCCCACTGTGCACGCCGAAATTACACTCTAGGGCAGATGTCCCCCGCCTTCGCCTCCCGCCCGCCCATCTCCAGTGGTTCTCCCTGTTTGATGCTCCCGCCACTGGAGGCTCCCCACCAGCTGGTTCCAGCCCCGCCCCCCAAGCCCAAAGGGGCTGGGGCTGCAGCTGCATGCTGCGGCGGGCACAAGTATAAAAAGCCAGCAGTTCCTCAGTACGGTGATTTCTCAAAAAAGCAGGTTTAAGATTCTGAAGTACTGAGACTTATGGTGGCTGCAAGGGTGTGGATTCAACCCAGGAAGGCCTCCCCCACGAGTTTCCCTCCTCCTAACACGGAGCCCCTCTCACCAGTGCCATCTGGCAGCCGTGGCAAACCGGAAGTCCATAGTGTAATTCTTAAAATGACTGCATCCTTGTATATAGTAGTTGGTGCTGTCACTTGCCTTTTATACTGTGGTTTTACAAGGTGCAAATATGGTTTGGTTGTATGGCCAAGCCTGTTGTCTCTTGTTAGGTAAGGCAAGAAGAAAGGCTCCAACCCAGATAAAAGAGTCCACTTTAGGGCTATGTCCCAGAGTGGTAAGTCATAAGAAGCACCCAAAGGATTAGCTTGTGGGAACACTGAGACTCTCAGGGATTTCCTCTTCACGACATGAGAAAATTGCACCCTATGGGCACAGTGCTGGACCCTTTTGGTGGTTCACTCCCACCTCTCTGAAGATGCCTTGGCTTGACACAGAGGGTGCGACAGGGGAAAGGAGGAAATAAAATTGAAAAAAAAAAAACAAAAAAATCACACTTCTTTTTCTACAAGTCTATCTGCTCTATGGCTTTAGTGCTGTATCAGCCTGGCTGATACCTTTTGAAACAACATTAAAGATGACTATACACATGAACCACACCAGATGTAATACACAAAAATCCAATGGACTAAATCTATGGAAAGAGACAGTTGAAAAGCCCCATATCATCAGCTAAAACAAGGTCAGGGACATATTGTGGATCAAACCATCAAGTTCTCATATATAAGTTGAGGATGAAGCTGAAGAAAATGATAAAAAGTCTATGAGAGGCAAAAGATGATCTTTAACATATTCCACCTGAATTTAGAGATCATCTCAAGAAATGAATGGATGTATTAAACACTAAAGACCAAAAAATCCAGAAGAGTTGTGGGATAACATCAAGAACATCATACAGGAAGACAGTAAAATATCATTAAGAAGATTAGAAAGAGAGTAAAGACCAAAGTGGATGTCAGAAGACACTCTGAAATTTGCACTCCAGTGTAGACGCTCAGCAAATGTAAAAAAAAAAAAAAAAAAATAAGGAGTTAAAACAACTTAATAGAAAAGTTCAAAGAGCATCTCCTGAATAAAAGGTCAAATATTAGAATGAAATGGACCATGTGAAAAGCCATGCCCTAATGAAAGCTACAATTATTAGTAAGCAACACAACTGCTCCTCAGAAATCCTATACAGAGTCACAATGAGTCAGAACAGACTCATGACACTTAACAACACCGATTCAATCAGTGACAAGCACTGGACTGTGAAACCCAAGGTCGGCAGTTAAACCCACCAGCTGTTCCTAGGAAACCCTATACAAGGTTGCTATGAATTGGAACCGATGGGGCAGCTCTTAACCACAGGAATGACATCCTTCATATGCCTTATGTCCTGGAACATTTTTTTTCCTCTTTTGAAAGATATGTCCTTTGTGGCATATTTTCCCCAAAATAAATCAGTCCTTCTACATCAAATATTGTTGTTATTGTCGTTGTGTGTCTTCGAGTTGATCATAATGACCCTGTGTAGGGTTTTCAAAGAGTGATGGTGAGTTTGAACCACAGACCTTTCGGTTAGCAGCAGTCCAGTGCTTATCGTACAGCACCACACCAGGAATCCACATTAAATATATGATCTGGAAAATAACCTCCCTCCTCAGTAATTGTTGTTTTTGTTATTAGGTGCCATTTAGTTAGTTCTGACTCCTAGTGACTCTATGTACAACAGAATGAAACACTGCACCATCATCACAATCATAGTTGATATTTCACATGAGAAAGATGATGTATGTAGTCTGCTTTCATAAAGATGTATAGCCTTGGAGACCCTATGGAGAATTCTACTTTGTCCTGTAGGGGCTCTATGATTTGGAAACAACTTGATGGTAGTGGATTCGGTTTTAATATACCACAGAGGCCCTGGGTGGTATAAACAGTTACTGTACTTTGCTATTAGCCATAAGCATTAAGGTTTGAGTCTACCCAGCGGTATTTTAAAAGAAATTCCTTCTAAAATGTCAGTCACTGAAAAACCTATGGAGCTCAATTCTGACAATCATGAGTCAAAATTGAATGCAGAGCAACATTAAATATATATACCAACATTATTAAGGCAAAAGGTGAACTCTTTTACCTGAAGTCATCTAACTCTTTACTTGAATTCACATGATTGAAAACACAGAGGAAAATTTTGATATTATGATTTTTAATTAACATATCTCCAAGGAGTGCATCTTTAAGGGTAATTTCAAAAACATTACTTCTAGGATCTAACTTCATACATGCATGTGTTTATTCCAAACAAAATGTGTATAAACATGTTTCTGGGATCAGTTAATAACTGCAGACAAGTTCTCTCTGTCTTAGTGCCTTTGTCATTGTTGTTAGTTCCATCGAGTCATTTCAAACTCATAGCAAGACAGTATAGGATTTTTGAGGAGTGGCTGCTGGGTTTAAACTATCAACCTTGTGGTTAGCAGTCCAATGTTTATCCTACAGTGACATACCAGGATTCCTAGTCTCCTTGTTGTTTATTAAGTGCTGTTGAGTCAATTCTGACCCATAGTGACCCTGTACAGGCTTTCTGAGGAGCAGCTGCTGAGCTTAAACTGCCGAACTTGCTGTTCAAACTGATTTTGCATTCACCCACAGTGCCACACCTACTTTCCTTGTTGCTCTTGTTGTTAAGTGTTGTTGAGTCGATTCCAAACCAGAGCGACCCTGTATAGGGTTTCTGAGGAGACGCTGGTGAGTTTGAACTGCAAATGGCTTTGCAATCTGGTGCATTAACCCACAGTGCCAAATATAGGACTGGTGTCACCCAAAACAAACAAATAAAAAGCTCCAGTCAAAAAGTGGCTACCACGTTGATCTGCTGGGCTGGTTAATTTGAAGCATAGAAATCAGCTCAGAAGGTTATGGCTACTGTTTTGGTAATCACAAATGGGTAATCATGATAGATTTTCTTGAAGAACACAGCATAGTCATGGTGGCTTACTAGTAAGAAAATTTAAAACTGTATTGGTAAGAAAAAATGCACTGAGGATTCCTCCCTGCTCCCCCTCCCCCATCTTATAAGTTCACAGACTTTGAAAACCCCACCAATGTGATCTTAGGTCATTGGATTTTGAAAGCTAATAGCTAAATGTCTTGACCTAACAAGGACTAAGTTTTCTCATGTGTAAGACAGAGATAATATTACTTGTCTTTCAGAATTGTTATAATGTCTAAAAGAGATATATTCCAGCATAATGTTCATCAAACACTAAGTTCTAAATAAATTGTATTTATTGTTAACTATTTGTATTGTAACTGTACGATACTTTGGCAATTTTTGCAACATATGAAATCACATATTTCGACTGGATTAACGTGTAGGATGTTTTGAAGCAATATTTTACATCACTATAACTTGGAACGGAATCAACAGCACTTAACAACAACTATATATATGTATGTGTGTGTGTATATATATATATATATCCTGGTGTGATTCTACAGGATAATGCATTGGAAAGCAAGGTCAGATTGAACTGCAAAGTGGCTCCTCCAAAACCCTATAAATGTTACTATGAGTCGTAAAAAACAAGATGGAACTCAACAACAACATATATATGTATATATTGTTGTTGTTGTTAAGTGCCTTCGAGTCGGTTCCGACCCATAGCGACCCTGTACAGGGTTTCCGAGGGTGTAAATCTTTACGGGAGCAGAAAGCCTCATCTTTCTCCAGCGGAACAGCTGGTAGTTTCAAACTGCTGACCTTGCGGCTCGCAGCCCGATTCATAACCACTACACTACCAGAGATCCTATATATATATATACATATGTTGTTGTTGTTGAGTGTCATTGACTTGGTATCGACCCATGGTGGTGGTGGTGGTTATGTGCCTTGGACTCTGTTCCAACTCACAGCGACCCTGTACTGTGTTTCTGAGGTTGTAAATCTTGACGGGAGCAGAAAGCCTCATCTTTATCCAGAGGAACAGCTGGTAGTTTTGAACTGCTGTCCCTGAGGTTTGCAGCCCGATTCATAACCACTAGGCTACCAGGGCTCCTTAGTGACCCTATAAAGGATTACCAAGGAGCACATGGTGAACTTGAACCACCAACCTTGTGGTTGAAACCAACTTTACAGTCCACTGCATAACCCACAGTGCCACACCAGGACTCCAAATCTATCTATCTATCTATCTGTATTGACTCTCGTTGACCACTATGTTCACCACTGATAAAAATACAATGCGAACTCATTAAATCATGACAGTTATGTGTTATTATGATGTGGTGGTAATGGTTATGTGCCATGGAGTCGGGCAGACTCATGGTCACCCTGTATGGGGTTTCTGAGGCTGTATATCTTTATGGAAGTAGCAGCCCAATTCATAACCACTATGCTACCAGAACTATATTTTTCCCTTTACCAAGTATATGAGATATCATTGTTGATGTCCAATGGATCTTGGCTGAAAGCAAAGAATACCAGAAGGATGTTTACTATGCTTTATTGACTATGCAAAGGCTTTCGATTGTGTGGATCATGACAA
>NW_006408685.1:2139546-2141848 GCF_000296735.1 Chrysochloris asiatica | reverse complement strand
AATTGATGGACTCAAGTGTGGCAGTGGTAGTGAGGTTGGCCCAGGATCGGACATTGTTTCGTTCTGCTGTGCATGGGGTTGCTATGAGTCGGTTCTGACTCGATGGCACCTGACAACAACAACAACCATGTATATACACACATACATGGTAAAGGGGGAAAATATAAAGAAATCATTGTATGATTGAATTACATCTAAAAAAATAAGCAAAGAGTCAATGGATTATATGTATTTGGATCAAAGGAAGTTAATAATCATAAGTTCACTGATAAATTTATCACTGTCTATATATCTCTGTATTTATATCTCGGTCTATATCTGTGTCTGGAATCTATTCAATTGTCTGATAACTACAGAAATGATCCTAATAAATCCCAACTCCCTTAGCTATGATGTAGCCGTAGACTTGAAGGTCATCATGCTGCTATGGACTTCTGGTGTGTCACTGTAAGATCAGCACTGGACTGTGAACCACAAGGTTAGCACTTCAAACCAAGCAGTTGCTCCTCAGAAACCCTATAAAATGTTTCCATTAGTAGAAACCGACTGAATGTCACTTGCCAACAACATATCTATATTTTGTGTTTGTAATTCATTAAATCTTCCAAGCCTATTTCATTGACCAAGTGTTTGCAAACTATTTATCTTTACACATTTCAGGTGCCATGCAAAAACGCCTGAAGAAGGAGAAAAAAGCCAAGAGAAAATTGCAGGAAGCCTTAGAATTTGAGTCACAGCGCCGAGAGCAAGTGGAGCAGACACTTAAGCAAGCCACTATTACTGACAGTGGCCTGAGGATGTTGAAAGGTAACGTACGTCATTTGGACTTTTACAATCATGGTACATAAAGCAAAATCCAATTTAAAGAGAGAAAGAAAGTATGTATCAAAAGAAAAGTAAAAGAAAAATTTTTCCATAAATAATTGAAAGATCAAGTTGATACTAAATGTTTAAGTCATGAATTACACCAGTCAAAATAATGCCTATTTTAGGAGATGCAAATAACAAAGAAATAGCAAGAAATTCTGATTTTTGTAGTAGAAACAATAATGCTGATACTATCATTACACCTAAAATGCAAGTTCTTTAGGTCTGTTCATCTTAGTATCTGCTTATGTTTTTGATCAGCTATATTTTGATCATCTATAGCGTAGTGGTTACGAATTGGGCTGTGAACCTCAAGGTCAGCAGTTCGAAACTACCAGCTGTTCCGCGGGAGAAAGATGAGGCGTTCTGCTCCCGTAAAAGATTTACAGCCTCGGAAACCCTGTACAGGGTCGCTATGAGTCGTAATCGACTCCACGGCACACAACAACAACAACAACATAGATTGCTTGTATTTTTGTTTGTTTGTTATTGTTTTTTAATACAGACTTATCAGGTCATTGTTGAGGCAAATAAAGAGTGCCTTGTTAAAGGAAGTGTTCTGTGTATATACCTGAATGGAACGAAGCATTTATATCATGAAATCTTGGTTCTATGAGTTTCTGATTTCTTTTTTAATCCTGAAACTCCATTACATCATTTAATTTTATAGAATGTTCATGTTTTTATTACATAGTACATTGGAAGATGGTATATTTAACTGAAATGAGTGCATACCAAAGATGAGTCTAAAGATATTGTGCACATAAACACAACCTTCAGCACACATATGGTATACAATAGAACTAAGATGGGGTGGCTTTGGTGTACTGTGCTGAGTGGATAAAAATTTATATTATCTGCAATCGTATTTTTTTTCTAGAAGTTCCATTCCTATTTTACTGTTGACTCTCTTGGACCATTATGCTCACCACTGATAGAAATATAACGCTAGGTCATTAAATCATGACAATTATGTCTTATTATTATGTAGAACAGAGAGAGGGCAAATAAACATGTGTTAATATTCATATAATGGGACATCTTGGTAAGTGGAAAGGTGGTCATAAAATATCTTTAAAAATATAATTTCTGACCAGTAATATAATAAGTGTTCTGTGCATATTTGTTACGTGGCTATGAACTTGAAATTCTGAGGAGATATTTAGCACAATGGTTAAGTTTTGTGTATGAACCTCACTCAATCATTCAGCAGGAGAAAGATCTTGGCAATCTGGTCCCATAAAGATATCAGAGATAATGATCATGCAGTGCCATATGTTACTATAATACCCATGGTGTCCAAGCAAAAGTGTACATACATAATCACCCATATTAAGCAAAAATGTTGTTGTTGTTGTTGTTAAGTGCCTTCGAGTCGGTTCCGACCCATAGCGACCCTGTACAGGGTTTCCGAGGGTGTAAATCTTTACGGGAG
>NW_006408685.1:2130543-2139096 GCF_000296735.1 Chrysochloris asiatica | reverse complement strand
GTAATCCTTTTGCTAAATATGAAGTTGCTCTAATATTTATGCATTTGCTCTCATTATCTTTCACTTCAAATAGCATACTTGAAAGAATTATTCAGACCCAATTTATAATAAATGTCAAAGTAAAAATAATATGCACACAAACTATACATCACCATTATTAGTTTCTGAAACTTATTTGAAGAAAATACAAATAAAAAACCTAACCTCAGAGCTAGCCAAAACATGTGTTTTTGGTGTTCACTTGCACATAGCATAGAGATAATCTCATCGTCTATCATATTTTACAGGAGAAAAAACACCAAAAGGATTCCTGTATAAATTAGCTTCCTATGCACACAATGATATTATATGCAAAACTATAGTACTAACTGTATACTACAGTCAAATATATATACTTGACCAACAGTAGAACTCAGCTACAGTTTATACTTTCTTTCTTACCATTTATTTAAAAGCCAAAAAGGACAAAAAACAAAAATTTCACCTAAGTTCTTATATTTTCTGTAAAACTGAAGTACTTGTTTACTGTGGGGTTTGCCTTTAAATGAAATCAGGACACACAGTGTTGTAGTTTAATACTGAATGCCACTTTTTTTCAGATACTGGAATTCCAGATATTGAAATAGAAAACAATGGAATACCTCATGATAATACTGCTATAAAAGGTACAGTAAAAACAAAACAACAACAATATATGTAGATAGATAGATAGATAGATAGATAGATAGATAGATAGATAGATAAATAGATAGATCCCTAAAATTACAAATTTGTTTTGGTCTCATGGGCTTGGGAGTTGGGATCAGCTTCAAGGTAAATACTTTTCATATAAGTAAAATAAATTTCAGCTCTTCTTTTAAGACAGAATAAGCCACTTTTAGTATATTTATATTTGTATTTATATATATTTATATCTATATCAATATATGTTTTATAGCTAAACATATACTTAACAAACATGTATATTTTAAAAATTAGTATGTTTTTGAAAGCAGATCGCAGAATAGATATTTAGGGATTAATAATTCTACGTATACAATGTGAGCAAATCTCTTCAATGTTTTTATGTCAAAAAGAACAGACATTTATAACTTAGACATATACTAAAATATATAAAATTGTGAATATAATTTATCTTTTTGAAGTATACAATACCATGTTCTTTTAACCCCACTTATTTACTGTTTATAAAAGTCACAGTTACAAAAAGTTTAAGGTATCAGCATTTTAAGAGTGACTAGATATTTTTATCAACCTTTGCATTTCAATGGTAATTTTAGAAAACATGCACATACGGAACCAAGAATAAGACTTATGTAATCCATGATTTACAATGCCTAAATTATTTAAGAGACACACCTTAAAATATGTAATAGTAGGGAATTTTATTAAACAAATCAACATAGTTTCAGTGCAAAAGCACCTAAAATAAAACTGAATTCTCCAATGAACATTTTTCCATTGTGATTCTAATGGAATCTAGCCCTTGTTTTACAAATTACATTTACTTTCACAATTACTTTTAAAAGATGGATAACTCTAATAAAAGAAAAAGACAGTTCCATGAGAAAAGTATAATTTAACTTGCAAGAATGAAGATAATAGTAAATAAGCTGCTTGCTACTGCAGTATGACAACTGGATATAAACAAATGCAACAGAACTGGCTACAGCAAGAAGTTTTATTTGAGTTCATTTGAGGGTTACAGTTTTATGTGGAAGCTTCAGGAAATTTAAAAACCCTCATTCATGTAGGTTTGCAAGTTATCTTTATAAAACCAGGAGTTTCAAAATGGATGGATTTTCTAGTAAAGGTAGGTAATATTTCAGTTGAGTTGACCTAACTAATGCATGCTCAGCTTACTCAATGAAGCTTTAGCTTTTTTTAAAACCCCACTTTTGCTTGTCTACTTTCATCTCTCAATTTAAAAACTATGTAAATATGCATATCACTCAGTGTTTATCCAATCAATTATAATTAAGCTTATTAAGGGAGCATGGTATCTCCACAAGATAAGCAATGGACTGAAAACCATAAAGTCGGTAGTTTAAGACCACAATGTGTTCCTTTGTAGAACGATGAGGATTTCTACTCCCACAAAGATTTTTAAAAGTCTCAAAAACACCATACAGGGTAGATATGAGTTTGAACCAACCCAATGGCACTAAAGAACAACAACAAATTTATTAAATAAGTCCCACTATTTTTGCACCTGATATTTGAAGTGGCTACCACATAACAACGTCATGGTAATTATGGATAGTATGAAGCATTCTATCTCCCTTAATTAGTGACACACAAATATACACCCAACTTTGGAACTGAAGATGTTACTAAAACACATTGTAAGTGGGAAATTCACATAATTAATTTAATTTAGGGTTCATCTTGTTGTTAAGTGCCATGAGTTTGTCCAGACTCTAAGTGACCCTATATTGGATTTCCAAGAAGCATCTGGTGAGTTTTAACTGCCGACTTTGCAGTTCAAACTGACCTTGTAATAAAATCTATTTAAGGATAATAATATTCTTTTCAATTCTGTTATATACAAATTTTGAACTGTCCAAAGGACATTTACTTTTTTTGCTACACAACAGATACAGCATATCTTATTCATGGTAGGTCAATTATTTTATATAGTTGTATATTCTATTTGGCTCCAAGTTTTTTACTTTAATAAACTGTTACAAAAAAATGGTTTTTCATATTAACCTGTGGTTGTGTCAAGAAAGGAGCATTTTAACATGTATTTATTAAACATACTTATAATAAATTCTACTGGTGTAATGTAATTTAAAGGAAGAAAATTGACCTCTATTATTTTTTCCAATTATTAATAAAATTGTTTAGTACTTATGGTCATTATTTTCCATATACATTAAAATACAGGGAGAACAGTGACTCTTTAAAATAAACACTGGACTATAAATAAACAAGGTCAGCAGTTTGAGTCATTGAAGGAGAAAGATGAGACTTTTATATGCAAAGATTTAAAAAGCCTCAAAAACCCTGTACAAAGTTGGTATGAGTTAGAACCGACTCCAGTTATACTCCAGCATACTAAAATTCAGTAGAGGAGTTGGGGCTTAATGGCGGATTAGGGAGAAGTGTGGTGCAGACCTCTGCCAGTAATAACACTGAATACCAGATGAAGCAGGTTCAGGGCATGGTCCCAGAACTCTGAACTACATATAATGGAATATTTAGAAAGTTTGAAAGCTTACAGCCAGTGAAATTTGTAGCAGAAGCTAGAAAGATGATGTTTTCTGATCTTTGGCTGCCAGTGGGTTTTAGAGTGGCCATCTTGGGCAATATAGGGTGGATGAAGGGTCAGAGGAGCACTCCCACCACAGAGGTCTGACCAATCCTTGGAGATAAAAGTCATGGACATTCTTCTTCTTCTTCTTCTTTTTTTTTTTCCTCTCTGTTCATTGGTCTCTCACTGTCTGCACACCTCCACTCTCCACTCTGGTGACTAGAGGGAGTGCCTGAGTGAATGGACACACCCCCACTGCCACAGAGTTTGACTACGGATGCACAGAGTTCTATTCAGCAAAGACCACTGCACACAGAATCTAAAAAGGGGGAAGACACAGCTTAAAACTGAATGGTTTCCCAAAATGGTTACAGCCAGCTCTGAACTGTTTATCACTAAGAAAAAGACCTGAAAGGGGGTTGCAGAGTTGGAAAGATTGGAAAGAGACAGACTAAAAAGGAAACAGGTTGAAAATTAAATCCTGAGATACATCATAAAGAGCAACAGTAACATCTTAAAAATTTCTCAGGCAGCCTTGAAAGCAAGAAGCTGAGAAAGGGGCGTTAAAGTCATGCTCATATTTTGCTACCAATTTTTTTTTTTTTTTCTTTTCTGTGATTAGAGATTGTAGTATCCAATCTGTTTTTTTTTTTTTTTTTTTTTGGCTGCTGCTGCTATTTTGTTTTTTTGGTGGGTGGTCCTCCTTATATCTTAAGGGGGATCATTCTCTTCCTATATTGCCGAAGAAGAGACAGCAATCGCAGACATATAGCCAAGCAACATTTACACCATATAAAATCCCATCACCCAAGCAAGAGCCAATACCAACTGCTATACACCAGATAGACAGCCAACCCCTACTACAGTTACTCTTGCGTTGAGTAATAAAAAAAAACTGAAATGGGAAGCCCATCTACTGATCACATCTACCTGGAGGCAATCAGAAAGCTTAAAAATACATCAACATACATTCATCTAACTATTGAAAATCCATCTAAATATTGA
The DNA here is from genome assembly GCF_000296735.1 of Chrysochloris asiatica. Classification (NCBI taxonomy): domain Eukaryota; kingdom Metazoa; phylum Chordata; class Mammalia; order Afrosoricida; family Chrysochloridae; genus Chrysochloris; species Chrysochloris asiatica. The sequence goes on along the minus strand of NW_006408685.1, from coordinate 2,134,835 downwards.
AGATTCCCAAGAAACAACTGATGATATTGGCACATGTCCAGAAACAAGATAGAGAAAAATGAGCAGAAGGTAGACCTAGACTTCACATTGGAAGGAGGGCAGGTGTTGAAGCTGGGTGGGAAGGAATTCAGGAGAATGATACAGAGGTGCACACAAATGCTTCACAGAGGGTTAGAGAAAAATAAGGAAGAAGTCAGGAAAGCACTACAGGAATAATCAAATAAGACAGATACAGCATTTGAAACAATTTAAAACCTGCAAAAAGAGGTCTAAATGATAAATAACAAAATATAAGAAAAGGAAAATAGGAGGCAAAAGTTAATACAATATAAGGTAACTTCAAAGAAAATTAATATTTTTATACCAAAAAAAATGAAAATCCAAGAACGTGGAAATATTACAAATATGAAGAAACTGACAAGAAAACACACACACACACAAAAAAACATGAAATCAGCACAGGAAGGTATGCAGAACAAAAAAACAGCAGCACAAAACAAAAACAAAAACGCAGCCACAGCAATTAATTCATACCTACTGATAATAACGAAGACCGTTGAGGTATTGATACTTTTGAGTTATGGTGTTGGAGGAAAATATTGAAAGTTTCATGGGTTGCCAAAAGAATTAACAGATCTGTGTTGGAAGACGTTCAGTCAGAGTGCTCCGAGGCCAGGTGGCCAAATTTCAACTCTCATGCATCGGACATATTGTCAGGAGGGACCAGTCGCTGGAGAAGGATATCATGTTTGGTAAGATTGAGGGTCAGAGAAAAAGAGGAAGACCCCCAGCTAGACAGATTGGCCAAGTGGCAGCGTCAATGGGCTCAAGTGTGGCAACAATAGTGAGGTTGGCCCAGGATTGGTCAGTGTTTCGTTCTGTTGTGCATAAGGTCACTATGAGTCAGTACCAACTCTATGGCACCTAACAACAACAACATCGACAATCACACTGAATGTCAACGAATTAAATGCACCAATTAGGAGATGGAGATTGATACAATGGATGAGAAAACAAGAGCCTTCAATATGCTCTCTGCAACAGATACATTTTACACACAAAGACAAAAACAGACTAAAAGTTAAAGGATGGAAAAAATATATCAAGCTAAAATTCAGTAGATTAAGAATTCTTTATTGAATTAGATATGAGATTACATTTGATAATGTCCTTCATAAATGTTTAAGAAATGGAAAAGTACACATTTTCTACACTGTGAGCACAACAATGAAATCCTATAAATGAGAAAGTTCCCCTGATGACTCTATGGAATATGTGAGTAAATCATTACACTTACATGACAGTAGAATCACAATGTAATGCTAAGAGAAACTATTATTTTTTGAACAATAAGTATTTTTCTATTAGCTGGGGGACATACGTGTTTGAAAATATTAATAGAACTAATCTTAAGTGTCACCATTCATCTGTCATTTTGTCATACTGTGGTGACTTCTGTGTTTCTGTGATTGTTGAAGCTATGTCACAGTTATGTTACACACCAGCAGGGTCACCCATGGTGGACAGGTTTCAATTGAGCTTCCAGAAGAATACAGACTAGGAAGAAGAGACAATTTCCAAATATTTAGTCTCTGAAAATCTTATAAATAACAGTGGAACACTGTTAGATATAAAAAGAATATTGAATATTGAGACATGATGAAGAGCACTAGAATATTTTGAGATATGGTACTGGAAGATGAACCTTCCAGGTTTGAAGGCAATCAAAATGAGACTGGGGAAGAGTTGTCTGCTTAAAGTAGAGTTGACTGTGATGATGTGATTTAAGTAAAGCCCTCAGGACTTTAATTTCCTGATGGGGCACAACTCAAAATGAAGAGAAACAGGTGTAAACATCCATTACTAATCAGAACATGGTGTGTATGAGGTATGAATCTAGAAAAATTGTAAATTGTTAGAAATTAAAGGGATCACATAAACATCAATATCCTAGGCATTAGTGAGCTGAAATGGACTGGTATTGGGCATTACAAATCTGACAATGACTTGTTTTACTATGCCAGGAATGAGAAATTGAAGAGGAATGGCCATCACATTCATAATCAAAAAGAACATATCAAAATCACCCATGAAGTACAACACTGTCTGTGATAGGATAATATCAAATACCTACAAGGAAGACCAGTTATATGCATGAACCACTAAAGCCAGTCATGATGAAATTGAAGAATTCTACCAACTTCTTCAGTCTAAAATTGATCAAACATGCAATCAAGATGTATTGACAATAACTGCCAACTGGAATGCAAAAAATGGAAACAAAGAAAAAGGATCAGTATTTGGAAAATATGACCTTGGTGATAGAAGCGATGCAAGAGATCACATGAAACCAATGATTTCTTCATTGCAAATACCTTTTTTCAATAACATTAAAGATGACTGTACACCTGGATCTCACCAGATACAATACACAGAAATCAAAATGACTACATCTGTAGAAAGAGACAGTGGAAAAGCTCCATGTCATCAACCAAAGCATGGTCAGGGCCAAACTGGAAAAGACCATCAATTGCTCATATGCAAATTCAGGCTGAAACTGAAAAAAAAAATGAAAACTAGTCCACAAGAGCCAAAATATGAGCTTGAATATGTTCCCATCTGAATTTAGAGATCACCTGAAGAACAGATTTGATACATGAGACTGAAGGCCAGAAGACTTGTGTATTATCAATAACATCATACAGGAAGAGAGATGGAAAAGACCAAAATGAATGTCAGAAGAGACTCTGAAACTTGCACTCTAGCATAGAGATACTACAGCAATTGGAAGAAATGAGGAGGTACAAGAGCTGAACTGAAAATTTCAAAGATCAGCTCGAGAAAACAATGTCAAACACTATTTAAAAAATGTGCAAAGACTTGGGGTTAGAAAACCAAACTGGAAGAACACGCTCATCATTTCTCAAGCTGAGGGAACTGAAAATAAAAAAAATAAAAAAAAACACTCAAACTTCAGCTGTGGCATTTAATGATTCTATGAGCAAAATATTGAATCATGCAGAAAGCATCAAAAGATGGACAATGATGTGGAGAGATGGAGCAGCTGGAGACTTTAGACACAGAGAGGGAAAGGAGCTGTGTGCTGAGGACTGTGGGGAGGCGGGGAGCAGGTTTGCAGGGTATAACCTTTGGTTGGTTGATGATGCATGGAGGGGATTATAACCATGGCAATGAAATGATATGTGATAGGATGAATGTAAAACTAATGTTCTCCCACATAAACTATCACATATTCACAATAAAACATTAAAAAATATATATGGAAGGATGAATGAAGAAGTTCAAGGTGTATCGAAGGCACAGGCAAAAAACGAGGCACTTGGAATTGATGGGATACAAATTGAAATATATCAACACAGTGTGGCAGCACTGGAGGCACTCACTCATCTATGCCAAGAGATTTGGAAGACAACTACCTGGCTAATTGACTGGAAGAGGTCTGTATTTGTGCCCATTCCAAAGAGAATGTGGAAATCATTGGATATTGCCATTGATATCCCATGTGAGTAAAGTTTTACTCAAGATAATACAGAAACAGTTGCAACCATACATTAACAGAGAACTTCCAGAAATTCAAGCTGGATTCAGAAGAGGACATGCAACGATGAATATCATTGCTGATGTCAGATGGATTTTGGCTGAAAGCAGAGAATACCAGAAGAGTGTTTATCTGCGCTTTACTGACTATGCAAAGGCTTTTGATTGTGTGGATGATGACAATCTATGTAAAACACTGTGAAGTATGAGTAATCCATAACACTTAACCGTGCTCATGAATATCCTGTACATAGACCAAGAGACCCCTAATGAGATGGATTGGCACAGTGGTGGCAGCGATTGCTTAGACATAGCAACGGTTGTGAGGTTGGACCAGGACCAGGCAGTTTTCATTGTCTTGTGCATAGTGTAGCTATGAGATGGTACCAACTTTATGGGACCTAACAGTAATAACAGCAAATCTTAATTGTTGTTTATTATTCAAGTAAAATATTTTTCTTAAAAACTCCCAATATTTTTTTTCTATTTTTTGCGATGTTCAGAATTAAAAGATTACTTTTATATTAATCTTTGAATCTCAGAAAATATATAATACTTGGAGAATAAGAAATGTAAGATTAACAATTATTTTCCATTCTTCCCACTAATTTTATTCTTGTATGATGTAGTTCTTGTATGGTGTTTTAAATAACCAGCAGGGTCACCCATGGTGGAAAGGTTTCAGATGAGCTACAAAACAAAGACAGACTAGGAAGAAAGAGTGACAAACTACT
>NW_006408685.1:2119072-2127708 GCF_000296735.1 Chrysochloris asiatica | reverse complement strand
GTGAGGTTGGCCCAGGATCGGACATTGTTTCGTTCTGCTGTGCATGGGGTCGCTATGAGTCGGTTCCGACTTGATGGCACCTGACAACAACAACATGATGTAGTTATTTTCTTTTGTGAATTATTTTGATACATTTTACTTCTTTAAATACCTATTTTTGAACCTTTGTTAGTATTTTCTAGATTTATTTACAAGTGTTCTTTAAATATATTCCAATATAATTCCATTTCCAAAATTATCTGCATCACAAAACTCCAAAATTGCCTAGCATATGTGAAGTTCTTTCTCTACTGACTATTAATGGATTTGCTGGATAGAAATCTATCACTCATCTAATGCTCACCTATTGAATTTCAATTAGTTGCACTGTTGGCATGTCTAGAAGGCAGTTTAAGGGGGAATTGGGAAAATGTTGCATGGCTATGTTTAGAAGTAAAGAAAAATATCTTTTTTTTATGCTGATTTCCGCATAGATTTTAGTAAAGGCAAACTACTTTACTAGAATTCTTATAAGCATTATAAATGTCTTCAGTTTTGATATCCCACATCTTTTGACTATTTGAATGTTGTCTGATAGACAAGATAACATACTCAGACTGTTTCAATAAAGGATATCTACAACTCATAATATAGCATCCTATTAAAAACCTAATTATAATCCTTTTACTCCCTAGTCAGACTTCACAGTTTTTGCAAGCTTAGCACTGACAAGTGATTTCATTATATTGGTTGCCAGTGCCCAGACTGACTTAACTTCACTTTGAGACCTAAAAGCATTCTCAGTTTCTCAGATTCCCTGTTTGCACATTACAGAAACAGTTCCTTTAATTAATTAGCATGAACAGCAGTAACATGAACTGCTGAATGGAAAATAACATCACTTTAAAATCACAGAGATTTCTTCTTTGCATGTTTATACCTTAGTTAACTTTTGTATGACTATATATCATTGCTTGTGGCTACTGGTGCAGTCGACAATTTATGCTTATTAAATTTTTGTAAATCATCTTAATAATAATTAAAATAAATCTAGATTATGAAAATACTAAATGTTAGAAAATAGACAACAAACTGCATGTACTCGCTTTCCAGTAAAAAATAACAAAAAAAGGAGTTCATGGAGATTACACCATAAAGTAAAAAGTCACAATGACACATTCCTCCTGCTTCTGTGACTGCAATCGTTTGGGGAAAAACAAAAACAAAAAACAAAAAAGCCTAGGAACTGCTTTTCCAAAATAATGTCAATCTCTGTGAATAATCTGTTTTTCTATTTCTCTCTTTGACATTGGGCTGTAAGTTTCCATAAAAAAATATGGAATCTTAAATATCTTTCCCTTTTTTACCACTGTCACACTGCTGCTGTTGTCATTAAGTATCATTGAGTCAGTTGCCACTCATTGTGACTCTGCATAGGGTTTCCAAAGAGCGGCTGCTGGGTTTGAACCACCAACCTTGTGGTTAGCACACCAGTGCATATTCTACAGCACCACACCAAGAATCCTGTTGTTGTTTTTATTGATAATTGTCATAGAGTCAGTTCCAATCCATAGCAACACTAGATAAGGTTTCTGAGGAGTGACTGGTGATCTTGAACAAAGGACCTTGTGGTTCAGACTGACTTTGCAGTCCAGTGCATTAACCCACAATGCCACACCAAGACTCCATTAATAAATACACTTGTTGTTGTTGCTAAGTGCTGTCATGTTGTTTCTGACCCATCTAACCTATTTGTCAAAAGTTTACTGAAAGTTTATGTAACAGATAAACCTACTTAACTTTTTTTTTTCCTTTTTCCTCTGAACATGTTTGTTCAGATAGAATGTTGGAACTCATTTAGAAACTATATAGAGACCTTAATCTGGAGCTATATGATAAGAATTAGACCACTAACTGCAAAGTTAGCCATTCAAAATCCCACAAACCGCTCCTCAGAAATCACATACAATGTTACTATGAGTCAGAACTGACTCTGGCACTTAACAACAACAGCATTCAAAATTACAAAAAATATAAAATGCATTCAATTAACTTACTTATATGTTGTTGTTGGAATAAGATTGCTATCCTGAATAATTAGAAGGAAAAGTAAGCAAAATGATGGTAGTTGCAACCATTATTCAGGGAAAGAAAAAATATCACATGGTTTCTTGCTGTATATATGATATGACAAGAAAAATTAAAAGGAGATCAGATCATTTCTTTATGAGCTGTCCCCTTAGTTCCATCAACCTTCTCTCCATATTTTTCTAGGGGTTCCAAGTACTACTTTATCTTATCCCCTCACCAACCATTGATATTCCTCACTTCCATGTTTTGTATTCTGTTGACAGAAATACATAGTCATTCACTTTTTCCATTGACAAGTAGAATATTTAACAATTTTAGAGACTAGAGGGATTATAAAGAGTGGGTTTTCTTAAAGATTTCCTCTTAAATACCTTTGAGAGTGGGAACATTTTATTACCTGTAAAATCTTAACTGCAACTGCCATCATAAAATGGTAAATGGTTTTGTTTGTATTTTTCTGTAAGATTAATTAGATGTCCTGCATCTTATAATTTTCATCCTCAGGAAGTATTTGTATCTTAATTACTCCATGTTCCACAGAATTTTATATTGATAAAATTCACAGATTATCTTTTGTCTCTCTACTGTGAAATACCTGTCAGAAAACATACATTATGCTTGTACTTTTTTCTTAGGAGAATGTGAATAGCTCACATTACTTAATCATTTAACACCTGGTTGCCATGTCTTGGCTTGCACAACTTAGCACTGCATATTAACAGAATAATTGAAATGAACAAAAGTTAGGCTGTTGGAGGTGGGACTTGACAGCAGATAGGGTAGAAGGGCAGTGAAGAGCTCCATCAGCAAAATACCAGGTAAAGTGAGTTCAGGGCATAGCTCCAAAACTCTGAACCACATATGAAGGAATATTTTTAAAGTTTGAAGGATTATAGTTAGTGGAACTTGTAGCAGAAGTAAGAAATATCGTACTTTAGAATCTGCCAGCCTCAGCAGCCCAGAGCTGAAAACTTGGGCGAGACAAAACCACAAGACCAAGAGGGAACAAGCAGACCCACCACTGAATAACACTGCAGGAACCTTGGAACAAAAGTGGACAAAATACATTGTTGATTTCGCTTTGTTTGATTTTTGGGGGGTATCTGTTCATTGAACCCCAATGTTTGTGCACCTCCATTTTGCTGACTTGAGGGGGTGCCTGAGAGAGTGAACACCCCCAAATCCCACCATTGGTGGGTTCTTCTGCCACGCATGTGCACAGATACTGTCAACATTTAAAGCGGCAGGCAGTTCAAAATGGTCAGAGCCAACCCTGAACTGTTTATTAATAGGGAAAAGGCCAGTACAAGGGGTGTGTAGAGAGAGAGAGTTTAAAAACAAAAGAGGCTGAAAACTAAATCCTGAGGTATAGCATAACAACCAACAGTGGAATCTTGAAATTTATCAGGTGGCCTTGAAGGCAAGAAGCTGAAAGAGGATATTAAACTCATACTCACATTTTAGTCTTTTTTTTTTTTTTCTCCCTCCTATCCCTTTTCTGTGATTATAAACTATAATATCCTATCAAGTGGTTTTTTTTTTTTTTCTGTTGCTGTTTTGTTGTTGTTTTTTCTCCCTTTTACCTTTGAGAGACTCTGTCTCTCCCCATATTAGTGAAGAAGAGACAGCAGTTGTTGCCATATAGTCAAGCTACAATCAACCTTATATAGCCCCCAAATCTAGGCAAGAACAACTGCCACATACCAGAGAAACAGACAACACCTGTGAAAGCAATAAGAAGAGTGAAAAGGGAAGCCACCTCCTGATCATATCTACATGAAGCAAATCAGAAAGCATAAAAAAATACCAAAACACATACTCAATTAAGCATTAAGGCCACAGATAAACACTAAACATATGTAAGAAGCAAAACCGATGACCATATCAGCACATGTCCAGAAACGAAATAGAATGTCTGAAACAAATGACCTTGAGGTACACCTGGACTCCATTCTGGAAGGCAGACAGGCCTTGGAAATGCCTCATGAGGAATTAAAAAAAAATGATTATAAAATGTTTCAAAACACTTTATAATGAAGTTGAGACAAATAAGGAAGAAGTCAGGAAAGCACTACAGGAACAATCAAATAAGATAGATAAAGCATTGGAAACAATTCAAAACCCACAGAGAAGAGGCGGGATTGATGGCAACTAGGGTGGAGGTGAACTGAAGTTCACCATCAAGAATAACACAGAATACCAGGCAAATCTGATCCAGGGAAAAGCTCCAAACCTAGGAACCACAGAGATAGGAATATTTTAAAGGTTTGAAGGCTTATAGCTTGTGGAGTTTGGAGCTGAAGTAAAAAATCACGCACTTTTGAATCTGCCAGGCTAGGCTCAGAGGCCCGAGCCAACATACTGGGCAAGACCAAGCGGCAAGATGAAACAGGGGGAGCAGAAATACCATGGGAAAAGGCTGCAGGAACCTTGGGACAGAATTGGACAATATTCTTTGTCAGTTTTGCTTTGTTCTGATATTCTTTTTCTCTTTGGTATGTGGAAATTGGCATGCTCACTGTTTGCCCACCTCCATTCTGGTGAATAGAGGGAGAGTCTGAGCCGAGCGGCCACCCCCCAACCTCACAGCTGGTGGGTTCTCCTGCCATGCATGCGCAAAGGCAAAGATACTCAGCCCAAGAGGAGATCCTGAATTTTTATTATCTGTTTTTTTCTTTGTTCTTCTTCTTTTTTTTTTTTTTTATCACGAGAAAGAGAAGGAGAGGGCTGAAGGTAGAGAAAGAGAGTTTAAAGACAAAACAGGCCAAAGGTTGGATTGGAGCCTGAGGTATAGCATAACAACCAACACTGGCAACTTGGAATTTTTTGGGCAGCTTTAAAGGCAGGAACTTAGGACATTAAAGTCATACTCATATTAAGCTACAGATTTTTTTTTTCCTTCTTCTTCTTCTCTCCCTCCTCTCCATTTTCTGTGATTACAGACTGCAGCATTCCATATTGTTTTTGTTGGTGCTGCTTTTTTGTCTTTTTTTTTCTCTCTCTCACTTTTTTTTCCTTTTTGCTGGTGTTGTTTTGCAGTTATATGCCCCCCCCCATTCTGCCTTTGGAGGACTCCTTGTCTCCCTATATTACGCAAGAAGAGTCAGCAACTACTACCATATAGCCAAGCTACAATCACACTCTATAAAACACCAAAACCCAGGCAAGAACCAATACCAACTGTCATATACAGGGAAACAGACATCACCTGTGAAAGTTACTCTGAGTTAAGCAATAAGAAGAGTGAAAAGGGAAGCCAACATCCTGATCACATCTTCCTGAAAGCAATGAGAAAACATAAAAAAAACTACCAAAACACATACTCAATTAAATATTAAGGCCACAAATAAACACCAAACATGTCCAAGAAGCAAAAGTATATGACAATATCAGCACATGACCAGAAAAAAGATAAAATGTCTGAGACAAATGACCTAGAAGTAGACCTGGAATCCATTCTGGAAGGAAGGTAGGCCTTGGAAATGCATGCGAAAGAATTCAGAAAAATGATTATAAAATGTTTCAAAACACTTTACATTGGAGTTGAGAAAAATAAGGAAGAAGTCAGGAAAGAGCTACAGGAACAATCAAATAAGATAGATACAGCATTGGAAACAATTCAAAACCTACAGAAAGAGGTCCAAACAATCAATAACAAAATAACAGAGAACACTCTGAAAGGGTAGAGCAGTAGAATAGATGAGATAGAAGGCAGAACCAGTGATCTGGAAGACAAATCTATCAATACCACTAAGATAGAAGAACAAATACAAAAAAAGGATAAAAAAATCTGAGAAAGGTCTTAGATTCCTGTTGGACAACATGAAGAGGAATAACTTCAGAATTATCAGCATTCAAGAACAAGAAGAATCCCACAAGTAAACAGAGGAAATAGTTGAAGAACTTCTGGAAGAAAATTTCTCTAACATCCTTAAAAGTGAAAAGATAAACATTCAAGAAGCTCAACGAAGTCCAGGAAGGGTAGAGACCAAAAGAAAATCACCAAGACATATGATAGTCAAGCTCTCCAAACTCAAAGATAAGGAGACACTTCTGAAAGCAGCCAGGGAAAACAGAAGTGTCACATACAATGGCAAGCAAGTCAGATTAAGCTCAGATCTCTCAGTAGAAACCATGCAAGCAAGAAGGCAATGGAAAGACATATATAAAACCCTGAAAGAAATAAATTGTCAACCAAGAATCGTTTATCCAGGAAAGCTATCAATCAAATATGATGGTGTAATCAAAACATTCCAGGATAAACAGAAGCTAAGGGATTTTACCAAAGCTAACCTGGCGCTACAAAACATCCTAATGGGAGTTCTGTGGACTGATAACAGTAAGAACAGAGATTGACATACATGGCAGCACTTCCCTGAATTAAGTCAACAAAAAGAAAAGTTGAGAACAGAGCAAAACTATAAGAACAATCTCAGAGAATCTGGGAGGTCAGTCTACGATCAAAACAAGTACAATGTAAAATAAGGTTAACACAGTGGAACAGAGATCCAGATATCAGGAGGTCAGGTCGATTACAGGATAAAATAGACTGCACTAAATGGAGAGAAAAGTTAAGGTACTATAAGACAACCTCAAAGAAAATTAACACTTCACAACATACCAAGAGAATGAAAATCCAAGAAGAACATGAAAACATTAAAACTATGACGAAACTCACAAGAAAGAACACAAAAATCATGAACTCAACAAAGAAAGATAAACAGAAAAAAGAACCAGAAACACCACAAAAAAAAAAAAAAAAAGCAAAATCTATCGATAAATACACTGAATGTAACTAGATTAAATGCAAATGTTCAGAGACAGTGGGTGGCAGAATGGATAAGAAAACAAGATCCTTCCATATGCTATCTGTAAGAGACACATCACACACACATAAGACAAAAAAAAAAAAAAAAAAAAAAAAATTAAAAGGCAAAGGATGGGAAAAAAAATATACCAAGCTAATTTCAACAAAAAGTGAACAGGAGTGGCAGTACTAATCTCTGATACAATAAACTTTAAGGCAAAAAAAAAAAAAAAAAACAGCATAAAAGATAAAGGGACAATTGAACAAGATGAAATAACCATAATAATTATCAATGCTCCCAATGAAAGAGCTCCAAAATATATAAAACAAACTCTAGTAGATTTGAAGAAAGAAATAGATGAATCTACAATAATAGTGGGTGATTTTAATACACCACTTTCAAAAATGGATAGAACAACCAGAAAGAAACTTGACAAAGACAGAGAAGAACTAAACAACACAGTACGCCAACTGGACCTCATAGACGTGTACAGAGCATTCATGCCAACAACTGCACAATACACATTGTTTTCAAGTGCACACGGAACATTATCCAGAATTGACCATGTTTTAGGCCACAAAATTAATCTCCATAAATTTACAAATATCAAAATACTACAAAGCATCTTCTCAGACCACAATGCTATCAAATTAGAAATCAATAATAGGAAGACCAAGAAAACCATGTCAAATACATGGAAACTGAATAACACCTGGCTGAAAAGAGCCTGGGTAGTAGAAGAAATTAAATGTGAATTCACAAAGTTTCTAGAAATAAATGAAAACGAAAACAACATACCAAAGTCTTTGGGACACGGTGAAAGCGGTGCTGAGAAGACAATTTATTGCAATAAATGCACACATCCAAAAAGAAGAAAGAACCAATTAACACATTAACACAGCATCTACAACAATTTGGAACAGACCAACAGAGGGAACACATAGCCACCAAAAGAAAAGAAATAATAAAGATTAGAGCAGAAATAAATCAGATAGAAAACAGAAAAACTATAGAAATAATCAACAGGACAAGAAGCTGGTTCTTTGAAAGAATTAACTAAATCGACAGACCACTGGCAAAGATAATAGAAGAAAAGAGGGAGGAGACACAAATAACACACATTAGAAACCACGTAGGTGATGTCACAACGGAACCAAAGGAAATCAAAAGGATAACAGAATACAAGAAGAGCTGTACTCCAACAAATTTGAAAACTTAGAAGAGATGGATACGTTTTTAGATAAACACTATATACCTAAACTTACACACAGTGAAGTAGAAAACCTGAAAAGACCCATAACAAAAGAAGAAATTGATTAGTTCATCAAAAGACTCCCAACCAAAAAAAAGTCCAGGCCCATACAGCTTCACTGGTGAATTCAACAAAACATTCAGGGAAAAGCTGTCACCAATTCTACTCAAATTATTTCAGAAGATAGAGGAGGATGGCAAACTTCCTAATACATTTTATGAAGCAACCTTAACTCTCATATCAAAACCAGGGATGGACATCAATAACCAAGAAAATTATAGACCATTATCCCTCATGAACATAGTTGCAAAAATTCTCAACAAAATCCAGCAACACATCAAAAGATTATACATCATGATCAAGTGGGAGTCATATCAGGGATGCAAGGATAATTCAACATTAGAAAAATGATCAATGTTATCCACCATATAAATAAGAAAAAAGAAAAGAACCACATGATTATATTGATTGATGCAGAAAAGGAATTTGACAAAATCCAACATCCA
>NW_006408685.1:2087744-2091542 GCF_000296735.1 Chrysochloris asiatica | reverse complement strand
TGGGGATGATGTGGAGAGACTGGAATGATCCTGCATTGATGGAGGGATTGCAAAATGGTCCAACCACTCTGTAAAGCAATATGGCATTTCCTCAGAAGGTTGCAAATAGAAATACCTTATGATTGAGCAATTTCTCTACTTGGTATTTACCCACAAGAAATACGAGCCATAACATGCATAGATATATGCACACCAAAGTTCATAGTAGCACTATTTACAATAGCAAAAATTTGGAAACAGCCTAAGTGCCCATCAGCTGAAGAATGGATGAACAAACTGTGATACATACAAACAATGTAGTATTATGCTACCTTGAAGAAGAACAACGAAGCTTTAAACTAACACATAACATGGATGAACCTTGAGGACATTATGTTGAGTGAAATTAGTCAATCACAAAAGGAGAATTACTGCATAGGAACACTACTTTAAAATACTAAGAAAAAAAAAACCCATACTAAAAAGGGCTGGGGGATCCTTTCCTGGTTACTGTGATGAGGGGTGTGGGGTGAGGGGAGGGAGGAGAAGGTGGAGCACAGGGTAGAAAATAGACACAGGATAGTTTGGGTACTAGGAAGGGGGGTAATACCCAAGAAAGGGGAGGGGAATGGAAGAACGAGGTGGATGGGAGAACAATTAGGCAGGTTTGCATGTGCTAAGTGGGACAGAGGTAAATAATGATGTATGCAAAACCTTAGAACAACAGGGCCCTGGGATACAGGGGTTGAGGCATAGTTGGAATGGGAATAATGAGGGAAATAATGTTAAGATGCTTGGCTGTCTTGAATCTTGGTTTCTTTTCCGTACCATTATAAAATAGACACTTGAGGAGGAGAGAAAGGAATAGCCAGAAATATCACCATTTAAAGCTTGTAAGTCTTTCTTCTACCTATAACTGATTGGAATACCTAAAATGGGGCTACTACTTACCCAGTGAAAGAGGCTTCCTGAGGAACCTCTGCATTGCATATGACCATAGGTGGAATCCTGAACCCCATCTAGCATCTTCTGAGGTGGGAAATTTGCACTTGAACGGACAAGTAGACCTGTTTCGAGTGACTAGAAGAACAAAAAATACTTCTGGAAAGAAAGACCGGCAGGAAAATATAAAACAGTAATGATAGTCCAACAAGCTACTACAAGAACAAGCAAGATGCTCAGCCAGGAGACATCAACACAAGTATTAGAGTCCCCTCAAGAATACACCGGTAGACATGTGATTTGACTGCTAACCATGTTGGTCACCAATAAGTGGATGTGAGGGAAAAAGAGCAATGAAGCTGTGAGCTAAGTCCAGCTACATTCAATACAATTCTGTGAACCTAGGTGGAGCCCTTGTTGGCTTAGGAACACTACTGTAAACAGAACAAATCTTTACAGCGAGGATCATTCTGATTCCCTCAATACACAGCGTAGACAGGGATGGGCAACTTGGACAATGCCTACCGCAAATAGGAGAGTGGGACTACAAACTCAAGAAGTGACTGGGTACAAGCTTTCAGGAGGGACCCTAGATACAGAGGGTGTGGAGGAAGCTAGAATCTCCACTGAGTAGTATCCTATTTGTCTTGGCGGGACTGATGAAAGGAGATCAGGATTACACTCATGTGGTACAATAGTGAATAATAACTATCATGACTGACTGTGAGGGCTGGAAATATAAAGGTAGATGTTTTGTAACAAAAGGAGGGGATGGTTGACTTTGAAGTCCAGGAGCAAATGTCCCTGAGACCATCAAGGGAGAAGAGCCGGTGTGGGACCCTACCCAGAGAAACAGTGATGCCAGAGATGGAGGCAGAGATGATGACAGGGAGAGATGGAGTGGCTGGGATCTCTAGATCCAGAGATGGAGAGAACCTGTGTGCTCAGAATCGGGGGCAGGCTTGCAGGGTGTACCCTTTGGAATGCTGCATGGAGCGAATTGTAACCATGGCAATGTAACAATATACAATAAGATGAATGTGAAGCTAATGTTCTCCCATGTAAACCATCACATAATTCATAATAAAATATTTTTTTAAAGTAGGCTGTTATTTAAATCATGATGATGCCATAAAATCTTATCTACAGATCTAAGACTTCAAATTCCAAGTATATCTCAATAATCTATTAGATGGAATTATAGTGATAAGCCAGCATCACTCTTGAGATTTGTACACCAAAATAGGGTGCTCTGCTAGTCAGCATTTTGGAATCTACAGGAATATAAGTCTCTCAACTAAACATTTGAAGAGTTGTTTAATTTTTCTCAGATAAACATTTAACCTACTACTTGATTGCCTATCTCGTTTTTAAATTTGTAACTCACTCCACCTATCCCCCAACACAAATTTGAGGGGACTTGAGAAATTCATAGAAAACTGTCATTATCATTTCATTCCATTTCCATGAAATTTTGGAAATCTCCTTGTATACCCGAGGAAGATGCAAAAGGAATGCCTTGCTCTGATTAAAAGTATGTTTTACTTTTTTACTTTCACAATTTTATTTTAATAAAGAAAATTAACAGCAATATCATATATTCCTGTAGTCACACAGTCTATATATTCCATCCTTGTCATACTCCTAAATAAGAAATGTTACAACTATTGTGTTTCTGAAACATATATTGTGGTTCTTTGTTAAGATTCTGATCTTTCAAGGAATGAGGAATTCTTAGCATAAACTTTGAATGGTGAAAAAGAAAAGGCAATACCTAGCATTTTTATAGCATAAAGAACCATGCTAAACACTTGAATTCTCTATCAGGTTTATCACTGTGTGGTATTGTTTTAAAAACATATATTTAGTTCCATTTTCAAATAAATCAACAACCTAAAAGATTAAATTACTTAATAGTTACAACCAAAAGAACAAACTCATTGCCATCTAGTTAATTCTGACTTATAGAAATACTTTATAGGGTTTCTGAGGCTATACATCTTTATAGAAACACAAAGCCTCATAATTCTCTTGCAGAGTGGCTGGTGGGTTTGAGCTACCAACCTTGTGGTTAGCAGTTCTGTTCTCATACGACAGTACTACCACAGATCCATTAAGAGTTTTGTTGTTGATAAGTGTGGTTCTGACTCAGAGACCCTGTATAAGTTTTCCAAGGAGTTGGTGGATTTGAATCACTGACGTTTAGTTTAGCATTCCAGTGTTTTTCCTACAGCACCACACACACTGTTGTTGTTATTAAGTCTCATGGAATTGATTCCACCTCATAGCAACACTCTACAGTGTTTCTGAGGAGCAGCTGGTGGGTTTGAACCATCGACCTTGTGGTTGCTAAGTGCTGTCGATTTGCTTCTGACTCATAGCAATGCTGTATAAGGTTTCCCAGGAGTAGCTGGTGGTTTTAAAATCACAAACCTAGTAGTTAGCAGCCACTGTACTTATCCTACAGTACCACACTAGGACTCTGTTAATAATAATAATAATTGTTGGTGTTAAATGCCATCGATTTGGTTCCAACTCACAGCGACTCTGTATAGGATTTCCAAGGAGCAGATTGTTAGGTTGGAATTGCTGATTTGGTTTGCAATTCAGTGCTGAGCCTACAGCACCATATAATGGAGATTAAAACACAAAAACCATAACTTCTTCACTAATTGTTCTCTCCATTTATCATATCATTCTATAACTGTGAAAAAAACGTTATAGGTATCTAGGATATTTAACAACAAATTTATATATATATACATATGGAGCTCTGGTAGCGTAGTGGTTATGAATCTGGCTGCGAACCTCAAGGTCAGCAGTCCAAAACTACCAGCTGCTCCGCGGGAGAAAGATGAGGCTTTCTGCTCCCGTAAA
>NW_006408685.1:2057315-2087494 GCF_000296735.1 Chrysochloris asiatica | reverse complement strand
ATATATATATTCCTAGTGTTGCGCTGTAGGATCAGCACTGGACTGTGGACTGCAAGGTCAGTTTGAACTGCAAGATCAGTGATTCAAATCCACCAGTCATTCCTCAGGAACCCTGAACAGGGTTGCTATGAGTTCGAACCACCTCGACAGCACTCAATAATGACAACAACATATTGTTGTTGTTAAGTGCCGTAGATTCAGTTCCGACACAGAGCGACCTTGTATAGGATTTCCGAGGAGCAGCTGGTGAGATTGAACCACCGACCTTGCAGTTCAAACAGCTTTGCAGTCTGGTGCATTAACCCACAGTGACACACATATATACAAACAATTCAGGGAGGTTCTCCAGTTTGTAGTTAACTGAACAAAAGTGTGTAAAACCAACCATGATCTAATGATCACTTATGTTTTATAACTTTGAACAGATGGGGATAATACATAAATTAGACAAATTCTGTGCATCTGTTTTATATGCATTCTACTTAAAGCTATGAAGGATAGCTAAAATAATAATAAATAAAACTTTCTTTTTGTGACTAAACTCAGATCACTGTATCAGAAAAAAACAAAACAAAAACTTCAACACATCTGCAATGATCTAATTTTAGGTTGATAATCCTTATCTGTGGAATATTAGTATAATTTATTTGCTCTAGTGAGCTTCCTCATTCATAATAGTCATATAACTTTTTTTCATTTTGCAAATCAACATAAATTTAAAGAACAAATGTCTTGATAATTTTACACAGCCTTCCTCAAAATTCTCTAATCAGTTAACACTCTCCCAAGTTTGTGGTTTCCATTTTTAAAGTTTTAAATTAATATTGGTAATAATCTACACACATAAATTGGAACCTTCTTTATGGCAATAATGCAAATGACTATTTAAGCAACACGTTTACTAATTACTATTGTTTTTCTTTAAAAAAGAACACAATTAAAAAAAAGAAACAAAAAAATAATGCATTTCTTTTGTATTCTTCCACAAATGTTTAACTGCTCTTATTTTCTTTAAAATAATACAGCAATTGTAAGAAAACATTCATTAAATAGTGAAGTAAAAAGCACACCAAAGAGAGCAAATAAATACTCAATTTGAATCTTAAGAGGTCCTATTAACTGTATTTTAACTTTCTATGATAAATGCTATATGTTTTTAACATTATATAATAAAAATTTAATGTTTTCCCATTAATTATATTTTAATTTCCTCTGTATTTTGATCCCTTTGAAATCAGGGATTATAAGTGTTTTCTATTCATTTAACAGACAAAAGGAATAGTTGTTAAAGAGTCATTTAATTATGCAGCAAAATGTTACATTAATATAGTTCTAATAGGCACCCTATACAAAACTGAGATAAATTTGACCTTTAATCAAATAAATTAGCATGTTAATAGCACAAAGAACTTTATGCCATCCTTAACACACAAATTTTATAATTTCTATGCTTATTGAGTGCTGGTATGGCACTGTAGGATAAGCAGTGGACTGCTAACCACAAAGTTTTTCACTACACAGTACTACCTACAAGGAAATAGTAAATTAATATGGTATTACATATTTCTACCACAAATGGAACATGTGCTTCCTATTGCTTAAGATGGATCCTAACATCAGTTTGTAATAAATCCTGGCTTTAATTTAGTCTCCTTTCTATCCCATACCTTTTCCCACCTATCAAGTAGAATCCAAGCACTTCTTAAGTTTTTAATGTAGTTTAGAAGTCAAAACATCTCTGTTCTGGTCTCATGTGCCTCTATTGCCATTTTATATTGACATATGGGAAGCATAGTAAAGTGGTAGGAGGAGTACTAGTCTAATAGTCAGGATTTCTCAGTTCCTAATTCAGTTCTGACCTTGAGAAGTCATTCAACTTTGATTTCTCTTACTTTTAGTGAAATGGGTTTAATAGGGCTTTCTTCGTCTTCCTCATCATTAACAAGTCTGGGCTCTCCAACCATTATGACAAATGGATGGTATTATACAAAAAATGAGGAGTACTGGTATGGCACTGTAGGATAAGTGCTGGACTGCTAACCATAAGGTCAGTAATTCAAATCCACCAGCCACTCTTTGGAAACTATAAACTTGCTATGAGTCAGACCATTTTCACAGCACTTAACAACAACAACATAAAGCTAGCATTTGTGCTTTCAAAGGCAGATTTTAGGAGAACTAAAATCTTTAGCATATGACTGATATGTATATCTTTCTCTAAAACATTTGCTCTTAATATATATGGTTGTGGTGGTTATGTGCCATAGAGTCGGTTCTGAGTCATAGCAACCCTGTATAGGGTTTTCGAGGCTGTAAATCTTTACGAGAGCAGAAAGCCTCGTCTTTCTCACATGGAACAGCTGGTAGTTTCAAACTGCTGACCTTTAAGGTTCGCAGCCCGATCCATAACCACTATGCTACAAGTTATGGCAAATACATTCCTATGTTTCAACTCCTTGTGAGAACAGGAGACTTTGGTTTAGAGTTAGTCTTACAAGAACTAGAAATGAAATAATAGGGTAAAGGGTTTGTTAAAATTAATTCACAAAATCAGGGTGAGTTAAAAGTGAGCATGAGAGGATGATACCATTATACCATTCACCAAGAAAAGATTGTCTTTACTGGTCTTCGTTTTATTTAAATTATAAATATGGTTTTGTTTTTGTATTTTTTACGACTAATAAAGGCATGTGGTTAATGTTTTCAGGACTCTTCCATTTTATAGTGCCACATTCTAAAAATAAGTACCAGACACTTTGAAGAATGACCCCAAAACAATGCTCTTCTCTACATAAAAAAGACTCAAATATTCCATGCCTCTGGTAATATAGTGGGTTACACATTGGGCTGCTAAGGTCAGCCATTCAAATCCACCAGCTGATCCACAGTAAAAAAGATGAAACTTTCTTCTCATTTATGGATTTACAGCCTCAGAAACTATACAGGATCTCTATGAGTCAGAACCTATTAAACAGTGGTGTCACCACCACTACCATCCTGCAATGTTCGATGTTTCCTCTCAAATTAGTTGCTCCTTATGTATACTGCTGCACTAATAACTAAAGAGACCCCAAACAATCTTTAGCTACGGTTACATATTTGATTTGAGAATGTAACATTCTGAACAGGTTTCTTCAAGTGAAGGAGAATTTATACAGTTAAGTAAACATTTAATTTGGGCTGAAGCTAAAATTTAAGTTGACCATTAACTACCACATTATTTCATCTCAGCATAAACCAGATTAGGAAAACATGAACTTTCAAAGATGATCTTATTTATTGCTAAACAATAAGTACCGGAGTGGAAGTAAAAATTTTGTGGTGGTGTAAGGTAAACACTGGACTGCTAACTGCAGGGTCATCAGTTGAAATACACCAGATGCTCCTTGGAAACCCTATATAGGACCACTATGAGTTGGAACTGCCTGATAGCACCTAACAACAAACAACAATTAAACAACATGAAGTAAACCTGGAACTCAATTTTTAGCAGGAGAACTCATTTATAAAACATTACAATTAGTTCCAGAACAAATTAGCTACCCCTAAATAAATATTTGATAATCCAAAATATGCCAGTGATGAAGCCTATTAAGTCTCAAGGAAGATCTTTAGTGTACATAATTAAGCACTTGGAAGAAAGCTCTGGGTAGTTAACATAATAAATGGGTTTCATTCTAGATATAAATTAATCCTTAGAAAATTTCATAAACCTATTTCTTAGTAGTTAATATATATATGTATATATATAAGAAGTGAGTAGTTGCTTTCAAATTACCAACTAATCAGTGAAGGAAATCTCATCCTGAGGAGAAATTGTAATCATTAACAATGAATTTGTCTCATATAAAACAGTATAGATCTTTATGCATGTTTTACATTGTGGATGTAAAAACAAAAACAAAAAACTTTCTAAGTTTCTTGTTTATTTAACCAGCCATGCATGTCACTGCAGGTTGTAAGATAGTAGAACATGCACAAGGGGCTCATAAGCATGTTTCAGAGTTGGTTAACATTATTTATACTATTTTTATATTGGAAGTATCACCCTTAGAGAATGAGATAAAGCTGTAAATTACTGTAAAGATGCAGTTTTGCTCATTTTTGTATAAATTCATTTTTAACAGAATGAGAGTCACATAAATTGACATTTGATTAATAGTTAAACATTTCAAAATACTGCATTTATTACATAAATATTTTGTGTATAGCACAGAAAAATTCTATAAACAAGTTTGTAGTTTTCAGTGAAGTACATTGAGTAGATTTTGAAATTTCTCTGCTGGATTAAAATTTTGACCAGGTCTTATTGTTTTTTCTATGCAGCTTGAACACTGATGCTGGAACTCCAACTGATCATAGGCACTGATAGAGTCCTTTAGAGTTACCTGCTTATTTAGTGTTGTGATTCTTTAGAATTCATACTCAAATTCTTAAAATATGGAACATTTTGTTACTATTTGTTCATCATTGATGAATTATGCACATACAGGAAAAATGTGCTAGAGTGGGCTTTGAAAGTGTTTTATGAGATAATCATAATAATGATTAAACATGATACTTTACAATTCTGTAACTTCTTTTTTTCTCCAAAGAGTTCCTAGTGCATCATAAACATAATCATATAAATCCACAAAAAAATCCCATTAGGGTAAACAGATGGAAGAATTTTTATGACAGATTACATGATATGTCTAAATTAATCCTTGATGTGAGTTAAGTTAAAATTCAGACACATTCAATTTTACTGTGAAGCAGCGTTATTTTTGGCTAACCTGGGATTTACCCGGAATCCTGACAATAACAATGGATCAATATTTGTTATCACAGCTTTGGAGCTCACCTTTCTGAAAGGAATACTTTCCCGTAGTAAATATAAGGTAATATAGGGAGCTCTAGTTTCTAGATCTTACCACACCTAGTTCATCTCTTGATTTGTTTATGATGGAACAAGTTATTTAACCTCTGTCTACTAGCACATTCCTAACCTTAAAGAAGGTAATGATTAAACAGATATCAAAGCTACTAAAGGACTTCTGGTTTGACTCTGTCAGATAAGCACTGAACTACAAACCACAAGGTTGGTGGTTCAAATCTACCAGCTGCTCCTTGGACACCTTGTCCAGGATTGCTGTGTTTCAGAAGTGGACACAACCTACTAAAAATACCCCTTTTTATTTTCTGCTATCCTCCCTGCCCCTGGGCCTGCTTCCTCTTTACTAAGCTATCAGCAAGCAAACAGAATGACAAATTTAAATCTAAGAATGGAGAAAAACAGATATGGATCAGTCACACCATCAATATTTTCAACTGCTCACCTTCTGGTCGAGATATGACAAATATCTAAGATACTCAAGTGACTAGGATTAAAAAGGATCATTTGGCATGAATTGTCCAGGAAATGGCCTCAAATATTTCTAATATTTTACTAACGGAGACCTGGCTACAAGCTGGTGGCAAATATCTGCCATCATCATTCCCATGCCTCCTAAGAATCTAAGTGCATTGTATAACAATGTGATAAATGGCACACTCTTGATTAAAAAGATGCAATGCCCCCTCTAATTTGCTCTCTTTGTATAAAGCTAAACCAAATATATTAAATAATGTTTATATCTCCTTTAGAATTAAGTTTTAATGTGATTAAAGCACCACTTATAGACAAAAGAAGCCCACTGACTTTTTGTACATTTTCCAATTATTTGTATTCTGTTTCCATACATAGATTTTCTGCAGAAATGCCAACCACACCTCACAAATATCAATATTGCATTCTAGTCATTCTTGTTTTCAAGAAATTTCTCCAATGGCACAAAAAAATTTCACTTTTGGTGCTATTCAGAGCAACAGAAAATCTCCTTCCATTGAATATTTGTTATGCTTTCATCTAATTCAGTAAAATAACATTAAATTAAAAATCAGTCATAGAGGAAGACTGAGGCAAGTCAAATTAAGGTTTATAATAAGTTGTAACAAAAATATAACATGAAAACAAGTCTCTTCATTTTATAATCAAACATAGCATATAGTGAACTGCAGGGGTAGTTGAACAGTATTTTCAAAATAATTAAGTCAGTTAAAAACTAACAAGTGTTATTTAACAAATATATTTGTTTACTTTCATTGAACTGTAAGAAGTCCTCATATGTTTTCTTCAAGTCTATCCATATGACACATGATCTCAGCTAATCCTCCTCATATGCTTCCAATATGTGCCACAGAAGATAAATCTCACACTTACTTAAGTTTGAAATTTCCATCTGTAGCCATCTACAGATAACCTAACTGATCAATGGAGGCTCATCTCCTGAATGGAAGGGGCCACACCAAGCTCTGTGCTCATGTCAGGATGTACAGTGCTAAAGGAAGGACTGTATGGGCTTTCTTTTTATTTTCTAAATGGTCACATTTGTACTATCACATCCCTCCTTTTACTTTTGCTCTTAAAGCAATAAACTCTATCAGTCAGCTCTTCCAAATGTCAGTCTGTGTCAGTCAGTTCTTGTAAGTTCCCAAGCTCTCTTATATTTTTCTGAGGAAGCTTTGTTCAGCGCTATTCCTAATCTTTAATCTTGTTTACATCCAGAATGCATATTAGATCATCTCTACTTGGAAATCAAGTACAAACTTTAAAAAAGATGAAACATTTATTCACTAATTAGCTGTTTCCTGTTTCTAATAAAGTGAACACACCATGTTTGAATTAAAATTCAGTGATTGTACTTCTCTATTTATGGTTCCAGATGTTTTTGTTTTATCTATGAGTTTACTTTGACAGCCACTACTAAATGATGAATCACTCATTTTATAGCTGAAATGCTTTTTGAAATTGAAATGTGGCAAACTTTAAGATTGATCCAAAGATCAGTTTCAGCAGATCAATACCAGTTCCTTTCTTATGATCCTTTAGTATTGGCATATGTAAAAGAGTAAATAGAATAGGTATCAACATTATACTACATGTTACACAAAATTCCACTTTGCTACTATTTTCCAAATTAGAAAAAAATGTTTTAGTACTATGAAATCAATTTTATTCTGTATAGAAAAATAGGATTCATGTTAAGGCTGTCTTCTTTCTGGCCTAACTCTTGTTCTTATTTGAATTTCTGAGCTGCTGTGGAAACTTCCTGGTAGACCTTGTAAACAGACACACTTAATGAAAGGTGTGGGTACACATGTTTGTATTGTTGAATAATGATAATAATAAAACAATAAAAGGGTGAAATCTTTCAAAAATGCTTTTCTCTAAGAACTAATACTGGTTTTAATTCCCATTCAATAATGTATTTATGTACCATGTTCTTAGAATATAGTGTTTTATTTTGTCATTGCTTTCAAGTTTGCAATGTTGACAATTTGTATTGCATGATTTAAGCTTTGACTATATTGCATAAATTTCAGTCCTTGTAAAATGATTATTATTTGAAGTCAAAGAGCTTTCTTTTTGACATTTAGGCTATGTCAACAGAGGATGAGGACTCCTAGTAGTGTAGTAGATTATGAGCTGGACTGCTAATTCCAAATTCAGCAGTTCAACTCTACCAGTATCTTCATGGGAGAAAAATAAGGCTTTTTGCTCCCATAAAGATGTGTAGCCTCAAAAACCCTATACAGGGTCACTATGAGTCAGTACCAACTCAATGGCACACAACCACCCCCACTGCCATATAAAGGATGAGATAGACTCCAGTTATAAGCAATTTTCTGGTTAATTTCATCAGAATAAATATTCTCAAACTCCACAAATGAGACTGAGAAAACTACAAGACAGTTTCCAAAGACCCTGCTTTGTTTTCCTCTGCTCTCTGGAAAAGTTCAGATGAATTCCATAGTCTCCTTGGGACTTATTTAATAATGTCCAGCTTTTCATCTAGTTTGTATGATTAATATAAATTCAATCTGTTTTCTCCTATTACGTTACTACATCTTTTTGCTTCCTGTGATTCCCTAGGAAATTCCACTAACTCGTCACAATATTTTCTTCATAGAATGAATGCATACTTTAAAGATATTATGCATAACATTAAAATTTGGTACATAAAAGAGGAATATTTCTTCCTGATAATTCTAAACACTGGTCAGAATAAATGGATAATTTCAACTAAAAAATATATTTGAAGGATGATACATTTGACTCACAAAGATGGACTTTAAGTGTTTCTCAAACAAGGGTGATGGATTTTTACTGATCCATTCACACTTTCATTCTTAGTTTCACTCTGTATAGTTTTTCGTTTGTGAACAAACAGCAATTTTTGTGATACAGCTAGACAGAAACTAGGTTTGTAAGCCCTGGCTACAGAAATGATCAATATTAAACACAAAGAGATAGAGTAATTTCTTAAACAATTTCAACTGTAGTTCTTAGACATACCAATAAATGTTACCTATCTACTGGACTGTGAGCCACAAAGTAAGCAGTTCAAGCACACCAGCTGCTTCTCAGAAATCCTATACAGGGTAGCTAAGAGTTGGAATGAACTCGACGGCACTAACTTCAACTACAACTATTTCTAAGATGACATCCGAAACCCTAGTACCATAGTGGGTTAACACTCAGCTGCTAACGAAAATGTTTAGTGTTCTGACACACCAGCAGCTTCACAGGAGAAAGATATGACAGTTTGCTTCCTTAAAGATTAACATCCTTGGAAACCTTATGGGCAAGTATACTATGTACTATATTGTTGTTGTTATGTGCCTTAGAGTCGGTTCCAACTCATAGCGACCCTCTACAGGGTTTCCGAGGCTATACATCTTTACAGGAGCAGAAAGCCTTATCTTTCTCCCACAGAAGAGCAGGTAGTTTCGAATTGCTGACCTTGAAGTTCGCAGCCTAATTCGTAACCACTACGCTACCAGAGCTCCTCCTATACTTTATAGTCATTATGAATCAGAAGCAACTCAACAGCAACAGATAGGATGACATGGTCTGTTTTAATTATTAATATTTAAATAGATATTGGTTTGAACAAACACTGATTAAAATGATACACAGAACTGGTCTGACTTCATGCAATATACATAGTCTCAGGGTTAAATTGGGGAGAGGAAATTCAAAATTCCTAAATGTACAAAGCTGCCATTGTCTTAGATCCTGACCAAACACTCCTCTTTCCTTATTTTGGAAAACAATAGAGATATCAAATGTACCATTATGTACAAAAGAAAAAGTGACAAATCCATCACTATAGATGTTATATTTTATAAAAAATAGTCTTTATAGGTCTTCGATAGTCTTTTTGGGGCATTCAGATTTTGTCCCATTACTCTGGAAAGAAGAACAGAAACCATAGCATGTAACTTGAAGGATCTTTGAAAACTCACACATTAATATAGAAATACTCAGAAATGTTAAATTGTACCAATACTAAATCAAACCTGATAAATCAGATAAGCTTAGGTTTCTGAAGATAGAAGTTTTAGTATTTTTAGCACATATCAGAATTGTTCCTCAGAACTAACTTGTTTTCTTTCTTTTAAAGGAGGTAACTATTACTGTTTAGCAATGGCACAACAATTTTATTCGGCCTGAAATGTCTTCGCTGACTTTACATAAATGAAGATGTTTGTGATTCCAGTTTATCTCTGACACTGTTCAACATGGAGTTATTTCACTTGTGTTTATTAGCAAACTTTTGTTTACTGAAACAGTTATTCAATCTATAATATTGCATAAACAAAAAGACATGTGTACATTTAAAAAAAAGGATATAAACTGTCCTTGCAATAGATTGACCAGTTTAAGAAAATGAGCTAACTCTTAATGACTAAAATAACTTTATCATTACAGATGATTTTCTATGTTCATTTCAGCTTTTTTTTTTTTTTTTTGCCTTTAAAGAAAAAAAAATGCAGTAGTTAGTATGTTAGAGATTAGAAACTTATCTGTGTATTTTTTTTCTGTTTTGTCATATATAAAGTTAAACTACACCTTCTTTTTAAAAATGTACTTGCTAAACTTCAGTATAAATAAAAGCATTGACTTTGTCAATTATCACTGAGTTTTTATTTTCAAAGTTGTAACTGCAATCATTAAAATGTGTAATATAATCATAGTGAAAACCAAAATAGAATGACTAGGAAGGTGTTTTCAATGATTCTTCTTAGTTTGGTTATTTCCAAACAAATATGAACACAAATCTGTTTAAATTCAAGTCCAAAAGGGATAATCTCTCCAAATGTGTTGTTGCTAAGACACTAAAAACCTGACCAAAGGACATCAATTTATTCAAAAGGGAAACTTACAGATCAGGATAGCAGTACTGCTTCCAGTGGCAGGCAGCTGGACAAGTGTGGTTCCACAACAAGGGAGCAGGCTGAAGCCTTTTCATACTAAGGAGTAGACAAGTTGTGTGTGTCAAGCTTTTTGTGGGTAGTGTACAGCTTGGAAAGAAAGGGGAGTCCTGAGGTGCCAACTGCTTGCCTAGACACAGTGCATGCAATCATGAGAACAGGGTATTTTGACAGGTAACAGATGAGATGGGGGTGTGTGCACCATGGCAAATAATGCAGACTGCTTGTGTGGCCATTTTGGGGCATTCAGATTTTGTCCCTGCTCTGGTAGTGTAGTGGTTACAAATCGGGCTGCGAGCCTTAAGGTCAGCGGTTCGAAACTACCAGCCGCTCCGCTGGAGAAAGATGAGGCTTTCTACTCCCCTAAGGATTTATCCCTTGGAAACCCTGTACAGGGTCGCTATGGGTCGGAACCGACTCGACGGCACTTAACAACAACAACAACAA
Source organism: Chrysochloris asiatica (assembly GCF_000296735.1). Taxonomy (NCBI): domain Eukaryota; kingdom Metazoa; phylum Chordata; class Mammalia; order Afrosoricida; family Chrysochloridae; genus Chrysochloris; species Chrysochloris asiatica. Next base: position 2,076,748 of record NW_006408685.1, on the reverse strand, counting down.
CTCCCTAACTCCACCAAATGGCCCTTACAATCTTATCGCTGATCTCCCATACAATGGTTTGGACCTGGATGTTGGAAACTTGCAACCATAGTCAATAACAGCAGTATATATGCCACAGCACAGTACTATTGCCAAGCAAAGGATCTCTGCTACTGAGAAGAGTACCAGACACCATGAAGATGGCAATGAGTTGGGTCAGAAAAAGGGTCAATGGACAACTGATGAACGGCAGAAATGTGGCCCTGCATCTGTTTCAGAGCCATAGTAATGTTGTGATGTTAATCTGGTATGCCAAACAAGCTCAGGCGCTGGTGTTCTAAGGGGCCCTTTCCCATGATAGGCCAACAGAAGAAGAGATGGGGAGCTCCCCACATACACAACAGTCTGATTGGTTCTTCACATGGTCAATCATTGATGTCCAGCTGGCAAAGATATTACCGAAGACACTAAGAGTACAAGGACAAAGCCTGGACAAATCATGCCCATCAAGTAGGATGCAGTAGTATGAGAAGCATTCAAAACAGTCCTGGGTTGGGCCCTTCCTGTGGCTTACAATACCATACGTTTTGCCCTTGTGGGCTTTCTTGGGAGGGGAGACTGTAAAACCTAATGCAGAGACTATAATGCTCCATAAACACAGGATGACCTTTCCCTTTGGGAAAGGCATTTTCCCTGGGCTGAGGAGGTGTAAGCCCTTGGATGGCGTGGGATAGAACCAAAGTGATATTTGTATGACTACAGCTAGTTCTAGCCCTATATTTTAAAGGGACCAAAAAAGCAAACCATTGGGGCCAATTTTCTATTTCCAAGGAAGCAGGATAGTGGAGCCTTAGAAACCATATGCAGGGTCCCTATGAGTCAGAACCAACTCCATGGCAAACCACCATCAATAGGACAATGGAGGTTTCTGGGGCTAGGTCCTAAGGCAATAACAAGCAATTGTTGGAATGTCCGAGCACAAGCAAAGACAGGTGTCAGTTTCAGAGACTTGAATCCTTGTAGCCTTTTGTGGTCCATGTTTTAACATTTGACAGGTGCTTGGCCAAGTTTGTCACTGATATTCATCGATACACCATAGAGCTTCTTATAGTCATTTAGTCAATTGCTACAAGGAATAGGTGTCATGCCATGGAGTTTGTTTCAGGATTCCCTGTATCCACTCTACAGATCCAGCCAAAGTTGGGTTGTATGGGAGATGAAAGTGTCAAACAATACCTGGTCTTGGATTCCATGACTCATTAAGCTAGCCGCCTGATTACTCTTGATGTCAGTAGGGGTGCTGGAAGCAACACAGAGTTGGAAGAGACCCCAAATTTTGTGGTGCTGGGTGGCTCATTTCCAGGCATATGTTTGTAAGAACCCAGTGACAATATCCACACATGTCAGAGTGTATCTATACTTGTCTGACATGGGGAGAGGCCCTATATAATCCATATGTCCCCATTTTGCTAGCATGTCTGCCTGAGATATCTTACCCATTTGGTAGGGAATGGATTTATACAGTTCCAACAAGCACTTAGGGTACTGTTGGCAAGCCAACACAATTAATTTTATGGAGTGGGGGAGATCCATCTCTTTGGTGAAGACCCACAAAGTACATGTTGTTTCTTGTGCCCCATTTTTCAACATAGTCACTTGGCCACCTGCTCTGCCAGTGTTTTCTGTGTGGCATGCAGCCGGGACAATTCATTATCTTCAGCGTTCTCAGCAGAGTAAGGGGTCTATGAGCTAATACATGAAACACTGCATTATCTATGCCCTGGGTGCAGGCCCAGATATATTTCCACAGTTCCATTCCCAAAGGGCTAATTTGTTCACAAGTCATTCTTGCTCTTTCCACTGTCTTCACCATAATATTAGTCCTTTTCACACTAGCCAACTGTCCACACATATGACTATGGGGCTGGCCTCTTGCATTGCTACCATTCAAGCAGCCCTCAATGTAGCCCTCAACAACTCTGCCCCATGCCTTCATCAATCAACATACCTTCTGTGGTGGGTTGCAGCGCCACTACAAACCAAAGTGGGGGTTACCTCAAGATGAGCCACCCATGTGCCAAGTGTCTTCAGGAATCTGTCCAGCATCTTCAAATACGTTACTTTATCATGGAGATATCTCCATCATGGACACCTGGAGCTTTTCATCAGTGACATCAGTAACCAGTCCAAGAATATGGTGCAATTTAGCACTCTAAGGGCTGGTTTAGAGAACAATTCTTTGTTGCAGATATGCATGTTATTTGGCCAAAATACTGGACTGGGCTACCCTGAATGCAGCTTGACATATTCCTTGACCAATCCCTATTTGAGGTAGTACATTCGTACTGTTACAGGGGACCCTTTTTTTTTTTTTTTTAATTTTTATTGTGAGTTGGATGATAGTTTACATAGGAGAACATCAGCTTTACATCCACCCTACCACTTTTTGTTTATTGCAATGACTAAAACCCCCTCATGTATCCTCATTCATTCTCATTAAACAACATTTGCTTCCATTCCCTCTGTTTTTTGTTTTTTGTTTGTTTTTTTAGATGTATCAAAGCACTTAGGAATATACACACTCAAATAACCAAATGGCACACCCTGAAAGCCAGCCCCCTGGCCATCAACACACAGCCCCTCTCCTTCTTTGAATCCAAAGTCCCCAGCGCTCCATCTCTCCATGTTGTTGTCTCTGCCTCTATCTATGGTGTGACTGCATCTCTGGATAGGGTCCCACACTCCACTCCTCTCCCTTGATGGTCCTAGGGTCCGCCACTACTGGACTGTAAGCTCAACCACTCCCCTCCTATTTTACAAAATGTGTACCTTTACATTTGCAACATTCACAATCAGTCCTGATAGCAATTATTCACTATTGAACCACAAGAGTCTTATACCCATCTCCTTTCACCATCCCAGTCCAGATAGATTAGAAACTACTCAGTGGAGAGTCTATATTCCCCCATACCCTCTGGATCTAGGTTCCCTTTTTAAAGCTTATAAGCCAGTCACTTCGTACCTCTGTAATCCCCCCATTTTGGGTAGTCAAAGTCTAAGTTACACATCCCTGTCAACCCTGTGTACCGAGGGGGTGGGGATGATCCTCGATGTAAAGACTCATTCCCTCTTTTGACCTACTACATTCATAAGTATAGGTCAAGTTCATTAAATTGTAGCAAATTTCTCTTTTTTCCTCTTCTTTCTTCCTCTAGTCAAGTTCTAATCATCCAGCCATTGAAGCCAGGTCAAATGGGTGCTATCTGCAAGCATGGGTGTTCTTGTGCATATTCCCTCACTTCATATCATCTGGACACTTCAATCACTGCTCTAGTCCTCTGTGGCCATGTCCCTGTCCCTGGGTCCAGGAGGCCCCAGGGCTTGACATACTGGTGGCCAACCAGGTCTCAATCCAGGTTGACAGGAGTCTGTTGAACGTGGTCAGACTTAGATCATAACTTCATTGCTGTTTCTACCCCACATTCCCTTTTTAGTAGACCTATGTGGTCACCTGAAAGACCACATGCCTGCTCATGTATTCCCCTTGAGTCTCAGTCTTGAAAGGAGTTTGCCCTGAGGGGACTTCATTGCTTGCCATGATGGTTCCCCGGTGAACAGCTTGCTTGTTCTTGTAGTAGTCAATTGGACTGCCATTATTATTTTTTTATTTTTCCTGCTGGTCTTTATTTCAAGAAGTATTTTCTGTTATTCTAGCAGCTTCAGGTTGGTCTGCTTGTCCTTTCAAGTAGAACTTTCCCACCTCAGATGTTCTGAATGGGGATCCGGATTCCACCTATGGTTTTATGCAATGCAAAGGCTCTGCAGAAAGCCTCCTTCACTGGGCAAGTTCCAGCCCCATTTTAGGCATTCCAATCAGTTATATACTGAAGACAGACTTACAAGCTTTCTATATTGATGTTTCTGACTATTCCTTACTCTCCCCCTCAAGTGTCTATTTTACATTAGTAGGCAAGGGAAACCAAGATTCAAAAGACAGTCAAGAGGCGGGGCTTGATGGTGACTAGGGTGGAGGTGTAGTGAAATTTGGCATCATCCATAACATAGAATACCAGGCAAAAAAGATCCAGGGCAGAGCTTCAAAACTCGGAACCACATAGCTAGGAATATTTTAAAAGTTTGAAGGCTTATAGTTAGTGGAATTTGAAACCAAAGTAAGAAATCACATATTTTTCAATCTTCCGGGATCTTAAGCCTGGAGCCGATATCTTGGGTGAGACAAAACTGCAAGACCAAGCGGGGGAGGAGACACAAAATGGAAAAATTCCACGGAAACCTTGGAGTAAAGGTGGACAATACACTTTGTCAGTTTTGCTTTGTTATGATTTTTGTTTTCTATTGTATTGTTTTGTTTTTTGGTATGTAGTCATTGGCACCTACACTGTTTGTGCACCTCAATTCTGGTGATTAAAGGGGGGGGGGGCTGAACAAGTGGACACCTACAACCCTCACCATTGGTGGGTTCTCCTGTCATGCATGCACACAGATACTCAGCCGAAGTGCAGGCCCTGAACTTTTTTTCTTTTTTTTTTTTTTTTTTAATATAAGAAAGGGCAGGACAGGGCTGTAGAGAAGGAAAGAGAGTTTAAAAACAAAACAGGCTGGAAATTAAATTAAAGTTTGAGGTACAGCATAACAAACCAACAGGAGCATCTTGAAATATCTCAGACAGATTTGAAAACAAGAACCTGAAGAATGGACATTAAAGTCATACTTATATTAAATTACAGATTTTTTTCTTTTGTCTTTTCTTTCCCTCCTCTGCCTTTTCTGTGATTAGAGACTGCAGTATTCAGTCTATTTTTGTTGTTTATTTTTTTTTTTTTCTTGTATTTTTTCACTGGTGTTGTTTTGCTGCTTTATGTTCCCCCTTCTACCATTGGGAGACTCTTTCCCTATATTACACAGGAAGAGACAGCAATTGCTGCCACATAGTCAAGCTACAACCACACTCTATAAAACACCAAAATCCAGGCAAGAACCAATCCCAACTGCCATATACCAGGGAAACAGACAACACCTATGAAAGTTATTCTGAGTTAAGCAATCAGAAAAGTGAAAAGGGAAGCCCACATCCTGATGACATCTTCCTGGGAGCAATCAGAAAGCATAAACAATACCAAAACACATACTCAATTAAGTGTTAAGGCCACAGATAAACACTAAACATGTCCAAGAAGTAAAAGCAAATGACCATATCAGCACATATCCAGAAACAAGATAAAAAGTCTGAGACAAATGAACTAGGGGTAAACAGGACTCCATTCTGGAAGGAGGACAATCTTCGGAAATGTCTGAGAAGGAATTCAGAAAAATGATTATAAAATTTTTCAAAACACTCCACAAAGGAGTTGAGAAAAATAAGGAAGAAGTCTAGGAAAATGCTAAAGGAACAATCAAATAAGATATATACAGCATAGGAAATAATTCAAAACCTAAAGAAAGAGGTCTAAATGATCAATAACAGAATATCTGAAATAAACAGTACTCTGAAAGGGGAAAGGGACAAGATGGAAGGCAGAACGAGTGATCTGGAAGACAAATCTCTCAATACCACTAAAATAGAATAGCAAACAGGAAAGAGGATAAAGAAATCTGAAGACGGTCTAAGATTCATGTTGGACAACATGAAGAGGAATAACTTATTGGCATTCCAGAAAAAGAAGAATCACAGAAGAAATAGTTGAAGAACTGCTTGAAGAAAATTTCTCTAACATGCTGAAAAGTGAAAAGATAAACATTAACAAAGCTCAAAGAACACCAGGAAGGATAAACCCTAAAAGAAAATCAACGAGACATATCAGAATCAAGCTCTCCAAAATCAAAGATAAGGAGACACTCCTGAAAGCAGCTAGGGAAAACAGAAGTGTCAAATACAAAGGCAAACAAGTCAGATTAAGCTTGGATCTCTCTGCAGAAACCATACAAGTAAGAAGGCAATGGGGAGATATATATTAAACACTGAAAGAAAAAAAAAATTGCCTACCAAGAATCCTTTATCCAGCAAAGCTATCAATCAAATACAACGGTGCAATAAAAACTTTCCAGAATAAACAGAAGCTAAGGCATTTTGCCAAAGCCAACCATGCACTACCAAACATCCTAAAGGGAGTTCTGTGGACTGAGAACCATCAAGAACAGATAACAACAAAAGATTGACATACATGGCAGCAGTTCCCTGAATTAAATTGATGGAGGAAGAGTTGAGAACAGAACAAAACTATAAGAACAAACTCAGAGAATTTGGGAGGACAGTCTATGATCAAAACAATAACAATGTAAAAGAAGGTAAACTCGTAGGAACAGAGATCCAGATGGTGAGAAGGTCAGGTAGATTACAGAATAAAATAGACTGCAATAAATGGAGAGAAAAGTTAATGGACTATAAGGTAACCTCAAAGAAAATTAACACTTCAAAACATACCAAGAGAATGAAAATCCAAGAAGAACATGGAAACATTAAAACTATGAGGAAACTTACAAGAACGAACACAAAAATCATGAACTCAAAAAAGGAAGACACAGGGAAAAGAAAGCAGCAACACCACAATAAAACAAATGTAATGGAAGCAATTATCGATAATTACATTGAATGCAAACAGATTACATACACCTGTTAAGAGATGCAGGGTGGTAGAATTGATAAGAAAACAAGATCCTTCAACATGCTGTCTGCAAGAGACACATCTCACAAACAGAGACAAAAACAGCTTAAAAGTCAAAGGAAGGAAAAAATATACCAAGATAATTGCAATAAAAAATGAACACAAGTGGCAGTACTAAACTCTGAAAAAATAGACTTTAAGGAAAAATCCAGCATAATAGATAAAGATGGAAATTATCTCATGATTAAAGGGACAAATGAACAAGATGAAATAATCATAGTAAATATCTATGCTACCAATGAAAGTGCTCCAAAATATATTAAGGAAACTATAATAGATTTGAAGAAAGTAATAGATGAATGTACAATAATAGTGGGTGATTTTAATACACGGCTTTCAAAAATGGATAGAATAATGAAAAAGAAACTTGACAAAGACACAGAAGAAATAAACAGCACAATCAGCCAAGTGGACCTCATATATGTATACAGAGCATTCAACCCAACCACTACACAATACACATGGAACATTCTCCAGGATAAACCATGTTTTAGGCCACAAAACAAACATCCATAAATTTACGATTATCAAAATACTACAAAGCATCTTCTTAGACAACAATGGTATCAAATGAGAAATCAACAATAGGAAGACCAAGGAAATAAAGTCAAATACATGGAAACTGAAAAAAACTCTGCTGAAAAGCGACAGGGTAGTAGAAGAAATTAAACGTGAATTCACAAAATTTCTAGAAATAAATGAACGAAAACACAACATACCAAAATCTTTGGGATACAACGAAAGCATTGCTGAGAAGACAATTTATTGCAATAAACACACATATCCAAAAAGAAGAAAGAACCATCATTAACACATTAATACAGCATCTACAACAATTAGAAACAGAAAAACAGAGAGAACCTACAACCACAAAAAGAAAAATAATAAAGATTAGAGCAGAAATAAATGAGATAGAAAACAGAAAAACTATACAAAGAATCAATAGGACAAGAAGCTGGTTCTTCTTGTCCTATGGATTAACAAAATTGACAGATCATTGGCAAACCTAACAAAAGGAGGAAGAGGATACAAATACCACACATTAGAAACCACATGGGGAATGTCACAATGAAACCACAGGAAATCAAAAAGATAATAACAGAATACTATGAAGAGTCATACTCCAACAAATTTGAAAACTTAGAAGACATGGATACATTTTTAGATAAACACAACCTACCTAAACTTACACACAGTGAAGTAGAAAACCTGAACAGACCCATAACAAAAGAAGAAACTGATCAGGTCATCAAAAGATTTCCAATCACAAAAAGTCCAGGCCCAGATAGCTTCACTGGTGAGTTCTACCAAACATTCAGGGAAGAACTGTCATCAATTCTACTCAAATTATGCCAGAAGATAGAGGAAGAAGGAAAACTTCCTAATATATTGTACGAAGCAACCATAACCCTCATACCAAAACCAGGGAAGAACATCACTAAGAAAAAAGATTATAAATCATTATCCCTCATGAACATAGTTGCAAAAATTCTCAACAAAATCCAGTACCACATCAAAAGATTATACATCATGATCAAGTGGAATTCGTATCAGGGATGCAAGGGTGGTTAAACATTAGAAAACGATCAACCTTATCTAACATATAAATAAGAAAAAAGAAAAGAACCACATGATCATATCGATTAATGCAGAAAAGGCCTTTGACAAAATCCAACATCCATCCCTGATAAAAACACTCAACAAAATAGGAATTGAAGAGAAATTCCTCGACATAATTAAGAGCCTATATACAAACCCAACAGCCTACATTACTCTCAATGGAGAGAAACTGAAAGCCTTCCTTTTGTGAACAAGAACCAGACAAGGATGCCCTTTGTCACCACTCCTATTCAATATTATGCTGGAAGTCTTAGCAAGAGCTATACCGCAAGACAGGGAAAATAAAGGCATCCAAATTGGCAAAGAGGAAGTAAAACTCTCTCTATTTGCAGACGATATGATCCTATACATAGAAAACCCCAAAGACTCAGTAAAAAAGCTACTAGACCTCATTGAGTGATTCAGCAAAGTGGCAGGATATAAGATCAACATATAAAAATCAGTTGGATTCCTTTATACCAAAAATGACAGTGTTGAATAGGACATTAGGGAAACAATACCATTTACAACAGCCACCCAAAGGATGAAATATCTAGGAATAAATGTAACCAGAGAAACAAAGGACTTATACAAAGAAAACTACAAAACACTACTACAAGAAACCAAAAGAGACTTATAAAAATGGAAGACTGTACCATGCTGCTGGATAGGAAGACTTAACATTGTGAAAATGTCAATACTTCCCAAAAGCAATTTACACATATAATGCAATCCCAATCCAAATTCCAACAACATTCTTCAAAGAGACAGATAAAACAATTACAAACTATATGGAAAGGAAAGAGACCCAGGATAAGCAAAGCACTGCTTAAGAAGAAGAATAAGGTTGGAGGTTTCTCACTTCCTGGCTTCAAAATTTACTACACAGCTGCAGTGCTCAAAACAGCCTGGTACTGGTACAATGGAAGATACATTTATTAATGGAATAGAATCAAGAATCCAGAAATTAACCCATCTACATACAGCCAACCGATTTTTGACAAAACACCTAAATATATCATGAGGAGGTGATAGTCTCTTCAACAGCTGGTGCTGGCAGAACTGGAAAGTGTTATGCAAAAGACTGAAACAAGACCTTCACCTCACACCTTATTCAAAAACCAACTCAGCAAGGCTTAAGAACCTAAATGTGAATCCTAGAATTATGAAGGCCATCAATGTAAAACTTGGGACAAATGTGAGGGCACTGATTCAGGGAAAACGCTGACTACAAAACATTTTGAAAACTACACAAACAAAAGTAAACTAAATACATGAGTGGGAGATATTAAAAATTGAAAACTTATGTGCATCAAAGACTTCACCAGAAGCATAAAAAGGGAACCCACCGAATAGGAAAAAATATTTTTCAATGACACATCAGACAAGCGACTTCTTTCTAAAATATACAGGAAATTACAACACCTCTACAAGAAAAAGACAAATAACCCAAATAAAGAATGCGGACAGAACATGAACAGAGACTTCACCAAGGAGGAGATCTGGGCAGCTAACAAACACATGAGGAAATGCTCACGATCACTAGCTATTTTTGTTGTTGTTGCTAAGTGCCATTGAGTCGGTTCTAACCCATAGTGACCCTGTATAGGGTTTCCAAGGAGCAGCTGGTGAGCTTGAACTGCCAACCTTGCAGTTCAAACGGCTTTACAGTCTGGCAAATTAACCAACAGCGCCACACTAGGACTCTAACCATTAGAGAGCTGCAAATCAAAACAATAATGAGATATCATCTCACACCAGTAATAACAGTAAAGAAAAAAAAAAAAGTTGTTGTTATTTTTAGGTGACATCGAGTCATTACCGACCCATAACGACATTATGCACAGCGGAACAAATCACTGCCCGATCCTAGACCAAGGTCACTATTGTTGCCACTCTTGAGTCCATCGATGCTGCCACTTGGCCAATACATCTCTTTGGGGAAAGTGGTTGGCTTCCCTCAGAGCAAACATCCTTCCAAGACTTAGACTCAATGGGGATATATGCTCTGATTAGTGACCACGTTCATCACCGATAAGGGGAAGTGAGGGAAAAACAGCAATGAAGCTGCAAGCTAAGCCCTACAAGGTTCAATAGACTCCTGTGAACCCCGGGTGGAGACCTGGTTGGCCAGCAATGTGGCAAGACCTGGGGACTCTTGGGCCCAGAGTCAGTGACATAGCCACAAAGGATTAGAATGGAGAGTGAAGCATCCAGCTGATAAGAAGAGAGGGCATATGCACAAGAACACCCACACTTGCAGATAATAATCACTTTACCTGGCTTCAATGACTGGGTGATCAGAGCTCAACTATAAGAAGAAGAGAGAGAGAGAGAGAGAAAGAGTAATCTGATACAATTTAATGAACTTGACCTACACATATGGATGCAGTAGCTCAAAAGAGGGAACAAATATTTACAGCAAGAATCATTCCCACCTGCTCCATACACAGAGTAGACAGGGATGGGCAACAGAGACATCGGCTACCCAAAGTGGGGGGGCCTACAAATGCAAGAAGTGATTGTCTTACAAGCTTTCAAGAGGGAACCTAGATCCAGAAGGTGTGGAGGAAGGTAGAATCTTCATTGAGTAGTATCCAATCTGTCTAGGCAGGGCTGATGAAGGGAAATGTGGATAGGTGTCTTGTGATACTGTAGTGAATAATTGTTATCAGGACTGATTGTGACGGTTGGAAATGTAAAGGTAGACGTTTGGTAGCAAGGAGAGGATTGATTAACTTTTCAGTCTAGGAGCGGAGGTCCCTGGGACCATCAAGGGAGAGGAGCAAGGAGCGGGACCCTACCCAGAGAAGCAATGATGCCTGAAATGGAGCCAAAGATGATGATGTGGAGCGATGGAGCAGCTGGAGACTTTAGATTCAGAGAGGGAGAAGGGCTTTGTGCTGATGACCAGGGAGCAGGCTTGTAAGATATTCTCTTTGGTTGGTTGATGATGCAAGGAAAGGATTGTAACCAGGGCAATGAAACGATATACAATAAGATGAATGTAAATCTAATATTCTTCCATGTAAACTATCACATAATTAACAATAAAACATTTTTTAAAAAAAAGAAGTAGTATATAATCAGGAACTAATGATACTGAAGGAAGAAGTCCATGTTACATTGAAGGCATTGGAGAAAAACAAAGCTCTAGGAATTTTTGGAATGCAAATTGAAATCATTCAACAAAATGATGAAGTACTAAAGGTACTCATCTATGCAAAGAAATTTGGAAGACCTTGCCAGCCAACTGGAAGAGATCCATAGTCCAAAGAAATGGGACCAAACAGAATGTGGAAATCATAAAAAAAAAAAAAAAAAAAAAAAAATTATTAATATCTCATGCAAGTAAAATTTTTTCTGAAAATAATACACAAATGGTTTCAATAGCACATTGACAAGAAACTGCCAGAAATTCAAGCCAGATTCAGAAGAGGATTTAGAATGAGGGATATCATTGTTGATGTCAAATGGATCTTGGTTGAAATGAGAGAACACCAGAAAGGTGTTTACTTGTGCTTTATTGACTATGCAAAGACTTCCAACTGTGTAGATCATGAAAAAATGTAGATTCCATTGCAAGAATGGGTATTCCAGAGCACTTAATTGTGATTATGAGGAACCTGTGCATAGACCAAGAGGTAGTCGTTCAAACAGAACAAGAGGACACTGAATGGTTAAAATTTAGGAAAGGTGTGTGTCAGTGTTGTATTCTTTCACCATACTTATTCAATCTTTATGCTGACCAAATAATCTAAACAACTGGATTTATTAAGAAGGCTTATTAACAACCTGCAATATGCAGATGATAAGAACTTGCTTTCTGAAAGCAAACAGGACTTAAAACACTTACTGATGAAAATAAAAGATCACAGCCTTCAGAATGGGTTGCATCCCAATGTAGAGAAAATCTTCACAACTGGACCAATAAATAAGACCATGATGAATGAAGAAAAGATTGAAGTTGTCAAAGATTTAATTTTGTTTGGATTCAATATTAACCATCATGGAAGCAGCAGTCAAAAACTCAAACAATATATTGCATTATGCGAATCTGCTACACAAAACTTCTTTAAAGGGTTCAAGGACAAAGCTGTAAGTTTGAGGTTAAAGTACATATCACCCAAGCCATGGTATTTTCAGTAGCCTCATATGCATGTGAAAGTTTGACAATGAACAAGGAAGACCATAGTAGAGCTGATGCATTTGAGTTGTGGTGTTGGAGAAGAATACTGAAAATACCAGGGACTTCCAGAAGAATAAACAAATCTTTCTTGGAAAAGGTACAGTCGGAATACTCTGTAGAAGCCAGCATGGCAAGACTTCATATCTCACACTTTGGACATGTTATCAAGAAAGGCCAGTCCCTGCAGAAGAGCATCATGCTTGGTAAAGTGGAAGATCAGAGAAAAAGAGGAAGACGCTCAATAAGATGGACTAGCACAGTGGCAGCGGCAATAGGCTCAGAAGTAACAACAATGGTGAGGGTGGTGCATGGTTGGGCATTGTTTTGTTCTGTTGTGCATAGTGTCACTAAGAGTCAGAACAGACTTGACTACACTGAACAACAACACCAGAAACAGGGAAAGACAAGAAACGATCTTCTCCCTAGAGACTTCAGAGGGTCCATGACCCAGCTGACTCATCTCTTTGGACTTCAAGACCCCAAAAAGTGAAACAATACATTTCTGTTCTTATTAAAAAAACAAACAAACAAACAAACAAACAAAAACAGTCAAGCATCTTAACAGTATTTCCCCTCTTATACCCATTCAATCCATGCCTCAATACCTGTATCCCAGCGGGAACTTTTGTGATATCTTCTAAAAGTGGTATATTGTTGTATATGGCAGAAAGTTGTTTCTCTAGAGGATGTACTGGGTTTCTGCACCTGTCCATAGATGAGACTAAAATCCCAAGGGAATACATCAACCTTGTTGCTGTTGCCACAGAACCCAACCATATGCTTCCAGATAGTTGGAAATATCCAACTAACATTCTTGTCCTACTCTTATGGGCCCAAGTGCCTGTATTTATGACCTTGGTATCATTCAATGTCTGTCCCACCTTGGGGGGCCAGACCCAAGTTGTGTCATTTTCGACAAGGCAGTCTAATGGGCTCAAAATTTGAACAAAGTGGGCAAATAAAGGATCTCTAATACCCTAGCATCCACAGAAGGTTTGCAACTCCCTTACTTTTGTAGTGCAACTATATGATTTCACCTTATCAATGATGGCTTCATGATCTTACTTGACCAAGAAACACTCAAGAATTTGACAGATGATTCAGGGCCTTGCAGTTTGGCATCACTGAGGACCCATCCTCTGGAACTCAGGTGTGACACTAATTTTGGTGCTACTTGTTGAAGCAAGGGAGGAGAATCACAAGTTAGCATGACATTATCAACATAAGAGAACAGATGAACACCAATGAGCTTATGTCACTTTTCTAGGTCCTGAGCAACCAACACATGGCATACTGTGGAACTGTTGAGGTATCTTTGAGGGAGAACAGTGGAAGTCCATTGCTCCCATGGCATACTGTTCTCAGCTGTCAAGAATAATGGAAATTATAAAGAAATCATTAGCTAGATCAATTACAAAATGATAGGCACCCAAGCACTCCCGGATATAATTGAGGAGGGAGAAAATGTTGGGTACCACCACACAGAGGAGTGGTACCACCTTATTAAGTTCATGGTAATCTACAATCTTGTGGCAGGACCCACTGGAATTCCATACCAGCCATACCAGAGTGTTGAAGGCATTGTGAGTCGGTGTGATAATCCCCACTCAAGTAAATTCAGCTACAACAGAAGTAATTTCTTCATGACACACAGTAAGTGATACTGCCTGATACCCAGAAGGACTGAGGCAGATGGACTGGTGTTCACTTGACCCATCTTTCAATGACAGACTTAACCACATTATCTTGCAGGCAGAACTCCCCGACAATGGTCATGAGCGTGACTCTCTCCAATAAATTGTTTGTCAGAATGTATTCCAAGAGAGGGGTATGTACATGTTATTTTCTATGGGGGTTAGTTGGCCAACATGCAGGGTCAACGTTACCTGGAGTGCTTTGACAATGCTGTTCACATACCCATCAATAATGCCAAGAAGCCCTTGGAACAGGTGGATTTTCACTTGGATCACAGTGCATTTGGCCCTGATATATACTAATGTTAACACAAGCTCTTCGTTCTTGGTAGACTAATGTATAGTTAGCTCTACATGGTATCTCTGGTCCTCCAATAGTCTGTATTCCAGGCAAGGTGGAAGATTTGTCCAATCCCTAATGCAGAAATGTCAGCATCTCCCATGCTGAGGGTAGACTAAAGGTGTCAGGCTTTTGAGTATCATTCTCTTTGTTGAATCGCTGTTCAGGCAGTTTCTGCCACAATGTTACTGAGACTTGCATTGGTCTATTTGTCAGTTTTGCCTCAGAGAATGCCAACAGCAAGTAAATCAATCCACAATTGTTTCCTGATGACTGGGATAAGGCCCTTTTTGTTTTATGTCTAATTTGCTCATTCCCCTCTCCCTTGTACCCCTGTAGCTCAAACATTTTTTTCTGCAGAGATTTTCTGTCTCCCTAAGGACTACTACAGCTTGAGCATCCCAGGACTCCAGCAGACTCACCATGGGGCTTAATATACACAACAGTTAGGAGTTGATTGTAAAATAGCATATTTTATGCTGACTGTGAGCAGCTCATTATCAGAGTCCTAATAATGGTCCACATATATAGTATGCTTCATCCCCAGATACTTTCTGAAATTCTCCCATAGCTGTCCAGTGTGTGGGGGAGGACTATATGTCTCCCTCATTCACCCAGACAGTCATACAGGTTGCTATAATTCACATAAAAAGGGAAACCACCTGAACCAAATTCACTGCAGCATACAGATGCTGCCACAGTGCATAATGGGTGGTTACAGAGGCCATTTTGAACATTTCAAGTCCAGTTAGTAGTATGCCTTATGCATCTGCATCCCATATGTGGGGAAGTCAAGCTGGCACATACTCCCTCCCACCAGTTTGGTTGCAGTGTATGGTGATGTCTTGTTACCACTCAGGGGATGGCAAATCATCAGGGTCCATGCCAGCTGGTTGGGGCTGACCCATTTTAATCTTCATAACTAGGACTGGTCGTGCTTATAGATGGGGAACCTCTAGTTCCTCCTCCCAATCCTCTTACTCCAACTCAGTAGAGAACTCCAGCAGGTCCCATCACTTGGGATACCAATTCACCTTCATCATTACGGTGCACACCCACTGATGGGATAGGCACTGCTCCTTTATTTTCACTGGGTGACAATCCAGGATTCCTGTGGTAGGCAAGTGACCAGAGCTTCAGTGGTGCTAGCCTGCATCACCCTTGTTTACCTTTTTAAGTGCAACTAATTTTCAGCCTTCCAGTTTCTAGTCACACAGTCATTTCTGCTTCAATATCGGCAAAAATAGCACACAACAGGGGTCAGACAACTGAGGCAACCAGAGCCCTAGAATCCTTCTTAGTTTTATGGACCCCCAACTCCCAAAGTTCTTGCAACATTTTCAGAACATTTCTGTGCTCATGTACTAGTCCCCAAGTCTCTAGCAACTGTGCTAAGTGACCAAATTTGAAGGCTGATTTCATACAGGGAGTACAGTCCCCACCACCACCCCTATCTTGCCCAAGAAGCTCAGGTGGTTTTTAGACTTTTGGCTGGCTCAACTACTGTCTGGGTTGAATCCCAGAAGGGAAAGGAAAAGACCCGCAAATATGTGGTTGTTGAGATGCTGAAAAACTGACCAGGAGACAGTCCAAGAAACATCCGTTTATTTGAAAATGAAGCTTACAGACCAGGACAAAAGTAGCAGCCAGCTGGACAGGTGTGGTTCCACACCAAGGGAGCAAACTGAAGCCATTTCATACTAAGGAGTAAACCCATTGTGTGTGTCAAGTTTGTGTGAATAGTGTACAGCTCAGGAAGAAAAGGGAGCCTTGAGGCACTTCCTATTTGCCCAGACACTGTGGGTAAGATCATGAGACTAGGCTATTTTGGCAGCATTGCAATAGATGAGATGGAGGTGGGGGGCAGCATGGAAATAATGCAGATTGCTTGTGTAGCCATTTTGGGGCATTCAGTTTTGTTCTTACAAATCCTATTTCAGTTTATTTGTTTAAAGCTTCTTATATTATTGTCCTTAATTTTTTATTGACTGTATTGCCATTTCTTGAGTGTGTGCTTAGTGAACCTGCTTCTGGGAAGAAACATACCTGGGAAGCATAAACAACGTGGTAAATAAAGAATGGGAAAACATTCTCTGATCAACTATGATTTTCACACACAAAAAAAATCTTCTAAAGCACCTTCAACTGGAGAACAACAAAAATGAAAATGGTGTATATGTCTACTTTGGTCTGAAAAATAGGAGTCCCTGAATATTCTGAATCCATTTGGGCTTAATGAAAAATCAAAACCAATCATAGTTCTGCCCTACTCTTGACCTAATCTCTGTCTTCACCTTTCTTTGTTTCATTAAAAAAAAAAAAACACCAAAACCCCACTAAAATAATGCTACACTAAGAACATTCTCCAATCATACACTGACAGAGAACTTCTAGAGATTCAAGCCTTATTCAGAAAAGGACATGGAATGAGGGATATCATTACTGAAATCAGATGGGTCTTGGCAGAAAGCAAAGAATGACAGAAAGATGTTTACTTGTGTTTTATTGGCTATGCAAAGACTTTTGATTGTGTGGATCATGACAAGCTAAGGACAGCATTGTAGAGAATGAGTATTCCAGAACACTTAATTGTGCTCCTGAGGAATCTGTACATAGACCAAATGGAAGTTGTTCGACCAGAACAAGGGTACATTGAATGGTTTAAAATTAAAAAAGGTGTGCAACAGGTATATTCTCTCACCATATTTATTCAACCTGTATGCTGGGCAAATAAACAAAGGAGCTGGGTTACATGAAGAAAGCAACGACATCAGGATTGGAGGAAGACTCATTAACAACCTGCAATATGCAGATGATACAAGCATGCATGCTGAAAGGGAAGAGGACTTAAAATACTTACTGATGAAGATCAAAGACCACAGCCTTCGGTATGGGTTGCACTTCAACATAAAGATAACAAAAATCCTCACTACTGGACAAATAAATAGCATTCATACAAATGGAGAAAATATTGAAGTTGTCAAAAACTACACTTTGCTCAGATCAACCATCGATATTCATGGAAGCACTAGTAAAGAAATCAAGCAACGTATTGCATTGGACAAATCTGCTGCACAAGACCTCTTTAAAGTGTTGAAGAGCAAATATGTCAGTTTGAGGACTGAAGTACACCTGACCCAAGCCATGGTATTTTCAATAGCCTCATATGCATGTGAAAGTTGAACAATGGATAAGGATGACCGTTTGAGCTATACTGTTGGAGGAGAATATTAAAAGTATCATGGATTGCCAAAAGAACAAACCAATCTGTGCTGGAAGAAGGACATGCAGAATGCTCTCTGGAACCAGGGATGGCCAGACTTCATCTCTCAGACATATTGTCAGGAGGGACTAATCCCTGGAGAAGGATATCACATTTGGTAAAATGGACAATCAAAGAAAAAGAAAAAGACACCCAATGAGATGGATTGGCACAGTGGCAGCAAAGATAGGCTTAAACGTAGCAATGATTGTGAAGTTGGCACAGGACCAGGTAGTGCCTCATTCTGTTGTGCAGAGGGTTGCTATGAGTGGGTACCAGCTTGATGGCACCTAACAACAACAACACCCTTCTCAGTTTTACTTTGCAATGCCACTTGAACTTGTTCCTCTATTTCATAAATGGTGTTATATATCTCACAATACTTTTAGCTGGCCACCTCAAGGTGGCAGATTTTCTAATTTGGGACAAAGTTGCTACTTGCACAGATGTTTCCTCTCATCTTTCCCTCCTAACCCATTCATCTGTAGAATTTTGGGGAGTTGAAGTGGCAGAAATTTGGTTAAATACCAGTTTTAACCTCTTTAATATTGAGCGCTGTCTAACTGTAACAGCAGCTCTTTGGCATTACAATTGTTAAAATAGTACCTATGTACTGCATTAGACAAATTGCATTGGACAAAACTGGCCTTGTGCCCTTGCAGCAAGAATCATTTCCACCCCTCCTACACACAGAGTGGACAGGGATGGGCAACTTGGACATTGGCTACCCAAAAAGGGGGGTGGGAGGGCTACAAAAGCAAGAAGTGACTGGCTTACAAGATTTCAAGAGGGAACCTAGAACAAGAGGGCCTGGAGAAAGGTAGAATCTCCAGTGAGTAGTATTCAATATGTCTAGGTGGCGCTGATGCAATGAAATCCAGATAGGTCTCTTGTGATACAATAGTGAATCATTGTTTTCAGGACTGACTGTGAGGGTTGGAAATGTGAAGGTAGACGTTTTATAGCAAGGAGGAGAGTGATTAACTTTTCAGTCTAGGACCGGAGGTCCCTGGGACAGTCAAGGGAGAGGAGCAGAGAGCGGGACCCTACCCAGAGAAGCAATGACGCCTGAAATGGAGCCAAAGATGATGACGTGGAGCGATGGAGCAGCTGGAGACTTTAGATCCAGAGAGGGAGAGTGACTGTGTGCTGAAGACCTGAGGGGCACTGGGGAAGGATTGCATGGAGGGGGTTGTAACCATGGCAATGAGACGATATATGATGGAATGAATGTAAAAGTAATATTCTCCCATGTAAACTATCACATAATTCACAATAAATTATTTTAAAAAACTTGCCTTGTGGTTCATAACGACTTTACATTCCAGCACATTAACCCAAAGTACCATGCCAGTGCAATTTAATACATAACATTGACAAAAGCAATTTATATTATAAGAAACTTCCAACTCAGTTGAGGGAACAGGGCTTTCACAATACAATTTAAAAATTCACTACAAAATGCTAAATAATTACATGATCATCATCTGGTGTGGCACTGTAAGATAAGCATTGGGCTGCTTACCACAAGATTGGCAGTTCAAACCCAACAGTCACTTCTCAGAAACCCTACATAAAATGGTTCTGACTCAAAAGCAGAATCCCAGAATCATGAAGGTCATCAATGAAAAATTCGAGACAAATGTGAAGGCACTAATGATGGGAATGCATGGACTACAAAACATTT
>NW_006408685.1:2054939-2056027 GCF_000296735.1 Chrysochloris asiatica | reverse complement strand
TATATACACAACCTGGGAACGGCAGGGCTCTGAGACACAGGGATTGAGTCATGATTGGAATGGGGGGGAATCCTGTTAAGATGCTGGATTTTTTTTTTTTTATTATTATTACGCAATTAACCAAGGGGCAAGAGTTTTAGTCTGTATTACAGGTCAAAAACTCTCCAGTATGGATTCCAGCCTGACTAATTCGACCCTATAGCGAGAGGACAGCCACTTCTCCCTCTTCGGAGCAACCCTGCCAGAGGGAGCCAGCATTCATGGAGGACTCATCTGAAAGAGTGACAACATCTGTATCTCCATTGAGGCCCCTCCGGCAAGAGCACCAAGGAGTCAGCCAACCATTTCCACAGCAGAGAAGATTCTAACAACTGTTTAACCCTTAGAGAACTGGTTAAACTCCAGAGACTTTCTGCTGCTTTACCTGTCGTGCAGGGGTATGGGGAGTTAATAGAGGTTACTGACTTTGCAATCGTTCATCAACCATCGTAGGTTTTACTGCCTGTTAATTTTTTCAGAAGCTAGGCAATCATTATGGTGCCTGGCCCTTAAACGTGCCACGTGTCTTTGCTCTCATGTCAAGAATCACTGCACTAATAGGAATTGTTACCTTTTTTTGCCCTGCCCACTATGTAAATCAACTGTCTAGGGATATTAGTCTCGCTCATAGGAACCAAGAGTAAATAGACAAAGGCTTACAAAACAGACTAAATGCTTTAGAGAAAGGAAGATCACTCAAGAGAAGTAAGATTCAATATATCCAGTTTACACTCCCAGCTAAGGTTGTTCACAATATAAATAGATTTGTGTTAACTTTCAATAATCCAGAACTTGATTGGAACTTAACTCAACAGCATTTTAGGAGGTTGTGGAATAACATCCACTTGTCTGTGGATATTCATCAGCTACATGCTCAAATTTCTGATATAACTAATTCTCAAATTGAGCACTGAGTGGCTACTAATTTGCTACCCTTGCTAGAGATTAAGATCCCCTAAGAACTTCATTGAACCTCAGCATAATGACCCTGCTTGGTCACCTTAGAGCAGGTGGTGGTCTGGCAACGTCTTGCGTATGGGGTCCCCAGC
>NW_006408685.1:2051999-2054148 GCF_000296735.1 Chrysochloris asiatica | reverse complement strand
AAAACCCTAAAAGAAAAAATAAAATCTGCCAACCAGGAATCATCTGTCCTGCACAACTGCCAACCAAATACGATGGTGCAATCAAAACATTCCAGGATAAACAGTAGTTAAGTGATTTTGTGGAAGCCAATCCAGCATTTCAAAGCATTCTAAAGTGAGTTCTTTGGACTGAGAACCAACCAGAACACACAACAACCATAGATTAACAGGCATGGCAACACCACCTGAAACTCAGACAATGGATAGCAGAGTCCAGAACAGAACAAAATTACAATGAATTCAAAGGAGGTGGGAAGTCAAGGGAAGATCAAAATAATAACAATGACAAAAAAGGAAATAGTAGGAACAGAGATGCAGGTGATGAGGAGGTCAGGTAGATTACAGCATAAAATAGATTGTTTTAAATGGAGGTAAAAGTTAATAGACTATAAGATAACTCCAAAGAAAGTTAATACTTCACAACTTACCATGAAAATGAACTTCCAAGCAGAACAAGCAAACATGAAAACTAAGAAAAAACTGACAAGAAATATCACATAAAACACAAACTCAGCACAAGAAAAGATGCAGAACAAAGGAACGAACAGCGCAACCCCCAAACTAACATAATGGTAACAATTAATTCATACAATTGATAATTACATTGAATGTCAATGGATTATACGCACCAGTGAAGAGACAGAGAGTAGCATAATGGATAAGAACACAAGATCCTTCAAAATGCTGCCTCCAAGAGACACACCTTACACAAAAAGATAAAAAGACAATAAAAGTTAAAGGATGGAAAAAAACCCAAGCTAACTGAAGAAAAACACCAACCAGGAGTGGAAATACTAATCTCCAATAAAGTAAAGTTTAAGACAGAAACCAGCATAAGAGATAAAGAAGGACACTATCTCATTTTCAAACATTCAATTGAGCAAGTCAACACAACCATAGTAAATATCTATGCTCCCAATGAAAGAACAACCAGAAAGAAACGAGAACAAGTTACAGGGGAACTGAATATCACAATCAACCAACTTAACCTCATAGATGTGTACAGAGCATTCAACCCAACAATAGCACAATATACATACTACTGCAGTGCATGTGGAACATTCTCCAGAATTGATGATGTGCTAGGTCAGGAAGCAAGCCTCCATAAATTTACAAACATCAAAATACTACAATGCATCTTTTCAGACCACAATATTATAAAACTAGAAATTAACAATATGAAGACAAAGAAAATAAAGTCGAATACAAGGACACTGAATAACATCTTGCTGAAAAGTTACTGGGTAAAAGAAGAAATTAAACTTGAATTCACAAACTTCCTAGAAGCAAACAAAAATGAAAACACAAAATATCAAACTCTTTGGGATGCAACAAAAGTGGTGCTGAGAGGACAATTTATTGGGATAAATGGCTACATCCAAAAAGAAGAAAGAACAAAATTAACACACTAACACAGCTTCTCCAATAATTAGAAAACAAACCAACAGAGGGAAACTACAGTCACCAAAACAAAAGAAACAATAAAGATAAGAGATGAAATAAATGAAATGAAAAACTATAGAAAGAATTAACAGGACAAGAAGCTGGTTCTTTGAAAGAATTAATAAAATTAACAAATCATTGGCAAACGTAGCAAAAGAAAAGAGGGAGAAGACACAAATAACTCACAATAAAAAACACATGGGTGGGGAGAACAAACAAGATGGCGGATTGGGCGGACGTATAGCAGAGAGCTCCGTCAACAACAACACAGAATACTCGAACAAGCAGGCTCAGGAGATGGTCCCAGAACTCTGAACCACATATAAAGGAATACTTAGAAGGTTGGAAGGTTCACAGCTGGGGGAATTTGTGGAAGAAGCAAGAAATCCATTGCTTTCTAGTCCGGGATGCTTGGCTGCTCCAGGAGCCACCATCTTGGGTGAGACCACGTGGGGGAAAGATCGGAGCGGCCACAGAAGCCTGGCAGAATTGCTGAGATAAAGGTGGGGACATTCTTCTCTTTTGGTAGCTGTTCATTGGTCCCTTGCTGTCTGCGCACCTCCATTCAGGTGACTATAGGGGTGCCTGAGCTAGTGGGCCCCTCAGCCCCACCCTCGGAGGGTTCTACTACGCATGCGCACAGATCTCCTCGAAATTTAAAGAGACA
>NW_006408685.1:2027914-2049264 GCF_000296735.1 Chrysochloris asiatica | reverse complement strand
GAAGGCGGGATGGACAGACTGGTTGGTCAAACATTCGAAGAGAAAACAGGACTGGACGGAGGAGGTGGCAGTGGGGAGGGAGGAAGCCAGTCCGGCTCCCGGCCAGCGGACCACGGTATCCTGTCAGATCGGTGACTCAGCGGCCATCTGTTATTTAATGAGAAGATGACAAGCCAATTGGCGTGTGTCCCCCCTTCTCTTTAATATGGCAAATCAAGAAATGTGACTTTGTTGATCTGTGTTAAATGCGTCTGACTTGCTCGCTCTTACTTCTGATGCGGCAGTAAATAAAGCAGTGAAGTGCCCAGAAAAAACAAACAAACAAACAAACAAAAACACATGGGTGATGTCACAATGGAACAAATGAAATAAAAAAGATAATAATAAAAAAAGAATAGTATGAAGATTTGTACTCTAACAAATTAAAAAATTAGAAGAGATGGATACACTTTTAGAAAAACAACTACCTAAACTTACAAAGAGTGAAATAAAAAACTTCAACAGACCCATACCAAAAGAAAAAATGGGTCAGGTCATCAAAAAATTCCCAACCAAAAGAAGTCCAGGCTTGGACTTCACTGGTGAGTTCTACCAACCACTAAGAGAAGAGCTGTCGCCAATTCTACTCAAATTATTCCAGAATATAGAAGAGGATGGAAAATTTCTTAATACATTTTATGAAGCTAACATAACACTCATACCAAAACCAGGGAAGGACATCACTAAGAAAAAAAATTATACACGAATATCCCTCATGAACCTATTCGCAAATATTCTCAACAAAATCCTAGCCAACAGAACCCAGCAGCACATCAAAATATATATATATATATCATGACCAAGTGGGTTTCATAAAAAGGATGCAAAGATGGTTCAACATTAGAAAAACAGTCAATGTAATCCACCATATAAAAAACAAAAAGAAAAACGTGATCATATCGATTGATGCAGAAAAGGCATTTGAAAAAATTCAACATCCATTCTTGATAAAAACGCTCAAAGAAGTAGAAATTCAAGGGAAATTCCTCAACATAATCAAGAGCATACATGAAAAACCAACAGCTTACATCACTCCCAACAGAGAAAAACTGAAAGCCTTCTCCCTGCAAACAGGAATCAGACAAAGATACCCTTTGTAACCACTCTTATTCAATATTCTTTTGGAAGCCTTAGCCAGAGCTACATGGCAAGATAGGGAAATTAAAGGCATACAAATTGGCGAACAGGAAATACAACTTTCTCTATTTGTAGACCATATGATCCTATGCATAGTAAACCCCAAAAACTCAACAAAAATCTACTAGACATCATTGGAAGATTCAGCACTGTGCCAGGGTATAAGATCAGCATAAAAAAATCAGATGGATTCCTCTATAGTAACAATGACAGTACTGAAAAGGACATTAAGAAACCAAAACTATATACAATATCCACCCAAAGGATGAAATATTTAGGAATAAACGTAACCAGAGAAACAAAGAACCTACAAAAAGAAAATTGCAAAACACTACCATTAGAAACCAAAAGACACTTACAAAAATGGAAGAAAATACCATGTTGATGGATAGGAAGACTCAACATCACGAAAATGTCAATACTGCCCAAAGCAATTTACAAATATAATGCAATCCCAATCCAGATTCCAATGACATCTTCAAAGAGATGGAAAAGCAATTACAAACTTTATATGGAAAGGAAAGAGACCCAGGATAAGCAAAGCACTACTTAACAGGAAGAATAAGATTGGAAGCATCTCACTTCCTGATTTCAAAATGTACTACAAGGCCACAGTAGTCAAAACACCCTGGTACTGATACAATGAAAGATTCCTTAATCAATGGAACAGAACCGAGAATCCAGAAATCAACACATCCACATAGAATCAACTGAATTTCAAAAAAGTGCCTAGGTATATTGCATGGGAAAGAGATGGTGTCTTTAACACATGGTCCTAGCAGAACTCGGAAGTGATATGCAAAAGATTGAAACAAGACTTTCCCTTTACGCCCTATACAAAAACAAACTCAGCATGGATTAAAACCTAAATGTGAATTCCAAAATTATGAAGATTATCATTTTAAAAAACAGAGACAAATGTGAGGTTCTAATTCAGAGAATACACAGACTACCAAACATTTTGAAAATTAGACAAACAAAAGTAGACAAAACAGATGATTGGGACATACCAAAAATTTTTTTAAACTTATGTGCAACAAAAGACTACAGAAGAAGAGTAAAAAGGGAACACACAGAATGGGAAAAAATAATTTGCAATGACACATCAGACAAGGGACTCATTTCTAAAATATATAGGAAACTACAACACCTCTAAAAGAAAAAGACAAATAACCCAATTTAAAAATGGGCACAGGACATGAACTTCACCAAGGAGGAAATCTGGGAAGCCAACAAACATATGAAGAAATGTACACGATCACTAGCCATCATAGAAATGCAAATCAAAACAACAATGAGATATCATCTCACAACAGCAATAACAGGAAGATTTTTTAAAAAGTGAGGAAAATAAAAGCTGGAGAGGATGCGGTGGGACTGCACCCTCCTACATTGTTGGTGGGACTGCAAAATGAACTAACCACTCTGGAAACAAATAGGGTGCTTCCTCAGAAGGTTGGAAATAGAAATACCTTATGACCCAGCAATCCCTTTACTTGATTTTTACCCACAAGACATACAAGCCATAAGAGGAGTAGATATATGCACACCAATGTTCATAGCAGCAATATTTACAATAGTAAAAAGATTGAGACAGCCTAAGTGCCAATCGATAGAAGAATGGATAAACAAATTTTGGTACATACACACAATGGAATATTATGCTACCTGGAAGAACAACAAGGAAGCTGCAAGCCACCACATAACATGGATGAACCTTGAGACATTATGCTGAGTGAAATTAGTCAGTCACAGAAGAAAAAATGCTGCATAGGACCATTATATAAAAGACTAAGAAAAAGAACCCACCCTAAAAGGGAAAACACAAAATTATATATATATATATTCTGATTGTCAGATTATGTGATGAGAGGAGTGGAGGATGGGAGGGGAAGATAGAGCACAGGAGAGGGAATAGACACAAGATAATGGGAATGCTGGGGTGGGAGCAATACACAAGAAGGGAGAGGTGAATGGAAGAACAAGGAGGATGGAATATCAGTTAGGTAGGTTTGCACAGGCTAAGTGGGACAGAAGTAAATGATAATGTATGCACAACCTTGGAAGAACAGGGCTTCGGGATACAGGGATTGAGGCATGGTTTGAATGGGTAAAATAGTGGAATAATGTTAAGATGCTTGGCTGTATTTGTATCTTGGTTTCCTTTGCCTACTTGGTTTCTCTTGGTTTCTCTTGCCTATTGTAAAACAGACACTTGAGGTGGCAAGAAAGGAATAGCCAGAAACATCACAAAAGAAAGCTTGTATGTCCATCTTCAGCCTACAACAGATCAAAATATCTTAAAAGGGGCTAGAAGTTGCCCAGTGAAAGAGGCTTCCTGTGGATCCTTTGCATTGTGTATGTCTATAGGTGGAATCCAGAATCTTCTGAGGTGGGAAATTTTTACTGCAAAGGACGAGTAGACCAACCTGGAGTGGCTAGAAGAACAGAAGATTATTTATGAAAGAAAGACCGGCAGGAAAAATCAGAAAAAATTATGACAGTCTCATTGATCACTACAAGAACAAGTAAGGAGTTCAACTGGGAGCCATCAAGGCAAGTGGTTGGGTCCCTTAAGAGCTAACTTGCTTCCAAGACTAAGATGTAAGGGGAATACATGAGCAAGCATATGGTCTGGCTGGTGACCACGTTGGTCACCAATAAGAGGATGAGGGGGAAAAACAGCAATGAATTTCGGATCTAAGTCTGACCACATTCTACAGACCCCTGTGAACCTGGGTGGAGACCTGGATGGCCAGAAGTACAGTAAGACCTAGGGACTCCTGAGCTCAGAGTCAGTGACATGGCCACAGAGTACTAGAATGGAGAGTGAAGCATCCAGCTAATATGAACTGAAGGGAGATGCACAAGAACACCCATAATTGCAGATAGTACACAGCTGATCTGGCTTCAATGGCTGGATGATCAGAACTCAACTAGTAGAAGAAAGAAGGGGGAAAACAACAACAAAAAAGAGTATCCCCCTACAATTTGATGAATTTTGGTATACTTACGGATGTAGTAGCTCAAAAAGGGGTACAAATCTTTACAGCAAAGCTCCCTCTCACCCCTTCGCTACACAGGTTTGACAGGGATGGGCAACTTAGAAGTTGACTACACAAAATGGGGGGGGGGGGCTGTAATGGCAAAAATTGATTGGCTTACAAACTTTCAGGAGGGAACCTAGTTCCAGATGGGGCAGGGGTAGTTAGAATCTCCACTGAATAATTTCCAATCTGTTGGAACCAGGATGATGAAAGGAAATGGGATAAGACCCTTGTAGTACAACAGTGAATAATTGCCACAAGGACTGACTGTGAGGTTCAGAAATTGGATAGACACTGGAATGAGGGAGGGAGAGAGGTTGTGTGCTGATGTCCTGGGGCCGGACAGTTAGGTGTACTCTTTGGTTATTTGATGATGCATGGAGCGGATTGTAATCATTGCAATGAAACAAAATACGATTCAATGAATCTAAAACTTATGTCTTCCATGTAAATCCACATAATTCACACCAAAAACTTAAAAATAAAATAATGGAATATCAGAAATATACAATGAACTGAAAGGACAAACCAGTAGAATGGAAGAGATGGAAGTCAGAACTAGTGAACTGGAAGACAAATTTCTCAATACCACTAAGATAGAAGAGAAAACAGAAAAAAGGTATAAAAATATCTGAAAAAGATCTAAGATTCTTGTTGGATATCATGAAGAGGAATCACTTAAGAATTGTTGGCATTCCATAACAAGAAGAATCACACAAGTCCACAGAGGAAATAGTTGAAGAACTGCTGGAAGAAAATTTCTCTAACATCTTGAAAAGTGAAAAGATAAATATTCAAGAAGCTCAATGAACCACCGGAAGGATAGACCCCAAAAGAAAATCACTGAGACATATCATAATCAAGCTCTCCAAAATAAAAGATAAGACGACATTCTTTAAAGAAGATAGAGAAAACAAAAGTGTTACATGCAAAGTCAAGCAAGCCAGATTTAGCTTGAATTTCTCAGCAGAAACCATGCAAGAAAGAAGTAAAATGGAAGACATATATAAAGCCCTGAAAGAAAGAAAGAAAGAAAAAACAAAAACAAAAAACTGCCAACCAAGTATCCTTTATCCAGCAAAGCTATCAATCAAATATGACAGTGTAATAAAAACATTCCAGGATAAAAAGAAGCTAAGGGATTTTGCCAAAGCCAACCATGCACTACAAAACATACTGAAGGCAGTTCGGTGGATTGAGAATTAACAAGAACAGACAACAAACACAGATTGACACAAGTGGCAGCACCTACAAGACCTACATTGACCGATGGAAGAGTCAAGAACAGTAGAACACTATACCAACAAACTCAGAGAATCTGGGAGGTCAGTCTATGATCAAAACAATCACAATGTGAAAGAACGTAAACATGTAGGAACAGAGATCCAGATGGTGAGAAGGTCAGGTAGATTATAGGATAAAATGCACTGCACAAAATGGAGGGAAAAATTATTGGACTGTAAGGTAATCTCAAAGAAATTTAACACTTCACAACATACCAAGAAAATGAAAATCAAAGCAGAACATGGAAACATTAATAGTATAAGGAAACTCACAAGAAAGAACACAAAAACCATGCATTCGGCAGAGAAAGACACACAGAACAAAGAAAACAGCAACACCACTAAAAAAGCAAACAAACATAATGGCAGCAATTAATCCAAAATGATTGATAATTACACTGAATGTAAACATAATAAATAAATCAGTTACGAGAAAGTGGGTGGTGCAATGGATAAGAAAACAAGACCCTACAATATGCTGTCTTCAAGAGATTCATCTTGCACAAATAAACAGATTAAAAGTTAAAGGATAGAAAAATATATATCAACCTAATTGCAGTAGAAAACGAACAGAAGTGGCAGCACTAATTTCCGATAAAATAAATTTTAAGGCAAAAGCCAGAATCATACATAAAGGTGGACATTATCTCATGATTAAAGGAACAATTGAACACGAGGACATAACCATAATAAATATCTATGTTCCCAATGAAAGAGCTCCAAAACATATAAAGGAAACTCTACTAGATTTGAAATCAGAAATAGATGAATGTACAATAATTGTAGGCTATTTAAATACACCACTTTCAAAAATGAAGAGAAAAACCAGAGAGAAGATTGACAAAGACACAGAGGAACTAATCAACACAATCAGCCAAATGAACCTCATAGATGTGTAGAGCATTCAACCCCAAAACTACACAATACATATTATTTCCAGTGTACATGGAACATTCTCCAGAATAGACTACATGGTAGTCCCAAATTTACAAATATCAAACTACTACAAAGCATCTTCAAAAACCACAATGTTATCAAATTAGAAATCAACAATAAGAAGACTAAAGAAATAAAGTCAAATACATGGAAACAGAATAGAACCCTGCTGAAAAGTGACTGGTTAGTAGAAGTAATTAAACATGAAATCACAAAGTTCCTAGAAACAAATGAGAACGAAAACACCACATACCAAAATCTTTGGGACATGGCGAGAGCGGTGCTGATAGAACAATTTATTGTAATAAACACACACATCCAAAAATAAGAAAGAACCAAAATTAGCACATTAACACAGCATCTACATCAATTAGAAGCAGACCAACAGAGGGAATCAACAGCCACCAAAAGAAAAGAAATAATAAAGATTAGAGCAGAAATAAGAGATAGAAAACAGAAAAACTATAGAAAGAATCAATAGGACAAGAAGCTGGTTCTTTGAAAAGATTAACAAAATTGACAGATCATTGACAAACCTAACAAAGGAAAAGAGGAAGAAGGTACAAATAACATACATTAGAAACCACATGGGCAATGTCAAAATGGAACCAAATTAAATCAAAGGATAATAACAGAATACGATGAAAAGTTGTACTCCAACACATTTGAAAACTTAGAAGAGATTGATGCATTTTTAGAAAAACATGACCTACCTAAATTTACACAGAGTGAATTAGAAAATCTGAACAGACCCATAACAAAAGAAGATATTGATCATGTCATCAAAAAACTTCCAAACCAAAGCACTCCAGGTCCAGATGGCTTCAATGGTGAGTTCTACAAAATATTCAGAGAAGAGTTGGCACTAATTCTATGCAAATTATTCCAGAATATAGAGGAGGATGGAAAACTTCCTAATATATTTTATGAAGCAAGCATAACCCTCATACCAAAACCAGGGAAGGATGTTACTAAGAAAGAAAATTATAGACCAATATCTCTCCTGAACATAGATGCAAAAATTCTCAAAACATCCTAACCCACAGAATCCAGCAGCACATCAATATATATATTATAATACATCATGATCAAGTGGGATTCATATCAGGGATGCAAGGAAGGTTCAACATTAGAAAAATGGTCAACATAATCCACCAGGCAAATACAATAAAATAAAAGAACCATATGATAATATCAATTGATGCAGAAAAGACATATGACAAAATCTAACATCCATTCCTGATAAACACACTCAGCAAAGTAGAAATTGAAGGGAAATTCCCCAACATAATTAAAAGCATATGTACAAACCAACAGCCTACATTACTCTCAATGGAGAGAAACTGAAAGTCTTCCCTCTGCGAACAGGAACCAGACAAGGATGCCCTTTGTCACCATTCCTATTCAGTATTGTGCTGGAAGTCTTAGCAAGAGCTATGCTGCAAGAAAGGGAAATTAAAGGCACCCAAATTGGCAAAGAGGAAGTAGAAGTCTCTATTGGCAGACAATGTGATCCTTTACATAGAAAACCCAATAGACTCTGTAAAAAAGCTATTAGATCTCATTGGAAGATTCAGCAAAGCAGCATGATATAAGATCAACATACAAAAATCAGTTGGAGTCCTCTATACCAAAAATGACAGCGCTGAAAAGGACATTAGGAAAGCAATACCATTTAGAATATCTGCCTAAAGAATGAAATATCTCAGAATAAATGTAACCAGAAAATCAAAGGACCTATACAAAGAACACTACAAAACACTACTACAAGAAACTGAAAGAGACCTACAAAAATGGAAGAATGCACCATTCTCCTTTATAGGAAGACCTAACATTTTAAAAATGTGAATACTGTCCAAATCAATTTACTCACACAATGCAATCCCAATCCAGATTCCAATGACATTCGTCAAAGAGATCAAAAAAATAATTAAAAATTTTATATGGAAAGGAAAGAGACCCAGGATAAGCAAAACACTGCTTAAGAAGAATAATATTGGAAACCGCTGACTCCCTGATTTCAAAATTTATTACACAACTACAGTGGTCAAAACAGCTTATTACTGGTACAATGAAAGATACATTGATCAATGGAACAGAAATAAGAATCCAGAAATTTCCCATCCACACAGAACCAACTGATTTTCCACAAAGTTCTTAAATATATTGCATAGGGGGGAGATAGTCTCTTCAACAGGTGGTACTGGCAGAACTGGAAATCGATCTGCAAAAGATTGAAACAAGACCTTTACCTCATGCAGCATACAAAAAATAACTCAGCATGGATAAAGACCTAAATGTGAATCCCAAAATTATGAAGTCCATCAATAAAAAAATAGGAACAAGCGTGAGGACACTAATTCAGGTAATACACACAGCCTACCAAACATTTTGAAAACTACACAAACAAAAGTACACAAAAGAGATGATTGGGACATACTAAAAATTAAAGTTATGTGCATCAAAAGACTTCAACAGAAGGTTCGCTGCAGGAAGCGCTTAACTCTCATTGCTTGGCAAGGCCGCACTGGGGGGAGAGACATTATGCACGGCAAATGATTCTCAAAAGCTGACTCTTATCTTCCCTTCAAGTTAGCCCTGAATTTACTTGTAAAAATATATCATGTGGCAATACTCTCAGCTTTCACTATGAATTCTACAAACCTTAGGAAAAACTAGCTTATCAACAATTGCTTTCAGCCTTGGTGGATTGAATACAAAGAGAAATTGTGTAAATTACTCCTTCTCATAGAAAACCTAAATAACTGCATTTGTGAGGCCACAGAAGCAGATAGCATATTAAAGTCAAGCTGACCTACCCTCATAAACCTCACCACAATCAGTCACTAGCTAGAATTCACAAACTCCTACATACAAGCACCTGCGTAAATAAGCAGACAATAATGAAATTAAGTGAAGGATAGTTTTGACTTTATAATCTACACTTCTTGCAGCCAAGTAGCCAGGTTGGGCTTTATGCCACATAGCTTCCAAGTGAATTAATGAATACTTTATTATTGAAAATAATAGTACATTATGTAGGGTAGAAGGTTTGACTTAATCTTTTAGTGAAAACAAAAGAAACAGTTTACCACATACTGGGAAAGGAGATAAAGGTCAGTCTGTCTGAACATCACAGAAGTATTTTTGTCAAGGATGTCTAATAACTAGGTGCAAGAATGTTGTGACTAACTGTGTAATAATTGAAGAAATGATAAGAGTGTCAATGCATGTACTGGGGGGAAAGAAGTACAAAAATAAAGACTTGCTGAGCTGGGCTGGCAGAACTATCAGAAGGCAGAACTATCAGAAGGCAGAGGGGGCTGGCAGAAGGAACTGGCAGAGCTAGGAGGAAGAAGAAGAAAGAGGAAGAAAGAGGAAGAAGGAGAAAGAGGAGAGCAGGGAGAGGAGGTAGAAGCAGAGCTAGGAGAAGTAAGTAGAGGAAACAGAGGAAAGCAGAGAGCAGGAGTAGAGGCAGAAGTGGCAGAAGGCAGGAGAGGCAGAAGGACGTGTAAGAGAAAGGAGAGAGAGCAGAAGCAGAGAGCAGGAGGGAGAAGGCAGAGGGCAGACAGCAAGGAGAACAGACAGCAGAGAGCAGAGGGCAGACAGCAGAGAGCAGAAAACAGAAGCAAGGGCAGAAGCTGGAGAGCATAGCCAGACAGCACAGCAAGTTGAAAAGCCTTTCGATTGTATTCATTCATTTCTTCACCAGACGATTCTGCGTATTTGCTCGTATCCCACGACACCCGTGCAGAGCAGGAACTCCCGCAGTTCGCCATCAACATTACCACAGAATACCAGGCAAAGCAGATTCAGGGCAGAACTTCCAAACTCAGAACCTCATAGATAGGAATATTTAAACAGCTTGAAGGCTTATAGCTAGTGGAACTTGTAGCAAAACTAAGAAATCCTGTACTTTTGAATATGCGAGGCTTGGGGGCCGGGAGCCAACAACTTGGGTGATACCAAGTGGCAACACCAAGCAGGGGAGCAGACACACAAGGAAAAATGCTTCAGGATGCACAGAGCAAAGATGAACAATACACTTTGTTGGTTTTGCTTTGTTCTGACTTTCTTTTTCTTTGGTATCTGTTCATTGGCCCCTACTGTTTGTGCACCTCCATTCTAGTGACTACAGGCAGTGCCTGAGCAAGTGGACACCCCCAACCTCACCACTGGTGGGTTCTTCTGCCATGCATGGCACAGATACTCTCAGTCCAAGTGCTGGCCCTGAAATGTTTTTGTTTTTTTAAATACAGAAAAGAGGTGTGGAGAGGAAAAGAGAGTTTAAAAACAAAACAGGATGAAAATTAAATTAAATTCTGAGGTACAGCATAGCAACCAACAGTGGCATCTTGAAATCTCTTGGGCTGCTTTGAAGGCAAGAAGCTGAAAGAGGTCATTAAAGCCATACTCATATTAGGCTATAGATTTTTTTTTTCTTCACTCCCCCCTCTCCGTTTTCTGTAATTAAAGACTATAGCATCCAGTCTAGTTTTTGTTCTTATTGTTTTGGTGAATTTTTTTCTTGCTTTTGTTGTTGTTGCTATTTTGCTGTTTTATGCACCCCCTTCTACCTTTGGGAGACTATTTTTCTCCCTATGTTACCCAAGAAGAGACAGCAACTGCTGCCATATAGTCCAGCTACAATCAGACTCTATGAAACACCAAAACCCAGGCAAGAACCAATACCAACTGCCATACACAAGGGAGGCAGAAAACACTTGTGAAAGTTACTCTGAGTTAAGCAATAAGAGGAGTGAAAAGGGAAGCCCACATCCTGATCACATCTACCTGGAAACAATTAGAAAGCATAAAAAATACCAAAACATATACTCAATTAAGTGTTAAGGCCACATATAATCACTAAACCTGTTCAAGAAGCAAAAGCAGTTATCAGCACATGTCCAGAAACAAGATAAAATGTCTGAGACAAATCACCTAGATGTAGACTTGGACTCCATTTTGGAAGGAGGACAATCCTTGGAAATGCCTGAGAAAGAATTCAGGAAAATGATTATAAAATGTTTCAAAAACACTTTACAATGGAGTTGAGAAAAATAAGGAAGAAGTCAGGAAAGCACTACAGGAATGATCAAATAAAATAGACACAACATTGGAAAAAATTCAAACCCTACAGAAAGAGTTTCAAACGATCAATAATAGAATATCAGAAATAGACAATACACTTAAAGGGCAAAGGGTAGAATAGAAGAGATGGAAGGCAGAACCAGTGATCTGGAAGACAAATCTCTCAATACCACTAAAATAGAAGAGCAAACAGTAAAAAGGATAAAAAACAAAAATCTGAAGGTCTAAGATACATGCTGGAAAACATCAAGAGGAATCACTTAAGAATTAAGAGCAAGAAGAATCACACAAGTCCACAGGAGAAATAGTTGAAGAACTGCTGGAAGAAAATACTCTAACATCCTGAAAAGTGAAAAGAGAAACATGCAAGAAGATAAATGAACCCCAGTAAAGATAGACCCTAAAAGAAAATTACTGAGACATAATCAAGATCTCCAAAATCAAACATGAGGAGACACTCCTGAAAGTAGCTAGGTAAAAGAGAAGTGTCACATACAAAGGCAAACAAGTCAGATTAAGCTCGGATCTCTCAGCAGAAACCATGAAATCAAGAAGGCAATGGGGAGACATAGATAAAACCCTGAAAGGAAAAAAAAAAAAAAATGAAAAAGAAAAAGGCAAACCAGGTATCTTTTACCCAGCAAAGCTATTAATCAAATAAGATGGTGCAATCAAAACATTTCAGGATAAACAGAAGCTATGGGATTCTGCCAAATTGAACTCTGTGCTACAAAACATCCTAAACGGAGTTCTTTGAACTGAGAACCAACAAAAACAGACAAGAACCAGAGATTAACATACGTGGCAGCACTGCTCATAACTAAATTGACAGAAGAAAGAGTCGAGAACAGAACAAAACTATAAGAACAAATTCAGAAGATCTGGGAGTTCAGTCTATGATCAAAACAATTACAGTGTAAAATAAGGTAAACATGTAGGAACAGAGAGCCAGATGGTGAGAAGGTCAGGTAGATTACAGGATAAAATAGACTGCAATAAATAGAGGGAAAAGATAGTGGACTATAAGGAAAGCCCAAAGAAAATTAACACTTCATAACATACCAAGAAAATGAAATTCAAGAAGGAAATGGAAACATTGTAACTATGAGGAAACTCATAAGAAAGATCACAAAAAAGCATGAACTCAGCAAAGGAAGACACACAGAATAAAGAAAGCAGCAACACCATAAAAAACAAACATAATTGTAGAAACTAATCAATACCTATCAATAATTATAGTGAATGTAAAAGAATTAAACGCACCTGGTAAGAGACGGAGGGTGGCAGAATGGATAAGAAAACAAGATCCTTCAATATGCTGTCTGCAAGAGACACATCTCACACACAGACACAAAAACAGATTAAAAGTCAAAGGATGGAAAAAAATATACCACACTAATTGCAATAAAAAAAAAAAAAAAACGAACAGGAGTGGCAATAGTAATACTCTGCTAAAAGAAACTTTGAGGCAAAAACTAGCATAATAGATAAAGATGGCCATTATCACATGATTAAAGGGACAATTGAACAAGACGACATAACCATAATAAATATCTATGCTCCCAGTGAAAGAGCTCCAAAACATATAAAGGAAACTAATAGATTTGAAGAAAGAAATAGACTAATCTAATGAAATAGTGGGTGATTTTAATACACTGCTTTCAAAAATTGTTAGAACAACCAGAAAGGCACTTAACAAAAACACAGAAGAATTAAACAACACAGTCAGCCAACTGGAACTCATAGATGTTTACAGAGCATTCAACACAACAACTGCACAATACACATTCTTTTCCAGTTCACATGGAACATTCTCCAGAAAATACCATGTCTTAGGCCACACAATAAATCTCCATAAATTTACAAATATCAAAATACAACAAAGCATCTTCTCAGACCACAATGCTATCAAATTAGAAATCAACATTAGGAAGTCCAAGGAAATAAAATCAAATACTTGGAAACTGAATAGCACCCTGCTGAAATGTGGCTGGGTAGTAGAAGAAATTAAACGTGAATTCACAAAGTTCCTATAAACAAATGAGAACGAAAACACAACATACCACATCTTTGGGACATGCAAAAGCAGTGCTGAATGGACAATTTACTGCAATAAATGCACACACCCAAAAAGAAGAAAGAACCCAAATTAACACATTAACACAGCATCTACAAAAAGTAGAAAAGGACCAAGAGAGGGAACTTGCAGCCACCAAAAGAAAGAATAATAAAGATTAGAGCAGAAATAAATGAGATAGAAAACAGAAAAACTATAAGAAAAATCAACAGGACAAGAAGCTCGTTCTTTTAAAGGATTTTAAAAAATGACAGACCGTTGGCAAACCTAACAAAAGAAAAGTAAGAGAAGACATCAACCACACGCATTAGAAACCATATGGGCAATGTCACAATGGAACCAAAGGAAATCAAAAGGATAATAACAGAATACTATGAAAAGATGTAATCCAACAAATTTGAAAACTTAGAAGAGATAGATACATTTTTACAAAAACACAACCTACTTAAACTCACACACTTTGAAAAAAAAAAAAACATCAACAACAGATAACAAAAGAAGAAATTGATCAGGTCATAAAAAACTTCCAACCAAAAGAAGTCCAGGCCCAGATGGCTTCACTGGTGAGTTCTACCAAACAATCAGGGAAGAGCTGTCACCAATTCTACTCAAATTATTCCAGAATATAGAGAAGGATGGAAACTTCCTTATACATTTTATGAAGCAAGCATATCCCTCATAACAAAACCAGGGAAGGACATCACTAAGAAAGAAAATTATAGACCAATATACCTTATGAATACAGATGCAAAAACTCTCAACAAAATCCTTGTCAACAGAATCCAGCAGCACATCAAAAGATCACATCATGATCAACTGGGATTCATATCAGGGATGCAAGCATAGTTCATCATTAGGAAAACAATCAATGTAATACATCATGTAAATAAGAAAACAGAAAAGAACCACATGATCATATCAATGGATGCAGAAAAGGCATTTCACAAAATCCAACATCCAAATCCAATCAGTTGGATTGCTCTATACCAAAAACAACAACAATGGAAAGGAAGTTGGGAAAGCAATACCATTTACAATAGATCCTCAAAGGATGAAATATCTAGGAATAAATTTAACAAGAGAAACAAAGAACCTATACAAAGAAACCTACAAAAGACTACTACAAGAAACCAAAAGAGACCTACAAAAATGGAAGAATGTACCATGCTCCTGGATAGAAAAAGTTAATATTGTGAAAATGTGAATACAACCCAAAGGAATTTACATATATAATACAATCCCAATCCAGATTCCAATAGCATTCTTCAAAGAGATGGAAAAAAACAATTAAAAATTTTATATGTAAATGAATGAGACCCAGGAAAAGCAAACACTGCTTAAGAAGAATATGTTTGGAAGCCTCTCACTCCCTAACTTCAAAATTTATTACACGGCTACAGTGGTCAAAACAGCTTGGTGGTGGCACAATGAAAGATACATTGATCAACGGAACAGAATCAAGAATCCAGAAATTAACCCATCCACGTACAGCCAACTAATTTTTGACAAAGTACCTAAATATATCACATGAGGAGGTGACAGTCTCTTCAACAGATGGTGCTGGCAGTGATATGAAAAGATTGAAACAAGAACTTCACCTCACGCCTTATACAAAAACCAACTCAACATGGACGAAAGACTTAAATGTGAATCCCACAATTATAAAGGCCATCAATAGAGAATTAGTGACAAATGTTAGAGCACTAATTCAGGGAAAACACAGACTATCAAACATTTTGAAAACTACACAGACAAAAGTAGACAAAATAGATGATTGGGACATACTAAAATTAAAACTTATTTGCATCAAAAGACTACACCAGAAGAATAAAAAGGGAGCCTGAAGAATGGGAAAAAATATTTTGCAATCACACATCAGACAAGGGACTCATACCTAAAATATAAAGGTACAACACTTCTACAACAAAAAGACAAAAAAAAAAGCAATTAAAAAATGGGCACAGGACATGAACAGACACTTCACCAAGGAGGAAATCTAGGCAGCCAACAAACATATGAAGAAAAGTTAACAATCACTAGCCATTGTTGTTGTTGTTCTTAAGTGCTATTGAGTCGGTACTGACTCATAGCGACCTTATGCACAGCAGAACGAAACACTGCCTGATCCTGGACCAAATTCACTACCGTTGCCACACTTTATTCCACCGATATTGCCACTTGGTCAATCCATCTCGTTGGGTCTTCCTCTTTTTCTCTGATCCTCCACCTTATCAAACATTATATCCTTCTTCAGTGACTGGTCCCTCCTGACACTATGTCCAAAGTATGAGAGACAGTTTGGCCATCTTGGCCTCCAACGTGCACTCTGGCTGCACTTCTTTGAAAATGGATCTATTGATTCTTTTGGCAGCCCATGGCACTTTCAATATTCTCTTCCAACACTATAACTCAAAACCATCAATGCGTCTACAGTCTTCCTTATTCTCTATCCAGCTTTCGCATGCATATGAGGTTATTGAAAATACCATGACTCTGGTCAGCTGCATCTTAGTCCTCAAGGTGACATCTTTGCTCCTCAACACTTTAAAAAGGTCTTGTGCAGCAGATTTGCCTAATGCAATATGTCATTTGATCTCTAGACTGCTGCTTCCGTGAATGTTGATAGTTGATCCAAGAAGAATGTGCTACAATGTGCCCAGTGAAGGAGGCTTCTTGTGGTGCCTCTACATTACATAAGCCCATAGATAGAATCTTGTACTGCATCCAGAAGCTTCTGAGGTTGGAAATTTCCACTTGAAAGGAGCAGCTAGAACAGAATATGCTTCTTGAGAGAAAGACTGACAGGATATTTACAAAACAATAATGGCAGTCCAACTGATTACTCCAAAAACAAGCAAGTTGCTTGCCCAGGAGACATCAAGGCAAGTGGCCGGGTCCTCTCAGGACAAATCCCCTTCCAAAACTAAGATTCAATGGGAATACACAACATGTGCTCTGAATGGTGACCATGTTTGTCACCAATAAGGAGAAATGAAGGAAAAAACACCAATGAAGTTGCAAGCTAAGCCCTACAACGTTCAATAGACTCCTGTGAAGCAGGGTGCAGACCTAGTTGGCCAGTAGTGTGGCAAGACCTGAGGATTCTTGAGCCCAGAGTCAGTGACATAGCCACAGAAGACTAGAGTGGAGAGTGAAGCTTCCAGCTGATGAGATGAGAGTGCATGTGCATAAGAACACTTGCAAATAATACCCGCTTGACCTGATTTCAATTTGTAACATAATTTGTGGGCCAAAGAAGATATAAACTTAAATATTAACCTGCTTTATTTGATCAAACATTGAATTAACTCACCCCTAATGTGATGGCTGGAACTATGCTTGCCCTGACAAGGCCAGACCAAATTATTTTGTGGACCTTGTATGGCCCTCAGACTGGAAGTTCCCCACTCCTGCACTAAAGTACCCACAGTTCCAAGAACTTCTTGCTCCCATCATCCACCATACTGAATTGGGATTCTCTATCCTACAATCAGAAAGATGTTTACCTATGCTCTATTGACTACCCAAAGGCTTTCGATTGTGTGGATCATGACAAGCTATGGACAACATTGTGAAGTATGAGTATTCCAGAACACTTAATTATACTTCTG
This sequence comes from Chrysochloris asiatica, assembly GCF_000296735.1. Classification (NCBI taxonomy): domain Eukaryota; kingdom Metazoa; phylum Chordata; class Mammalia; order Afrosoricida; family Chrysochloridae; genus Chrysochloris; species Chrysochloris asiatica. The sequence continues at coordinate 2,032,043 of NW_006408685.1, read as the reverse complement.
AGGAATCTGTACCTGGACCAAGAAGCTGTTGTTCCAACAGAACATGGGAAAACTGAAAGTTTTAAAATTGGGAAAGTTGTGTGACAAGGTTGTGTACTTTCACCACAGTTATTCAACCCAACCTGAGAAGCTGGGTTCTATGAAGAAAAACGTGGCATCAGGAATGGAGGAAGACTCATTAACAACCTTCGATATGCAGATGATACAACCTTGCTTGCTGAAAGTGAAGAGGACTTGAAATATTTACTGATGAAGATAAAAGAACACGGCCTTCAGTATGCATTGCATCTCAATGTCAAGAAAACAAAAACCCTCACCACTGGACCAATAAACAACATTCTTAAGTACGGAGAAAAGATTGAGGTTGTCAAGGGCTTCATTCTTCTTGGATCAACTATCAACATCCACGGAAGCAGCAGTCAAGAGATCAGATGATATATCCCATTAGGCAAATCTGCTGCACAGGAACTTTTTAAAGTGTTGAAGAGCAAAGATGTCAGCTTGAGGACTAAGGTGTGCCTGACCCAAGCCATGGTATTTTCAATAACCTCATATGGATGCAAAAGCTGGGCAGTGAATAGGGAAGATCGTAGAAGAATTTATGCCTTTGAATTGTGGTGTTGGAGGAGAATACTAAAAGTGCCATGGACTGCCAAAAGAAACAGATGTGTTTTGGAAGAAGTGCAGCCAGAATGCTCCTTGGTGGCCAAGATGGCTAAACTTCGTCTCTCAAAATTTGGACATATTGTCAGGAGGCAACAGTCGCTGGAGAAGGATATCATGCTTGGTAAGATGGAGGGTCGGAGAAAAAGAGGAAGACCCCCAAAAAGATAGATCAGCCAGGTGGCATCATTGATGGGCTCAAGTGTGGCAGCGGTAGTGAGGTTGGCCTAGGATTGGACATTGTTTCGTTCTGCTGTGCATGGGGTCGCTATGGGCCAGTTACAACTCAATGACACCTGACAACAACAACTCCCTGCAACTTGGCTTGTGCTTGGCTATAAACTGAAAATTTAGTGATAGAACTCACCCAGAGATGTCATGGAACAAAGCCCAGAAAATCTGCTTCTGAAAGTTACAGCTATGAAAACTCTATGGGGATTTCCATGATTTGGAATCCACTCAACAGAAAATGATTGCTGTAATATTTGGGTCTCATGTGAAACTCAGAATGAGGTCATTTTTTCCCCTGCAGGCACGATTGTTAGATTTGATAGTTAGGCATATTAATGGACTGATGGTTCTATTAAATAGTTGTCTTATGGATTTAACTGTATTTTTTGCATTGGTCTAAAAGGGAAAGAATACTGTCTTTTTCTTGTTCTTGTAAAGTGCCCTCAAGTTGGTCCTGAATCTATATAGGGTTTTTGAAGAATGGCTGATGAACTTGAACCACCGATCTTGAGGTTCAAACTGACCTTTCATTCCAGTGCATTAATTTGAAGCTCAACTCATCTTGGCCATGAATCTCAGTGATTTGACAATTATGTAGTGGTGCAGTGCGACAGTTGCACTTTTAACTTCCTAAACATGGAGACTATAAATATTTGTTAAAGCTATCCACTTGTTGTATTTCTAAATAATTAAGACAGTAATTATATCATCAACTGTTACACCATACCACTGCATAATTGTCAAATCACTGAGATTCGTGACCCAGATGAGTTTACACATATTTCTTTTTTTTGGGCGGGGGGGAGAGCTTAACTGGATTCATGATAATAATAAATGACAAAATTTGTAAGGAAAAGTATACTTTCTATTCAAAACAACTGGCTCAGCAATGAGCTTTTGAACAAAATCCAGTTAGAAATCAAGGGTTGCCTATTCGTAATGCTGCACTATTAGATTGAGAAAAAAAAAAAAACCAAGATAAACCACATAAGTGAATATTCCTAGTAACTAAAATTTTGCTTTCAGACATTAAAATATCAGAGGGGAGCTTGGCCGGGGCCGAGGCTGCGGGGCAGGTCCAGCCTAGAACCTACACAGGCAGTTTGGGTATAGTCGGGTAGTACCTGCGCTGGAAGTCTGGAGCGAAGGGCTTCAGCTTCCAGTTTTCCTAGATTCTTCATACTTCATGCAGCCTATGTTCCAATTACTGATGGTTGTTTGCAGCTGTTTCTCCTCATTTTGAGTTGTGCCCATCATCCCATGAAGGTCTTAAAGGTTTTGCTCCATTCACCATCACAGTCAACTCCATTTTAAGAAGGCAGCTCTTGGAGAAGGTGGCGCTACCTGGACCGGGCAGACAGGTAAGCGGGCTTGGGAAAAAGTAGGGGGCAGTATCACAAATTGGGGCCCCCGCCTGGTAGACAGACAGCTTTTGGGCAAACATAAAACATTAGGCTGCAACTTTATGAACTTGTTTTTTTGAAGGATCTAACTATTGAGGAGTTACGAGTATTTTTAACTTTCACCCACCTGCTCTGGGCTCCTACCCTGGGACAGCCCCGCCCACTGCAGAACTTAGCAGGGCCTGAGCAGACCCATTCAAAGGGCTGACACTCTCAGAAGACCAGTGGGGTCACAAGAACCAACATAGTCTATCCCAGGGGCGTCCTCATTGCCACATTGGGCATTACCGGTGGGTATATATGACAAATTAGGGGGCTCAAGGCACTGGGAGACAAAGAGAGGCATTTTAGACGTCAACAAAAACAGACCCCATCTGTCTACAAGCACTAAGCCCATCCCCCACCTCTTCAGCCTAGGCCAGCCCTCTGCCCAGCCTCCTAGCCTTAGGCACGCCCACTAAAGCATCAAGGTTTGGGCCAGCCCAAACTGAGTAGCAGCTTAATACCAGTAACAAAGCACCCCTGCTGTGGTTTAATCCACCAGACCTCAAAGCCTTTAGAATTGCAGGAACTGTGGTTCCAGCTCAACAGCTGCTATTGGAAACCCTATACAGGGTAGCTGTGGGTCAGAATCTACCCCACAGCATTTCAAAAAGTAACAAAACTCAGAGGGGCCTGAAACAGAGTAAGAACATTACAGACTAACTGAAGAAGCAGGGAGGGCAGGGCTTACTGGCAGCTAGGGTGAAGGCATAGTGAAGGTTGCTGTCAAAAGTGGCTCGGAATTCCAGGCAGAAAAGAGGCAAGACAGAGCTCCAGGATTCGGACCTACAGATATAGGAGTGGTTTGGAGCATTGGAGGCTTGTGGCCTGTGGAATTTGGAGCCGAGGCGGGAGGTCCTGCACCCTTGAGTCCGCCGTCCAGGCTCCTGGACCCACATCCTGGGCTAGAAAAAGCGGCTGGACTAAATAGGGGCTGCAGAGACACCGCGGAAATGCTCCGCAGGAACATTTAGTGGAAAAAAGAAAAAAAAAAAGGGGGGGGGGGCACGGTGTGCTTTGCTGATTTTGGGTGGCTCCGACCTTGCTTTTTTTCTTTGGTGTCGGGAGTGGGTGCACTCATGATTTGCCAACATATATCTAGGTGAGTGTAGGTGGGGGCTTAGCCGAGTGGCTGGGACCCGTCCCCACTGCTGGCGCTTTCCTCTGCCAGGAGATTATGCACCCTGGCCAGGCTGAGATGTGGGTTTGGTCTGCCTTTCTTCACTGGTTGGAGAGGGAGCCCAGCGTAGTGCTGTGGGTTGAGATGCTGCACTGCAATTTCTTTTGAACAACAAGACCGGTGGGACAGGGCTGGTGGTTCATGCTCACCAGCCACTCATCAGAAACCTTATACAGGAGACTCAGATGTGTGTCCTATTTGGTTGGCTTACATTCAATGGTTTGAGAGGCGTCCCATTGTAGCCCTGTGGATTGGGGTGCCACTGCAGAGCCTTTTGGTCTGTGGGGTCGGTGGTTCAAGCTCACTGGCTGCTCCTCAGTGGCCCTGTATGGGGGACACAGAGGCAGGTAGTATGTGGTCTGTCTTTATTGCTTTCACTGGTTTGAGAGGAGTCTGGCATAGCACTGTGGGCAGAGGTGACGCACTGCAGGGACTTTTAAGCTGCAGGGTCGGTGGTTTATGCCCACCAGCCACTCCTCGGAGACCCTATACAGGGTCAATAAAGATTGGAATTGAATAGACAGCACCTAACAGCAAGGAGAGGAGGGCAGAAGTGACTGAAAGAGAGTTAGGACTTTAAAAATATACTTATATTAAGCTACAGATTTTT
>NW_006408685.1:2025602-2026898 GCF_000296735.1 Chrysochloris asiatica | reverse complement strand
AGGAAAGTGCTACAAGAGCAATCAAACAAGATAGATACAGCATTGGAAACAATTCAAAACCTACAGAAAGAGGTCCAAACAATCAATAACAAAAGGGCAGAAATAGAAAACATTCTGGAAAGGCAGAGTAATAGAATAGATGAGATGGAAGGAAGAATCAGAGAGCTGGAAGACAGGTCTTTCAATACCACTAAGATAGAAGAACAAACAGAAAAGAAGGATAAAAATTTCTGAAGATGGTATAAGATTCATGCTGGACAACATGAAGAGGAATAACTTAAGAATTCTTGGCATTCCTGAGGAGGAAGAATCACAAAAGTCCACAGAGGAAATAGTCGAAGAACTACTGGAAGAAAATTTCTGCAACATCCTGAAAAGCAAAAAAAAAATAAATGTACTCCAAGAAGGGTAGACCCCAAAAGAAATCACCAAGACATATCATAGTCAAGCTTTCCAAATTCAAAGATAAGGAGACACTTCTGAATGCAGCCAGAGAAAACAGAAAGGTCACATACAAAGGCAAGCAAGTCAGATTAAGCTCAGATCTCTCAGGAGGAACCATGCAAGTGAGAAGGCAATGGGGAGACATTTATAAAATCCTGAAAGAAAAAAAAAATTGCCAACCAAGAATTATTTATCCAGCAAAGCTATCAATCAAATATGATGGTGATATCACAACATTCCAGGATAAACAGAAGCCATGGGATTTCACCAAAGCCAACCCTGCACTACAAAACATCCAAAAGAGAGTTCTGTGGACTGAGAACCAACAAGAACAGACAATATCCAGAGATTGACATATGTGGCAGCACCTCCCTGAATTAAGTCAACAAAAAGAATTGGTAACAAAACAAAACTACAAGAACAAACTCAGAGACTTTGGGAGGTCAGTCTATGACCAAAGCAAGTAAAGTGTAAAGGAAGGTAATCACGTAGGAAAAGAGACCCAGATAGGTAGAAGGTCAGGTCAATTACAGGATAAAATAGACTGCACTAAATGGAGAGAATTCAATAGACCATAAGGCAACCTCCAAGAAAATTAACACTTCACAGCATGCCAAGAGAATGAGAACACAAGAAGAATATGAAAACATTAAAACTATAAGGAAATACACAAGAGCACACAAAGCATGAATTCAACAGAGAAAGACAAACAGAACAAAGAAGCAGCAACACAACAAAAAAAAACAAATAAAATTACAACAAATAATCAATACCTATCGATAATCAAACTGAACGTAAATGGATTGAATGCACCTGTTAAGAGACGGAGGGTGGCAGAATGGATAAGAAAAC
>NW_006408685.1:2002951-2019618 GCF_000296735.1 Chrysochloris asiatica | reverse complement strand
GCAGCTCTTCCCCAGTCATATTTTCAGTGCTTTCCAATCTGAGATGCTTATCTTCCTGCACTATATCTGACAATATTCCGGTGCTCTTCATCATGTTTCAATGTCTGGTATTCTGCTGACAGTATTTCACTGCTATTCATTAGGTTTTCAGTGGATGATTAACAATGGAGATAATATTTAAAGAATCATCATATGTAGTTAATAAGTAGCAGTGACAAATAGTGAATGCTAATATGTTGAATGAACCTATGCTTCATTTCGACACTCAAATTTTATTGTTGTTAGTCAGTTCTGATGCCTTCCTGTCATTCATTTCTTATGTATGCTCACCAGCCAAGAATATTTTAACAAGATTTATTTTTGTAATAGATTGTATTATAAAACCAAAACATCATTAACGTTTTCGCTAACATGGATGAACCTTATAGACATACTAATTGAAAGAAAGCAGTTATAAAACACCACCCATATTTTATGATTCTATTTATATATAATGTCCAGAATAGCTTAACCTATAGAGACAGAAATTAGGATATGAGATTGGGGAAAATGAAGAGCTATGGAGTTTCATACTGGGTTGATAAATATTTTTATAAAAGTAATACATGTGATGAAATATATAACTGTGGATATACTAGGAGTCTTGGTAACCCAGTGAGTAAGTTCTAGGCTACTAACTAAAAGGTAAGCAATTCACACCACTCACCAGCTAATACATGAGGGAAAGATGTGGCCATCTGCTTTCAATAAAGATGTACTGTCTAGAAGCCCTTTGGACCTTTGTTGGACCCCCAGTGAGATGGAATGGCAAAGTGGCAGCATCAGTGGGCTCAAGCGTGGCAATAATTGTGAGGTTGGCCCACGACCAGGCAGTGTTTTATTCTGTTGTGCATAGGGTCACTATGAGTCGTTCCAACTCAATGGCACCTAACAAAAACAACACAACTTTATGGCAATGAGCTTGGGTTTGGATTGTATACTTTTAATGAGTAAATTGGATGATATGTATGTTAAATGTCAAAGCTGTTTTTTAAAAATTAATATATATATATATATATCAGAGGGGAATATTTGGGGTAAAAATCAATCTCATAATACTGTATATGTTCTATTTCCTCATCTTCTTATACCTCATTTATTTTTTTCTTTATGATTCAGGATGATTGTGGTTTTCCCTCCTATGGACTAACATGCTTAGAGTTTTGCTTTTTTATATGTATCTCTAGTTGATAATTTTAACTTTTTCTGGCTTTGTGACTGCCTGTAATAATGCCAGTTCTTCCTCACCTACTTGCTTAGTATTTTCAATATCCTTTTGGGTTGGGAATCTCCTATCATGAGTGCCTAACATCTAATATGCCCATTCATGTAAACATTCAACTTACCCCACCCCATAGAGAATCTATTAATAATTTCTTCCATTCATCTATTAATTCATTGACTGAATCTGAATCGCAAAGTTGGTAGTTCAAACTTACCAGCTGCTCCTCATGAACCCATACAGGGCCACCATGAGTCAGAACCAACTTGAGGGCACTGAACAACAATAACAACAACAATGCTTCATGCTGGGAACCCTGGTGGTGTAATGGGTTATGCCTTGGGCAATTTACCTGAGGGTTGGTCCTTTGAATCCACCAGTCATTCCTCAGGAGAAAGATGAGAATTCCTAGTCCCATAAAGATTTACAACCTCAGAAACCCTTAGCAGCGTCGTTATGAGTCAGAACCGATTTTACAGCACACACCAACAACAGCATGATGCATGCTGGGTTGGCGGTTGGGCTGTTAACCACAAGGTTGGGTGTTGAAACCTATCAGCTGCTCTGTGGGAGGAAGATGTGGCACAGTTTCCTTAAAAATTTATAGCCTTGAAAACCTGGTGTATTAGTTCTTCTCTGTCCTAAAAGGCAGAATCAATTCGGAATCAAGTAGCCAGCAGTGGGTATCAGTTCCTAAAATCCTTCTACATATATAGGCACTCCAGTAAGAAATAAAACCAAAGTTACATCTCTATTCTTGTTATTAAATGCCATTGAGTTGATTCTGACTCATAGTGATCCTGTGTAGGGTTTCCTAGGAAAAGCTTGTATGTTGGAACTGTTGACATTGTGGTTAACAGCCCAGTGCTTTTCCTACAGAGCCATACAAAGACTTCTACACCTATAGTGCACCTTTGATTTTAACTCCTCTAGGATTCACTATATCTAAAGAATTAGAGGAACCCCAGATAGAATATACACCACTTGTCTATCAGTTTTTCATAGGGGGCTGCTTTATGTGTTGTTTTGATTCTGGAAGCTAAACCACCAGTATTTTAATACCAGCAGTGTCACCTGTAGTAGACAGGTTTCAGCAGAGGTTTGAGACTAGGAAAGATTAGGAAGAAGGAAATGTCGACCACTTCTGAAAGTTTAGCCACTAAAAAGTTTATGATTATGATTATTGTCGTTCCAAAAGATGAGCCCTTCAGGTGGGAAAGTATTCAAATCACAAGTGAGGAAAAAGTGCTTCCCTGGGAAAGTAAATGTGACCTTTATGATGTAAATGGAATAAAGCTTTCAGGACCTCAATTTACTGATGAGGCACAACTCAAAACAAGAAGAAGCAGCTGCAAAAATCCACTAATAATCAGAATGTGAAATTGTGAAGTATGAATCTAGGAAAAGTGAAAGTTGTCAAAAATTAAATGGAATTGTATACAAATTTATACCGTACATGGAGTCCTGGTGTGGTGCTGTGGGTTAATGTGCCAGACTGCAAAGCCATTCGAACTGCAAGGTCGGTGGTTCAAGCTCACCAACTACTCCTTGGAAACCCTATACAGGGTCACTATGGGTCAGAATCAACTCAATGGCACTTAATAACAACATATCCCACACATTAGTGAGCTCAAATGGACTAGTATTGACCATTCTGAATTGGATAACCATGTCATTTACTGTGCTGAAAATGACAGATTTAAGAGGAATGGTATCATATTTATGGTCAAAAAGAGCATTTCAAGATCTGTCTTTAAGTATAATGCTGCAATGTTGCCAGTGATAGGACAACATCCATACATATACAAAGAAGACCAATTAATACAACTACTATTCAAATTTATGCACCAATTAGGAAACTCAATGATGAAGAAACTGAAGAATTTTGACCAAGTTCTTCAGTCTGAAATTGATCAAACATGAAATAAAGATACATTGACAATTACTGGTGACTGGAATGCAATAGTTGGAAACAAAGAGGAAGAATCAGTAGATGGAAACTATTGCACTGGTGATAGAAAAGATACTGGAGATCTCATAATGGAATTTTGCATAATCAATGATTTATTCATAGCAAATATATTTTTTCAACAACATAAACGGTTACTATACACATGGACCACCACTCATCTGTCAGTGTGTCTTACTGTGGTTGGTGGCTTGCATGTTGCTGTAATGCTGGATGACTTGCAAATTTAAATACCTGCAGGTTCACCATGGTAGACAGGTACTAACAGAGCACCCAGACTAAGAAGGACTAAGAAGAAAGAGAGGCAGACTGCTTATAAATGGAGTGATACTGTAAACCTTATGAGTAGCAGCTGCACATTGGCAGGTAAAATGATGGAAGGTAAACGCATTATGAATAAATGCAAAAAATTTTCAGATTTAGTGCTGTAAGTTCATAAGATTGGAAGTCACTCAAAATACAATTAGAAAGAGCTGCCTCTTCAAAGTAGAGTTGATTATCAAGACATGAATGGAGCAAAGTTATTGGGAAATTCATTTGATAACAAGGCATAACTCAAAATAAGGAGAAACAAATGCAAACATCCATTAAAAATCAGAACATGGAATGTACAAATTTGAATCTATGAAAAGTGGAAGCTGTCAAAAATGAAATGTAATACATAAAGATTGATATCATAGGCATTGTTGCTGTCATTGTTAGGTTCCATCAAGTCAGTACTGACACACAGCAACCCTATGCACAACAGAACGAAACACTGCTTGGTCCTGGGCTAACCTCATCATTCTTGCCACACTTGAGCCCATTGATGCTGCCACTTTGCCAATCCATCTCGCTGGGGGTCTTCCTCTTTTGCACTGACCTTCCACCTTACCAAACATGATATCCTTCTCCAGCGAGTAGGCCCTCCTGACAGTATGTCTGAAGTATGAGAGATGAAGTTTGTCCTTCTTGGCCTCCAAGGAGCACTCTAGCTGCATTTCTTCCAACACAGATTTGTTTGTTCTTTTGGCAGCCCATTGTACTTTCAATACCCTCCTAGGCATTAGAGAGCTGAAATGGACTGATCTTGGCCATTCTGAATAAGATATTGTTTACTTTGTTGGAAACATCAGATTGGAGAGGAATTAAAACATATTCATTGTCAAAAAGAACATTCACTTTCAAAAAGAACATCTCAAATTATTGTGAAGTACAACACAGTGTAGGATAGGATAATATGCCCACAATAAAGATGAGTTAACACCATTATTATTCAATCTTGTGCACCAACCACTAAAGGCAGTGATGATAAAATTAAATTCAACCAACCTCTTCTGTCAGAAATTTATCAAACATATGGTGAAGAGTCATTGATAACTACTAGTGACTGAATGCTAAAGTTGGATACAAAGAGGAAAGATAAGTATTTGGAAAATATGGTCTACCTGATAGAAATTATGCTGGAGACCACAAAGAAGACTTTTTTTTTTAAGTTTTATTGCCAATTGAGTGATAGTTTACATGGGAGAACATCAGCTTTACATTAATCATATTGTATTTTGTTTCATTGCAATGATTACAATCCCTTCAATGCATCATCATTCAACAGCATTTGCTTCCATTCCTTCTTTTTTGTTGTTGTTGTTGTTGTTTTGTTTTGTTTTTGGATATACATCGGATCACTCAGGAATATATAACCATTCAAACAAACAAAGTGCATACCCTGCACACTCATGGTAGAATTTTGCAAGACCAATTACTTATTAATGTTAAATACTTTCTTTCAAACAACACATGGGTCTCACTAGGCAGAATACAAATTGACTACATTTGTGGAAAGATACAATGGAAAACTCAATATCATCAGTCAAAACAAGACCTGGGCAGACTTTGGAACAGACCATCTATTGGTCATATGCAAGGTCAGGCTAAAGCTGAAGAAAATTAATTCAAATCCATGAGAGCCAAAATATAATCTTAAATATATCCCATGTTAATTTAAAGACCATTTCAAGGACAGATTGTATGTATTATATTTTAATGACCAAAGAACAGAACAGTAGTGGAATGAAATGAAGAACATTATATATGAAGAAAACAATAGGTCATTTAAAAGACAAGAAAGAAGGAAATATTAAAATGAATATAAGAAAGGGCTCTGAAATTTGTTCTTGAGAGTAGCGAAGCTAAAGAGAATGGAAGAAATGAGGAAGCAAAAATTTCAAAGGGCAGCTCACAAAGACAAGTGAAAGCATTATCACGAAATGTGCAGAGACCTAGAGTAAGAAAATCAAAAAGGAAGAACACATTCAGCATTTCTCAAGTCTTGACTGGCAATTTTGAAGGCTGCAACCATGGATAAAGTATTGCATGATGGAGAAATCATCAAAAGAAGATGGAAGGAATAAACTGAGTCATTGTACCAACTCTTATGGTTGATGAGATACTGTATGATAAAGAACCAATAGTACTGAAGGAAGAATTTCAAAATGCAGTGAAGTCATTGGAAAAAACAAACAAACAAACAAACAAAAAAAACAAGGCTTGAAAAATTAACAGAATACAAATAGAATTCTTTCACCAAATGAATGCAGCACTGGAGGCACCCATTCATGTATGCCAAGAAATTTGAGACAGAAACCTGGCCAACCTCTCAAAAGAAGTCCCTTTTTTTTGTTCCTATTCCAAAGAAAATTACCAATCAGAAGGCAGAAATCATCAAAAATATCATTAAAATCACATGCAAGTAAAATTTTTGCTGAAGATAATTTAGAAACTATTACAACAGTACATTGACAGGGAGGTACCAGAAATTCAACGTGGATTCAGAAGAGGATGTGGAACTAGGAATGTCATTGCTGACACTAGATGAATCTAGGTTGAAATCCGAGAATATCAGAAATATACTTATTTGTGCTTGATTGATAGTAATGTGGATTATGACACAGTTTATAACAATGTTAACTATGAATACTATTACTAAGAATGGGTGTTCTAGAACACTTAACTGTGCGCATGAGGAACCGGTGCATAGACCAAAGGCAATTGTTAGGACAAAACAAGTTGATACTGAATAGTCTAAAAACAGTGAAGGTGTGCACCAGGGTTGTATGCTTTACCATACTCAATTAATGTGTATGCTGAACAAATAAACAGAGAAGCTGGATTGTATGAAGAAGAATGTCGCATCAGGATTGGAGGAAGACTCATTAAAAACTTGTGATATGCAGATGATACAACATTGCTTTCTGGAAGTGAAGAGGACTTAAAATACTGATGAAGATCAAAGACTATACAGCCTTTTCTATGGCTTGCACCTCAGTATAAAGAAAACAAAAATACTCACAACTGGATCAATAAATAATATCATGATAAATAAAGAAAAGATTGAAGTTGTCAAAGATTTAAGTTTGCCTGTATCTACAATCAATACTCATGAAAGCAACAGTCAAGAACTCAAAAGATGTATTACATTAGCCAAATCGACACTAAAAGTCATCTTTAAAGTGTTAAAGAGCAAAGATGTCAGATTGAAGAATAAGGTACACCTGACACAAACTATGGTATTTTCAGTTGCCTCATATGCATGTAAAAGTTGGACTGTGAATAAGAAAGATCAAAGAATAACTGTATTTGAGTTAAGGTGTTAGATAATAATAATAAAAGTACTATGGGCTGCCAGAAAAACACGCAAATCTGTCTTGGAGGAACTGCAGGCAGTATGCTCCTTAGAAGCCAGAATAGCAAGACTTCATCTCTCAAATATCTCCAGGGACAGCACCTGGAGAAGGAGAATGACATCATGCTTGGTAAAGTGGAGGTTCAGCCAAAAAGTGGAAGACACCCAATGAGATGGATAGACACAGTGGCAGCATCAATGAGCTCAAGAGTAATAACAATTGTTAGAATGGCACAGGACAGGCAAGTGTTTTATTCTGTTGTGCATAGAATTGCTATGAGTCAAAACCAATTGGATGGCACTTAACAGCATACACATGGACCTCTCCAGATGGAATACTCAGCAGTCAAATTGACTACATCTAGGAAAAGACAATGAAGAAGCACATCACCCAAAACAAAGCCAGGAGCTGATGGTGTAACAAGTCATTAATTGCTCCTATACAATTTCAGGCTAAAATTGAATAAAATGAAAACAAGTGCATGAGATCTGAAGTATGACCTTCAGTATGTTGTTGTTTTTGTTAAGTGCTGTTGAGTTGGTTCTGACTTATAGCAACCCTGTATAGGGTTTCTGAGTAGTGACTGGAGCATTTGAACCACAAACCTAATTGTTAGCAATCCAGTGCTTATCCTAGAATGCCATACATGGACACCGACTTTGAGTAAATCCAACCTGAATTTAAAGACCAACTCAAGAACAGATTTGATGCATTAGACAATAATGACCAGAGAAGTTGTGGGATGACAACAAGAGCATATTACATGAAGAAAATAAAAATATTATTTAAAAGGCAGGAGAGAATGAAAAGACCAAAATGGTTATCAGAAGAGATTCTGAAACTTGCTCTTGAGCATAGAGTAGCTAAAGCAACTGGGATAAAAAAGAGGAATTAAAGGAGCTGAACAGAAAATTCCAGTGCTCGAGAAGACAGTGTATTGTAATGAAATGTGTAAAGACCTGGAGTTAGAAAATTAAAAAGGAAGAACACACCCAGCATTTCTCAAGATGAAAGAACTATATGAGAAATTCAAACCTTATGTTGAATATTGAAGGCTTCTATAGGAAAAATAATCGAATGACATAGGAAACATCAAAAGAAAATGCTTATATACAATTATACACAGAGTCAAGGAGCCCTGGTAACGTAGTGGGTATGAGTTGGGTTGCTAATATCATGGTCAGAAATTCGAAACTACCAGTAGCTCCATGGAAGAAAGATGAAGTTTTCTGCTCCTGTAAAGATTCACAGCCTCAGAAACCCTATACAGGGTTGTTATGAGTCAGAACTGACCCCACGGCATTTAATTACTACTACCACCATAAACAGAGGCACTGTACAAAAATGAATGACTGATAGTCAACTGTTTCAAAACGCACCATATGAACAATGGTATTGAATGAAGAAGTAGAAACAGCACTGCAGGCATTCATGATAAACAAGGTTCCAGGAATTGACAGAATATAAATTGAAATATTTCAACAAATTGATGCTTTGCTGAAAGTGTTAATTTGTCTATGTCAAGAAATATAGAAGACAACTACTTGGAAAACCTTTTGAGAGAAATCCATATTTGTGCCCATTCCAAAGAACAGTAACCCAATGAAATGTGGATATCAGCTAATAAAATCACTGATATCACAAGGAAGTAAAATTTTGCTGAAGATCGTTCAAAATAATTTGCAGTAGTGCATCAACAGGGAGGAGCTAGAAATTCAAGGTGTATTCAGAAAAGGACAAGATATGAGGTATATCAATGCAGATTGTGTTGTTGTGTTGTTAAGTGCTGTCGAGTCGGTTCCGACACATAGCGACCCTGTACAGGGTTTCCAAGGGTGTAAATCTTTACGGGAGTAGAAAGCCTCATCTTTCTCCCGCGGAGCGGCTGGTAGTTTCGAACTGCTGACCTTAAGGTTCGCAGCCCGATTCGTAACCACTACGCTACCAGAGCTCCTTATCAATGCAGATATTAGGTTGATATTGGCTAAAAGCAAAGAATATCAGAAAGATATTTATTTTTATTTTACTCTGTAAAGACATTCCATTGTGTGGATCATAACAAACTAAGAATATAATTTTGAAGAATAGGAACTCTAGAACACTTTATTGCACTCATAAGGAACCTGTACATAAACCAAAAGGCAGTTGTTCAAACAAAATAATGAGATACTGAATTCTTTAAAATCAGGAAAAGTATATTTTAAGGTTGTGTCCTTTCACCATACTTATTCAATATGTAAGGAGCTCTGGTAGCGTAGTGGTTATGAATTGGACTGTGAACCTTAAGGTCAGCAGTTCGAAACTACCAGCCACTCCGCGCGAGAAAGATGAGGCTTTCTGCTCCCGTAAAGATTTACAGCCTCGGAAACCCTGTACAGGGTCGGTATGGGTCAGAACCAACTCGACGGCACTTAACAACAATAACAACAACATTCAATATGTATGCTGTGCAAGTTATCAGAAAAGTTACATTGTATGAAAAATAACAGAGCACCACAAATGAACAAAGACTCATCAACAACTTTCAATATCCATATGGCACATCTTTGCTTGCTGAAAATGAATAGGATTTGAAATATTAATGAACATCAAAACCTTCAAATTGTATTGTACCTCGATATAAAGAAAATAAAAATTGGCACAACTGGACCAATAAATAATACCATAATAAATGGAGGAAACATTGAAATTTTCAAATATTTCATTTTACTTGTATCAACAATAAGCAATCATGGAAGCAACAGTTAGGAAATGAAAAGACATTTTGCATTAAGCATTGGACTGTGAACCACAAAGTCAGAAGTTCAAGTCTACCAGTAACTCTGCAGGAGAAAGGTAAGGCTTTCTACAGAACTAAAGATTTACAGCCTTGGGCACTTAACAACAAAATATTGCATTAGGCAAATCAGCTGCAAAAGACCTCTTAAAAATGTTAAAGAGCAAAAATGTCAGTTTGTGGAATAAGGTGTGCCTAGCCAAGTCATGTTATTTTCAATTGCCTCATATGCATGTGAATAATGAATAAGTAAGACTTGAGAAGAATTAATACATTTGAATTATGGTGCTAGTGAAGACAAATATTGAATATACAATGGACCACCAGTGTGGCACTGTAGAATAAGCACTGGATTGCAAACTGCAAGGTTAACTGCAAGGTTAGCAGTTCAAACTTACCAGGAGCTCATTGGAAACTCTATACTTATAGCTATAAGTTGGAATCAAATCAATAGCACTTAAAACAAAACAAAAGCACAGAAAAATGAACAAATCTTTTTTGGAAGAATTATGGCCAGATTGATTCTTGTAACAGAGGATGAGGAGACTTTGTCTTTCTTATTTTTGGCATGTTATCTGGAATAAATAGTCCATGGAGAAGGATATCATGTTTGGTAAAGTGGAGAGTCAGTAAAAAGAATTCGCTCAATTAGAGAATCAACACAGTAATAATAGTGAGCTCAGGCATGATAACAATTATAAGGATGCAGCAAGGCCTGGCAGTGTTTTCTTCTGTGTAAATAGGGTTATGAATCACAACAAACTCAATAGCACCTAACAACAGCAGTAAGATAATTACTTCTTAGACTGCATGGCTTGAAGACTTCTGAAGATACTAAATTTTTACAAATTCTCAAGGGCCCAATCCATCCCTCTGAATTTAAGTCACCCACCCTTAGTTCTTATGTGTGAAACTATGTTGCTGTTTTTGTGTACCACCAAATCAGTTAAAATTCATAGGGATACTGTGTAGTGCTTATGCAGAGTAGCTGGTGGGTTTGAACCAACAACATCGTGGATAGGAGTCCAGTTGTTAACCAGTATTGTCATACCATGACTATAAGAAGGGAAAAATATATTTTATCTTCTTGAACATTGAAGATGACTAGTTTTGTCTTGAGTAAATAGAACCATAGCATTTAACATTTGACAAACTGCCTTTATATATATGAGGGGGTTTCAAAAAGTTAATGGAATAATTGAAGTGAAAGAGAATAACATTTTTAAAAGAACTTTTTGCAGCCCCATCATATCATTTCACTTAATGAAAACTCTTCAATACATTTCTAAATTAATATACACTCTTATTTATATATATTCCTCCACTATACATCCTTGATACTTCTGACAACTTGAAGAAGTGTAATATGATAATATTGAGTTTTGAGTTTATAGTAGATAAATAGAGCAGTGTTCTATTTTAAATCTTAAAGGAATATATTATATGGCTATAATCCTGGCATGTTGTGAACATTCTTTTAGTCTCTCAGACTGATTTACTTATTTCTATATATATAAGTTAGTTCTAAAAAACAAATATGGACAAAACTCAGAGAGACAAATAATTCAAAATATTCACCAGTGTAGCAAAAATATTATCTTACTGGATCTTAAACATTTCTAGACTTATATTTCTAAGTACCTGCTGGAAATACACATTCGAAAATCTATCCAGGGCATGAAATATATTGCAATTATAATTAGTTGGAGAGGAGGTGGGGCTTAATGGTGGACTATGGAGAAAGATGTTGCCGACTTCTGACAGTACTAACATGGAATACTGCACAAAAGAGATTCAAACGACAGTATGGGAACTCTGAACTTCATATAAAGGGATAATTAGGAAGATTGAAGTCTTAGTGTTAATGGGTTTGGAACAGTACTCAGAAATATGTTTTCTGATTTGCATTGACCGGGGAGTCCTGGTGCATCCATTTTGAAAAGGACGGAGTAGATTCAAGGTCAAGGGAGCACTCCCATAACAGAGGTCTGACTAATCTTCAGAGACAAAGGTGTGCACATTTCTTTTTCATTCTTTTATTTTTCTCTGTCTGCCCACCTCCACTCTTGGGAGCAGAGGAGGGACCTGAATGAGTGGATGCCCCCAGGGAAGATTTTACTGTGCACATGCACAGGTCTGCACAGCAAGTATAGCTGGGGGTAGACTCAAAGAAGGGGAAGGAGTCAACAGGAAAGGGTTAAAATGGTTCTAGTCAGCCCTGGCCTTGTTCTCACTAGGAAAAACAACTTAATGGGCTGGAGAGAAGGTAAGATAGGCAGAAAAAAGGAGAAAAAAAGGACTAAAACAAACTCTTAAATTACATCATAAGATGCAATTGGAAAATCTTGACATTTCTCAGGTAACTTTGAAGCAAGAAGCCAAAAATGGTGCTAAAGTATAACTCAGAGTCCTAGTGTGGTGGTGCGGGTTACTGCACTGAATTTCAAAGTCAGTTTGAACCATAAAGTCAGTAGTTCAAGGTCACCAGTCACTGTTCAGAAGACCTATACAGGGTCGCTATAGGTCGGAATAATTTCAACGACACTTAACCATAACAACAAATTATTACTCATAGTTTGCTTTTTTTTTTTTTTTTTTTCTTGCGATTTTAGGCTTTGGTATCCATTCTGTTTCTGTTTCTTTTGTCCTCCTTTTATCTTGGTATGGGTGCAGGGACTCTTTCACTCCTTGCCTTACGCAATGTAAGACAGTAATTGGAGTCTTGCACATTACAATTGTTGTTGTTAAATGCTCTCGAGTTGTTTCAGACCCATAACAACTCTGCATAGGGTTACTGAGGGGCGGCTGGTAAGCATAGACTGCCAACCTTGTGGCTCAAACTGATTTTTCAATCCAGCTCATTAACCTGTCCTATGAAATTTCACCATCAGGGCATGAACCAATACCACCTGCTATACACTAGAACAGCATAAATAATCAAGACATGCTAATGTCACTCTTCAGCTGAATAGCAAGAGAAGTGAAAAGAGAAGCCCTTCTTCAGATCCCATCTACAGGGTGACAATCAGAGAGATTAAGATTACACATTCATCTAATTATTGAAAATACAGCAGAACCACAATATCTGAAAATCAAAAGGAAATTACTGTTCATATTCAGAAACAAGAAAGAGTAGTTCAGACGAGTGATCTGGAGGTAGGCCTAGAATTTCCATTGGAAGGAAGGCAGGCTTTGGAACTGTCTGATAAGGAATTCATGAGAGTGATATTGAGGTACATCCAAATGTTCCACAAAAGGTTTAAGGAAAACAAGGAAGCAGTTAGAAATGTGCTACAAGACCAATCAAATAAGATAGAAAGCATTGGCAACAGTTGAAAATCACAAAAAGAGGTCCAAATGATTAATACTAAAATATCAGAAATGGGCAATATATTGAAAGGGCAAAGGAGTAGAATTGAAGGAATGGAAGTCAGAATCATCGAGTTTGAAGACAAATCTCTCAAAACTGTTAAAATAGAAGAGCAGGTAGAAGAAACAATGAAATAAATATGAAGAAAGTCTAAGATTAATGAGGAGTAACATTAAGAGGAATAACCTATGGGTGATTGGAGTCCCAAAACAGAAAGAATCACAGAAAACCACAGAGGAGATAATGGAAGACCTGCTGGAAGAAATATTCCCTAATATACTGAAAAACAAGAAAATAAGCATTCAAGAATCTGAATGAACCCAAATAAGGATAGAACTCAAAAGAAAATCACCAAACATATCATAATCAAACTCTACAAAATAAAAAATAAAATAAGGAGAGAATGCTGAAAAGGCAAGGGGAAAGATAATTATAATTCATGAAGGCAAGTAAATCAGATTAAGTTCTGATCTCTCAGTAAAAACCATGCAGGCAAGGAGGCAAGGAGAAGGAGGTGGGGCTTGATGGCCGCTAGGGTAGAGGTGCACTGAGGTTTGCCATCAGCAATACCACAGAATACCAGGCAAAGCAGATTCAGAGCAGAGCTCCAAAACTCGGAACCATGTAGGTAGGAATATTTAAAAAGTTTGAAGGCTTATAGCTAGTGGAAATTGGAGGAAAAGTAAGAAATCATGTACTTTGGAATCTGCCGTGTTTAGTGGCCCAGAGCTGACAACTTGGGCAAGACCAAATGGCAAGACGAAGCGGGGGAGCAGACACACTACAGAAAAGTGCCACAGGAACCTTGGAGCAAAGGTGGACAATACACTTTGTCTGTTTTGCTTTGTTCTGATTTTTTTTTTTTTTTTTGGTATCTGTTCATTGCCCCCCACTGTTTGTGCACCTCCATTCTGGTGACTAGAGGGATGCCTGAGCAAGTGGACACGACCCACCCTCACCACTCATGTGTTCTTCTGCCACACATGTGCACAGATCTTCTTAGCCCAAGACCCGGCCCAAACTGTTTTGTTTGTTTGTTTGTTTTTGTTTTTATTTTTTTTTTTAAGATGGAAAAGGCCAGAAAAAGGGATGTGGAGTGAGAAAGAGAGTTTAAAAACAAAATAAAACAGGCTGAAAATTAAATTAAATCCTGAGGTAAAGCATAACAACCAACAGTGGCATCTTGAAATCTTTCAGGAAGATTTGAAGAAAAGAAGCTGAAAGAGGAAATTGTCATACTCATATTAAGGCTACAGATTTTTTTTTTTTTCTTCTCACCCTCCTCTCCCTTTTATGTGATTATAGACTGCAGTGTCCAGCCGAGTTTTGGTGGTGTTATTTAGGTGTTTTGTTTTGTTTTGCATTGTTTTTGTTTTTCTTGATTTTTTTTTGCTGTTGCTGTTTTGCTGTTTTATTCTTCCCTTTCTACCTTTAGGGGACTCTTTCTCTCCCTATATTACCCAAGAAGAAACATCAACTGCTGCCATATATTCAAGCTACAATCACACTCTATAAAACACCAAAATCCAGGCAAGAACTAATACCAAGTGCAATATGCCAGGGAGGCAGATAACACCTCTGAAAGTTACTCTGAGTAAAACAATAAGAAGCATGAAAAGGGAAGCCCACATCTTGATCACATCTACCTGGAAACAATCAGAAAGCATAAAAAATACCACAACACATACTCAATTAACTATTAAGGCCATAGATCAACACTAAACATGTCTAAGAAGCGAAAGTAATGACCATATCAGAACATGTCCAGAAACAAGATAAAATGTCTGGGACAAATGACCTAGAGGTAGACCTGGACTTCATTCTGAAACGAGGGCAGGCATTGGAAATGTTTGAGAAGGAATTGAGAAATTTGATTATAAAATGTTTCAAAACACTTTACAATGGAGTGGAGAAAAATAAGGAAGAAGTCAGGAAAGTGCTACAGGAGCAATCAAATAAGATACATACAGTATTGCAAACAATTTAAATCCTACAGAATGAGGTGCAAAAAAAAATCACTAATAAAATATCAGAAATAGACAATACACTGAAAGGGCAAAGGAGTAGAATAGAAGAGGTGGAAGGCAGAACCAGTGAGCTGGAAGACAAATCTCTCAATACCACTAAGATAGAAGAGCAAACAGAAAAAAGGATTAAAAAATCTGAGGAAAGTCTAAGATTCATGTTGGACAACATGAAGAGGAATAACTTAAGAATTATTGGCATTCAAGAACAATACGAATCACACAAGTCCACAGGGGAAATAATTGAAGAACTTCTGGAAGAAAATTTGTCTAACATCATGAAAAGTGAAAAGATTAACATCCAAGAAACTCAACAAAGCCTAGGAAGTGAAGACCCCAAAAGAAAATCACTGAAAAATATCATAATCAAGCTCTCCAAAGTCAAAGGTAAGGAGCCACTACTGAAAGCAGCTAGGGAAAACAGAAGTGTTACATAAAAAGACAAGAAAATCAGATTAAGCTCGGATCTCTCAGCAGAAATCATGCAAGCAAGAAGGCAATGGGGAGGCATAGATAAAATTCTGAAAGAAAAAAAAACAACTGCCAACCCAGAATCCGTTATGCAGCAAAGCTATCAATCAAATTTGACGGTGTAATCAAAACATTTCAAGATAAATAGAAGCTAAGGGATTATGCCAAAGTCCACCTTGCACTACAAGACATATTAAAGGGAGTTCTGTGGACTGAGAACCCAACAGAACAGACAACAATCAGAGATTGACATACGTGGCAGCATCTCACAGAATTAAATCAACAGAAAGAAGAATCGAGAACAGAACAAAGCTATAAGAACAAACTCAGAGAAACTGGGAGGTCAACCTATGATCAAAATAATTAAAATGTAAAATAAGTTAAACACGTAGGAACAGAAATCCAGATAGTGAGAAGGCAACGTAGATTATACAATAAAATAGACTGCACTAAGTTAATGGACTATAAGCAACCTCAAAGTAAGTTAAAATTTCACCACATACCAAGAAAACAAAAATCCAAGAAGAACATGGAAACATTAAATCTATGAGGAAACTCATAGGAAAGAATACAAAAAGCATGAACTCAGCAAAGGAAGACACACAGAACAAAGAAATCACCAACACCACACACACATACAACCCCCCCCCAAAAAAAACCCACCCATAATGGCATCAATTAATCCATATATATTGATAATTACACTGAATGTAAACAGATTAAGTACACCAGTTAAGGGAAGGAGGGTGGCAGAATGGATAAAGAAAACAAGATACTTCAATATGCTGTCTGCAAGAGACACATCTCACATATAGAGAAAAAAGAGATTAAAAGTCAAAGAATGGAAAAAATATGTGCCAAGCTCATGGCAATCAAAAAAGAACAGAAGTGGCAGTACTAATCTTTGATAAAATAAACTTTAAGATAAAAACTCAAAAGGAAATGGTTAATGCTCAACCATTTCAAGAGGTACCATATGAACAAGAGCCAATGATACTCAGGGAGGAAGTCCAAAGTGCATTGAAAGAAGTGGCAAAGAACGAGACACCAGGAATTGATGGAATAAAAATTGAAATCTTTCAAGAAAGTGAGGCGGCACAAGAGGCACTCACTCATCTCTGCCAAGAAATTTGG
>NW_006408685.1:1977847-2001770 GCF_000296735.1 Chrysochloris asiatica | reverse complement strand
ACCCCTAACAAGATGGATTGGCCAGGTGGCATCATTGATGGACTCAAGTGTGGCAGCGGATATTGAGGTTGGCCCAGGATCGGACATTGTTTTGTTCTGCTGTGCATGGGGTCTCTATGAGTCGGTTCCGACTCAATGGCACCTGACAACAACAAGGTAAAAGCCAGCATAATGGATAAATATGGACATTATCTCATGATTAAAGCAACAATTGAATAAGATGATATAACCATAGCAAATATCTATGCTCTCAGTGAAAGAGCTCCAAAATATATAAAGCAAACTCTAATAGATTTGAAGAAAGAAATAGATGAATCTAAAATAATAGTGGGTGACTTTTACATACCACTTTCAAAAATGGATAGAACAACCCGAAAGAAACTTGACAAAGACACAGAAGAACTAAAACACAATCAGCAAATTGGACCTCATTGATGTGTACAGAGCACTCAACCCCAAAACAGCACAATACACATTCTTTTCCAGTGCACATGGAACATTTCCAGAATAGATCATGTCTTAGGACACAAAACAAATCTCCATAAATTTACAAATATCAAAGTAGTGCAAAGCATCTTCTCAGCAACAATGCTATCAAATTAGAAATCAATGAAAGGAAGACCAAGGAAATATATAAAATACATGGAAACTGAATAACACCCTTCAGAGAAGTGACTGGGTAGTAGAAGAAATTAAATGTGAATTTACAAAGTTCCTAGAAACAACTGAGAATGAAAACACAACACACCAAAATTTTGGGACACAGCAAAAGCGGTGCTGAGAGGACAATTTATTTCCATAAGTGCACACATCCAAAAATAAGAAAGAAGGAAAATGAACACATTAACACAGCATCTACAACAATTAGAAACAGGCCAAAAGAGGGAACCTACAGCCACTAAAAGAAAATAAATAAAAGATTAGAGCAGAAATAAATGAGACAGAAAACTGAAAAACTATGGAAAGAATCAACAGGACAAGAAGCTGGTTCTTTGAAATGATTAACAAAATTGACATACCATTGGCAAACCTAACAAAAGAACACAGAGAAAAGACAATTAACACACATTAGAAACCACAGGGTTGAAGTCACAACAGAACCAAAGGAAATCAAAAGGATAGTTACAGAATAATATGAAGATATTTACTCCAACAAATTTGAAAACTTAGAAGAGATGGATATATTTTTAGAAAAACACCACCTACATAAACTTACACACAGTGAAGTGGAAAACCTAATAGATCCATAACAAAAGAATAAATTGTTCTGGTCATCAAAATACACACAGCCACTCTCCCTATCTGGGTCTAAAGCCCCAGCAGCTTAATCTCTCCAAGTCATCTTCTCTGCTTCCATCTCTGGCTTCCTGCTTCTCTGTATATGGTCCCACTTTCTGTTCTTCTCCCTTGATGGTCCCAGGGACCTTCGTGCCTAAATGGCAAAGTCAGTCACTCCCCTCCTTTTGCTACAAAATGTCTACCATTACATTTCCAACCCTCACAATCAGTCCTGATAACAATTATTCATTCTGTATCACAAAAGACCTATCCATGTCTCCTTTGATCAGTTCCACCCAGATCGATTGAATACTACTCAGTGGAGAGTCTACTTTCCTCCATGCTCTCTGGATCTAGGCTCCCTCTGTAAAGCTTGTAAACCGGTCACTTCTTGCCTAACCCTAACCCCACAATTTTGGGTAACCAATGTCCAAATTACACATCCCTTTCTACTCTGTGTATCGTGGGTGTGAGAATGTGAGAATTGTGGGTGTCTACAATGTGTATCCTGGGTGTGATTTGTTCCCTTTTTGAGCTACTGTATCCATAGATGTACATAGGGTTCATCAAATTGTATCAGTATACTCGTTTTTTCCTCTTCTTTCTTCTAGTTGAGCTCTGATCATCCAGTCATTGAAGCCAGGTCAAATGGGCATTATCTTCAAGTGTGGGTGTTCTTGTGCATATGCCCTCTCTTCTTATCAGCTGGATGCTTCACTCTCCACTCTAGTCTTCTGTGGCTATATCACTGACTCTGTGCCCAAGAGTACCCAGATCTTGCCACACTGCTGGCCAAACAGGTCTGCACCCAGGTTCACAGGAGTCTATTGAACATTGTAGGGCTTAGCTCGCAGCTTCATTACTGTTTTTTCCCTCACTTCCACTTATCGGTTATGAACGTTGTCACCAATCAGAGCGTGTATTCCTATTGAGTCTTAGTCTTGCAAGGGGGTTTGCCCTGCGGGAACCCAAACACTTGGCTTGATGTCTTCTGGGTGAGCAACTTGCTTGTTCTTGCAGTAATCAGTTGGACTGCCTATATAGTTTTGTATTTTTCCTGTTGGTCTTTCTTTCAAGAAGTATCTTCTGTTCTTCTAGCCATTTCAGGCTGGTCTGCTTGTTCTTTGAAGTGCAAATTTCCCACCTCAGAAAATTCTAGATAGGGTTCAAGATTCCACCTATGGTCTTATGTAATGCAGTAAGCCTCCTTTACTGGGCACATTGTAACCCCATTTTAGGTATTCTAATCAGTTATAGACAAAAGATGCACTTACAAGGTTTCTATGGTGATATTTCTGGCTATTCCTTTCTCTCCCCCTCATATGTCTATTTTATAATGGTATGCCAGGGAAACCAACATTCAAAAGACAGCCAAGCATCTTAACATTATTGCCCCCTTTTGCCCATTCCAACCATGTCTCAATCACTCTATCCCAGAGCCCTGTTGTTCCAAGATTGTGCATACATCATTATTTACCTCTGTCTCACTTAACCCGTGCAAACATGCCTAATTGTTTTCCCATCTGCTTTGTACTTCCATTTCCCTTTTCCCTCTTGTGTATTGCTCACCTTTCTAGTGCCCACACTATCCCATGTCTATTCCCTGCCCTGTGCTCCCCCTTCCCCTTCCTCCACTCACCTGATCCCCACATACCAGCAAACAGCAAAGAATCCACCCCACTTTAGTATGGGTTCTTTTTCTTAGTCTTTTACAGTAGTGGTCCTATGCAGTATTTCTCCTTCTTTACCTGACTAATTTCACTCAACATAATGTCCTCAAGGTTCTTCCATGTTATGCGGTGGCTTGTAGCTTCCTTGTTATTCTTCAAGGTAGCATAATATTACATTGTGTGTATGTACAGCAGTTTGTTTAACCATTCTTCAATTGAAGGGCACTTTGTCTGTCTCTATCGTTTTGCTATTGTAAATAGTGCTGCTATGAACATTTGTGTGCGCATATCTACTTGTGTTATGGCTCATATTTCTTGTGGGTAAATACCAAGTAGAAGAATTGCTGGATCATAAGGTATTTCTATTTCCAACCTTCTGAGGAAGTGCCATATTTCTTTACAGAGATGTTGAACTATTTTACAATCCCACTAGGAATACATGAGCGTCCCAGTCTCTCCACATTCTCGCCAGCATTTATTGTCTTATCTCTATATATTTTTTTTAATCTTTGTTGTTATTGCTGGTGTGAGATGATATCTCATTGTTGTATTGATTTTCATCTCTCTAATGGCTAGTGATCGTGAACATTTCTTCATATGTTTGTTGGCTGCCCGGATCTCCTCTTTGGTGAAGTGTCTGTTCATGTCCTGTGCCCATTTTTAAATTGGGTTGTTTGTGTTTTTCTTGTAGAGGTGTTGTAGTTTCCTATATATTTTAAGAAATTAGTTCCTTGTCTGATGTATCATTGCAAAAGGTTTTTTTCCAATCTGTGGGGTCCCATTTTACTCTTGTGGTAACGTATTTTGATTCACATAAATTTAAAATTTTTAGTATGTCCCAATCCTCTATTTTATTTACTTTTATTTGTGTAGTTTTCAAAATGTTTGGTAGTCTGTGTATTCCCTGAATTAGTGCCCTCACATTTGTCCCTATTTTTTTTCATTGATGGCCTTCTTAATTCTGGGATTCACATTAGTCTTTAATCCATGTTGAGTTGTTTTTTATATAAGGAGCTAAGTGAAGGTCTTGTTTCAAACTTTTGCATATCACGTTCCAGTTCTGCCAGCACCATCTGTTTAAGACACTATCACATTCCCATGTGATATGTTTAGGTGCTTTGTCAAAATTCCCTTGGCTGTATGTGGATGGGTCATTTTCTGGATTCTCAATTCTGTTCCATTGATCAGTGTATGTTTCATTGTACCTATACCAATCTGTTTTGACTACAGTTGTTGTTGTTGTGAAGTGCCATCGAGTCGAGTCCAACCCACAGCGACCCTATATAGGGTTTCCGAGGAGCCGATGATGAGTTTCAACTGAACTTACAGTTCAAACAGCTTTGTTGTCTGGTGCATTAACCACTGTAGCCGTGTAATAAAATTTGAAGTCGAGGAGTCAGAGTTTTCCAACCTTACTCTTCTTCTTAAGGAGTGCTTTCCTTATCCTGGGTCCCTAATATATTTTGTATAACAAGCATAGCTCTCATATCAAAACCAGAGAATGACATCACTAAGAAAGAAAATTATAGATCAATATCCCTCATCAACATAAATGCAAAAATTCCCAAACAAAATCTTAGCCAATAGAATTCAACAAATCATCATAAAATGATACATCATGACCAAGTGGGATTCATATCATGGATGCAAGGATGGTTTGATATTATAAAAACACTAAAAATAATGCACCATGTGAATAAAAAAAAAGAAACAAATGATCATATTCATTGATACAAAAAAAGGCTTTTGAGAAAAGCAAGTATCCGTTCCTGATAAAAAAAAACTCCCAACTAAGGTGGAATTGAAGGGAAAATCCTCAAGATAAATAATAGCATATATAAAAAATCAACAGCCTACATCACTCTCAATGAAAAGAAAATTGATATCTTCCCCTTTGCGAACAGGAACCAGGCAAGGCTGTCCTTGTCATCACTACTATTCAATATTGTGTTGTAAGTCTTAGATAGAGTTATAAGGGAAGATAGGGAACATAAAGGCATCCAAACAGACAAAGAAGAAGTAAAATTCTATTTATTTGCAGATGACATAATTATTACATAGAAAATCCCAAAGACTCTCCAAAATAAAACAAAATAATTGGAATTCATTGGAAGATTCAGAAAAGTGGCTGGGTATAAGATCAACACCACCACTCCTCTGTCAGTTTGTTGTACTGTAGTGACTTGTGAGTTGCTGTGATTCTAGAAGCTATACCATGGGCATTTTAAATACCGGAAGGGTCACCCATGGTGGACAGATTTCAGACGAGCTTCAAGAAGGAGACAGACTAGGGAGAAGGAGTGATGAACTACTTCCAAATATTTAGTCACTGAAAACCTGATGATTAGTAGAAACACACTGTCAGATATAGTGCCAGAAAATGAGCCCCTCAGCTTAGAAAACACTCAAAATGCCTCCTCAAAGTAGAGTTGACTAAGATTACACAAATGGAGTAAAACCTGTCAAAGTAAAGCCCGGGGGGCCTTCATTTGCTAATGTGACACAACTCAAAATGAAGAGAAACAGCTGAAAATATCCATTAATAATTGGAACATGGACTGTACGAAGTATGAATCTAGGGAAATTTGAAATTGTGAAAAATGATACAGAACACATAAATATCTATATCCTTTGACTTTTAGATTGTTTTTATCTTTGTGTGAAAGGTGTGTCTCTTGCAGACAGCATATTGAAGGATCTTGCTTTCTTATCCATTCTGCCACTTTCCATCTCTTAACTGGTGTAATTAATCTGTTTATATTCAGTGTAATTATCTATGCTGTTGTTGTTGTTAAGTGCCATCGAGTCAGTTCCGACCCATAGCAACCCTGTACAGTGTTTCTGAGGCTGTAAATCTTTACGGGAGCAGAAAGTCTCATCTTTCTCCCTCAGAGTGGCTGGTAGTTTGGAACTGCTGACCTTGTTTCGCAGCCCGATTTGCAACCACTATGCTACCAGAGCTCCTTCATAGGTATGGGTTAATTGCTGTCATTTTTTTTTTTTTTTTAAGTTTTTATTATGAATTATGTCTTAGCTTACATGAGTGAACATTATCTTTACATTCATCCTATCGTATTGTGTTTCATTGTGATGATCAGAATCCCCAGCATGCATCATCAAACAATCAAAGGGTACACCCCACATGCCTACCCCCCTGCTGCCAGCACACAGCCCCTCTCCTTCCCTGAATCCAGAGTCCCCAGCCGCTCCATCTGTCCACGTCATTGTTCCTGCCTCCATTCCTAGTGTCATTGCCTTTCCGGACAGGGTCTCGTACTTTGTTTGCGTGTTTTTGGTGTTGCTGGTTTCTTTGTTCTGCATATCCTCCTGTGTTGAGTTCATGTTTTTTGTGTTCTTTCTTGTCAATTTCTTCATAGTTTTAATGTTTCCATGTTCTTCTTTGATTTTAATTTTCTTGGTATATTGTGAAGTACTAATTTCCTTTGAGGGTACCTTATATTCCACTAATTTTCATTCCATTTAAGACTGTCTAGTTTATTCTATAATCTACATGACTTTCTCACCACTTTTATCTCTGTTCCTATGTGTTTGCCTTCTTTCATATTGTAATTGTTTTGATCATAGACTGACCTCCCAGATTCTCTGAGTTTGTTCTTAAAGTTTTGTTCTGTTTTTGACTCTTCTATCTCTCAATTTGGTTCTGGGAGGTGCTGCCAAGTATGTCAGTCTCTGGTTGTTGTCTGTTCTTGTTGGGCCTCAGTACAAATAACTCACTTTTGGATGTTTTTTGAAGCAGAGTTCCAGATTTTATTAAGCCAGCTGACTCAGAGAAGATAGTTTCTCCAGATTCTGAGCCCTGAATTGAAGGCAAAACGGGCTTAAACAGGGTCAGAGTTGGGGAGGGGCTAGGGTGCTAACCTGTTTGAGGACAGGAGGGAGAACAGGGGTATTGGCCCTGTTTGTTGACCTGATTAACATTCTACCTTGTCTCTTGGGCAGAGGGATTGGTCCTGCTCAGTTATTTGATTAGCATTATAGCTTGTCTCCTGGGTGAGGAAGTTTGCTTCCATTCAGTAACCTGATTATCATCCAAGCTTGTCTCTTGGGCGGGGAAGAGGCAGTTATTGTTTCTACCTTTTCCTGTTCATTCCCCCATTTGATACCCTTTGGGATCTTTTTCCAAGGGGCATCATCTAAATGTTGCCTAAGGAATGGTATTTTGGTATTGATTTGGATTGTTGATACCCTTTGTGATTGATTATTGTTTTAATGGCAGTATGGTCCTGATTTCTAGTGGGAGGAGGCATGGAATGATTAAGTCAATTCCAAATAAAACAGAGAAGGTTATGAATCTTTTAAAGGTGAACAACTACCCTCCCAATAGACTCTGTGGATTCCACACATTCCATGTTTGCACAGGAACATGGGCAACTTTCTGCATTTTTACAAGGCCCTTTACTGCCAGATTCTGGTCATCTCTTTGTATGCAGCAGTTAGTAAAATTAAACTTCTCACATACCCTTCCTCTTTCTGCAGCCAATAAGTAGTCTAGGACTAATCCATTTTGATAGATGGCATTTCACATCTGGGTCTGTTGGCATGCAAGAAGGGTTAGGGCCACCCCAGTTCCATTGGTTATAGTCCATGTTACCTAGGAGGGTGACCTCACATTTATAGCAACTGTAGAAGGAGCTCTGGTAGAGTAGTGGTTACGAGTAGGGCTGCCAATCTCAAGATCAGCAGTTTGAAACTACCAGCGGTTCCACAGGAGAAAGATGAGACATTCTGCTCCCATAAAGATTTATAGCCTTGGAAACTCTGTGCAGGGTCACTATGAGTCAGAACTGACTCCATGGTACTTTAACAACAACAGAAAAGTAGTGAGATTACTGTTTGACCCACTTTGTTGGTGTAGGAGTATAGATCACACAGATTTCTCCCTTTCCCACACCACAAAGTCTAATTAAAATGAGTCCCATGGCGGACATCCTCATGTTTCAGCCATGCATAGATCAGCCAGCTCCCGGTTTTTGGCTGAAGCAGGGGGAGTTGTATGTCTCAATGTTACCTTGTAAATGTTGGTAGGGTCGATTTAAGCTTCCCACGGAGACAAGGCTTTCTTCAGTCTGCTGTGGTGAATCCAGGAGGGGACTCCTTTTACCTTGGCTGCTGGACTTGGCATGATTTCTTATTCTAGTCTTCAGCAATCTTTGTAGATGCTTCTGCATGCCCTGTCCCAGAAGTCCTGGTCTAGTCTCTAGTTCAACCTCTACTTTCGAGTCTGGTTGGGAGAAGTAAGTGCATTGGCTGGCTGCCCCACTCAGAGGAGGAGGAACTGCTAAATATGGTGGTAGCATGACATCTCATCCGCCAAGGGGAACCCACCAACAGCCACTCTCTGACTCTGAGCCGGTGGCTCATAGGGACAGTGCAGTCAGTTTTCTGGTCAGGGAACCAAATGTTACACCAGTTTTAGATTCGAGAGTGTTACAACAGGTTTAGGCGCATGATTATCACAGCAACTCTAGGCCAAAAAGTATCACAACAACCTTAGGACCAAGAGTGTCATAGCAGTCTTAGGCCAGAGAATGTCACAGAAACTCTGAGCCCAAGAATCCCACAGCAGCTTTGGATCTGGGGGTGTCACATAAGCTCTGGGTCCGAGGGTGTCCTGGAAGCTCTTGATCCATCATCAAAGAAACCGAGGCCACTTGGAGAGGTTAACCAGAGTTCCAGAGTTTATTTGGTTTAGAGGTGCTAGCTTCTCCAGAATCTGAGCCCCACTTGGATGTTTTGAAGTGCAGGATTGGCTTTGGCAAAATCTCTTACATTCTGTTTATCCTGGAATGTTTTAGTCATACCTACTTATTTAATTAACAAGTTTGCTGAGTAGAGAATTCTTGGTTGACAGTTTTTTGTGTGTTTTTTTTGTTTCAGGGTTTTATATATGTCTCTCCATTGTCTTCTTTTTTTTTTTTTAATTAAATGTTTTTATTTTGGATTGAGTGAAAGTTTACAGGGCACATCATCAGCTTCACATTCAACCATTCATATAGCTTTTTTCATTACATTGATTATTATCCCCTCCATATATCATCAGTTAACAGTGTTTCTCTCTATCCTCTTTAGCTTTTTTTTGTTTTGGGGGGGGGGGGACTTGCCTTTTTGGAATTTACAGTCTCGGCTTTTAGGGAAGGTTTTTACATTTGTCTGTGGATATTCGGGGCTCATGTATGAGATTACTAACAAGCATTACTGAATAATCAGATGAGGGACAGTTTGCTATGTCTACTAGGTAGCTAAAGTCTGATCCTCAGAGCCTATGGTTTGGACGGTCAACAACGCTTGGGCCCACAGGGGCTTGGCCTCCTGACTCCATTGTCTTCTTGCTTGCATGGTTTCTTTTGAGAGATCCTAGCTTAATCTGATTTGTTTGTCTTTGTATGTAACACTTCTCTTTTCCCCAGCTGCTTTCAGGATTCTCTTCTTATCTTTGATTTTGGAGTGCTTCATTATTATATGTCCTGATGATTTTCTTTTGTGGTCTATTGCTGGGGACAGCATACTGAGAAGCTGAGGCCCTGTGACAAGATGGATGAAAATCCAAAGGGGCCCTCCTCAGAATTGCAAGCCATGGACCCTGAGGGCCAAGGAAGTGACCTCCTGAAGTCCCGGGTTCATAGGTTTTTGCAAAATCACTGGTGGGTTACCTCTGTATAATTTTCTTTGGTCTTATTGTTCATTCTATGCTTCTAACTCCAGTAATTGTAGCTTCTGAGAAAATGATTTCTTACGTGCCTCTCTTAATGTCTCCACTGTGTTGTCAGTGCATAGGGACCTGGGAACAAATATTTTTGAGGAACACACAATAGCCACCTGGGATGCATGTCATAACTACATCTTGATATTAACTTAAAACATGAGCCTTTGATGTCCATATATAACTATGGGAACAAAACCTCTCTAAAGCCGAGACAGTAAAAAGTCTCCTCAGAGGACTCAGAAAAGTCAGGAACAGGTATATTGGAAGTATTGATTAAAGGACAATAGTGGCAGCCCCCTCAAAGAGCCTCTGGGTATAATCTGTTTAACCTAGATGCTCCCCTACCTCCTGGAAGTATATGGAAATGTGATGTAGCAATTAGATGTAGAATCCGGAAAGAAGAATAAGAATGTGGAAGTGAGACCTCACCTTATTAGAAAGGTTGAGACTCATCTCTCATCTTCCCTGGAATTGTAAGGGTAAAGAAGAAAGAATTATTAGTTGATAAATGAAGCCAGGTGTCTGAGATCTTGTTCACAAACAAACATGAGCTTTTGATTGCAAAGTATACTTTAAGTCTTCTATGACCTTTTAAATCTTTTTCACCTTTACCCATTAGAGATTAAGTGCTAAAAGCACGTTAAGTGTCCTTGAGACAATTACGATGTATATTTTTAAATTTGCTCCTGTGAATTATTGTATCCTCTTTTGAATGATTAATCCCGTTTCAGCTCTGTATTCTATTTTATGTGAATAATCATATCCTCCCTTTGTGAAAAATCCCTCCTTGAAAAAAAGATAATAAAAAGCTGAGGCAGTGTGAGTGCTTCATTCAACGCTGAATGTAAGGCTGCATGCAATGCTTGATGTAATGCAATCCTGGATGAGATGCTGGATGTAATGCAAGGCAATGCAGTAGAGCAACCTGCCTTTCAGCTTGCATCAAATGTGTGTGTCTGTTTTTTTGTGTCTATATTGTCTCTTTGTCTCTATGCTATATCTTTTGCCTCTCAGACCTCCCAACTTTGTACAACTCATTCTCCTGTCGAGGCAAGACCCTGAGAGTCTATCCTTCCTGGGGTTCATTGAGCTTCTTGAATGGTAAACTTTTTGCTTTTCAGGATGATTGGGAAATTTTCTTTCAGCACCTCTTCAACTATCTCCTCTGTGGAGTTCTGTGAGTCTTCCTGTTTCAGAATGCTGATAATTCTTGTTATTCACCTTCATGTTGTCTAGCATGAATCTTAGACATTCGTCCAATTTTTTTTTATCTTTGTTTCTGCTTGCTCTTCTATGATAGTAGTATTGAGAAATTTATCTTCTAGCTCGCTAGTTTTTGCTTCCATCTCTTCATTTTCACTCCTTTACCCTTTCAGTGTATTGTCTATTTCTGACATTCTATTATTAATCATTTGGACCTCTTTTTGTAGGTTTTGTATTGCTTCCAATGTTGTATCTATCTTATTTGATTGTTCCTGTAGTGCTTTCCTTACTTCTTCCTTATTTTTTTCAACTCCTTTGTAAAGTGTTTTGATATATTTCATTATCATTTTTTCTGAATTCCTTCTCAGGCATTTGCAAAGCCTGACCTCCTTCCGATATGAAGTCTAGGTCTTCCTCAAGCTCATTTGTTTTAGTCACTTTATCTTGTTTGTGGACATGTCCAGAGATGATCTTCTGTTTCTTGGTCATACTCAGTACTCGGCTGTGATGTTGCTACTTAGATGAATGTATGGATTGGTATTTTATTATGCTTTCTGTTTACCTCCAAGTAGCTGTTATCAGGAGATGGGTTTCCCTTTTCACTCTTTTTATTACTCAACTCAGAATAACTGTTGCAGCTGTTGGCTGCCCACCTGGTGTATGGCAGCTGGTATTGGTTCTTACCTGGATGTTGGGATTTTACAGGGTGTGATTTTAGTTTGACTATATGACTGCAATTTATATGTCTTCTTGGGTAATATAGGGAGAAAAAAAGCTCCCAAAAGTAAAGAGGGCACCAAAAAAACCAAACGGCAATGGCAAAAAAGACAGATTGGACTCTTTAGTCTAAAATTAATCACAGAAAAGAGAGAGGAGAAAAAAAGAAATCTGTAGCCAAATATCAGTATGACTTTAATGTCCATCTCTCGGCTTCTTGCATTCAAGGCCATCTGAGCAATCGTCATGATGTAACTCCAGATTTAATTCTCAGCCTTTTTTCCTGTTTAGTCTTACTCTCCTGCTCTACAGCCCCTGCCCAGGCCTTTTCCTAGGGATAAACCATTCAGGACCAGCTGTGGTTCTTTTTGCACTGCAGTTTGGTTTTAAGTGGAAACTGTTCCTTTAAATTTTGAGAAGATCTGTGAGCATGTATAGTAGAACTCTCTTGGGGTGAAGGGGTGTCCATTCGCTCATGCACCCCCTCTAGTCACCAGAATTGAGGTGCACAGACAGTAAGAGACCAATGAACTGATACAAAAAAGAAAAGAAAAAAAAAAAAAGAATGTCCACACCTTTATCTCTGAGGATTGGTCAGGAGTCAGGTGTCTGTGTGGCTCTGATCCATCTTCTGCTTGGTCTCGTCCAAGATGGCCATTCTGGGAGCCACTGTGGCCAATGGATCTGAAAGCAATGGATTTCTTGATTCTGCTGCAAATTCTACTGGCTGAACTCCTTCAAACTTTCTAAATATTCCTTTATATTTGGTTGAGAGTCATGGGACCATACCCTGAACCTGTTCCATCTGGTATTCTGTGTTACTGCTGACGTAGATCCTCACTGCATTTCTCCCCAATTCTCCATCTAACCCTGCCTCCTCTAGTCATCATTTCTCAAAATATCTTTTCAACTTTTCACTTTTTAAATGTTAGTTGTTTTATGGTTGTCTGAGCATCTGTTTTTGTTTTTAACTTTATGCACTCTGCTTTCAGTAAAGACAGTTTCTACTGATTTATTTACAAGTTTATTTACTCTTTGCTTTGTTATGTACAGTTTGCTGTTGAGTCTATCCAATATTTTGTTTTGATTTCCATTACTGTATTTTAAAAGTCTAAACTCTTCCTTTTGTCTCTTTTATATCTTTATTTTTTGTTGAACTTTCTATTTTGCCAGTTGTTTTAATAATGGTTATGAGTTTTCAACCATTTAAATATAGCAATTTAAATCAGCCCATTGTGATATTACTTTTATCTCACTGTTGATGTCTTTCTTTTCCTGGGCAGACTGATATTTGTGTGGATCTTTGCATGCTAGCTAATTTTATATGAAATCATGAATATTTTGAATGTTACATTATGTCACACTGGGTTTTGTCTAATTCTCATGGCCTGTATTGTTATGTGTGTATCTAAATGCATATTTACAAATATATATTGATTATCATAGTATGAGGGCTTGCATGTTGTTGTGATTCTGGAAGATAAGCCACTGGTATTTTAAAAAACCAAAGAGGAGGTCAGGGCTTGATGGTGGCTAGGGTGGAAGTGCAGTGAACTTCACCATCAGTGATAAAACAGAATCTTAGGCAAATCAGATCCAGGGCAGAGCTCCAAAACTCGGAAACACAGAGATAGGGTTATTTAAAAGGTTTGAAGTCTTATAGATAGTGGAACTTAAAGCAAAAGTAATAAATCGTGTACTTTTGAATCTGCTAGGCTTGGCAGCTGGGGATGACACTTTGGGAGAAACCAAATGGCAAGACCAAACAGGGGAGCAGACACACCATGGAAAAAATGCCATGGAAATCTCGGAGCATAGGTGGACAATGCACTTAGTAGGTTTTGCTTTGCTCAGATTTTCTTTTTTTTTTTTCTTTTTTGGTATGTGTTTATTGCCCTCACCCCACTGTTTGTGCACCTCCATTCTGGTGACTAGAGGGAGACCAAGTGAGTGGACACCCCCCACCTTCACCACTGGTGGGTTCTTCTGCCATGCATGCACATAGATATTCTCAGCCTAGGGGTAGACATGAACTGGTTTGTTGTTGTTGTTGTTTTGTTATGTGTTTTATTATGAGAAAAGTCAGAACAGGAGTGTAGAGAGGGAAAGAGAGTCTAAAAACAAAGCAAGCCAAAAATTAAATTAACTCCTGAGGCACAGAATAACAAGCAATAGTGGCACCATTAAATCTCTCAGGTAGCCTTGAAGGCAAGAAGCTGAAGAGAGGACATTAAAGTCATACTCATATTAGGCTACAGATTTTTTTTCTCTCTCTCCCTTTTTTGTGATTATAGACAACAGTATTCAGTCTACATTTTTCTTTGTGTTGTTGTTCTTAATTTTTTTGTTTGTTTTGTTTTTCTTGTGTTTGTTTGTTTTTGCTGGTACTGTATTGTAGTCTTATGCTCCTCCTTCTATTTTGGGGGGACTCTTTCTCTCCTAATATTAACCAAGAAAAGAAAGCAACTGCTGCCATATAGTTAAGCTACAATCACACTCTATAAAAAACCAAAGTCCAAGCAAGAACCAATACCAACTGCCATTACCAGGGAGGCAGACAACACCTGTGAAAATTTCTCTGAGTTAAGCAATAAGAAGCATGAAAATGGAAGCCCACATCCTGCTCACATCTACCTGGAAGCAATCTGAAATCATAAAAAATACCAAAACACATACTCAATTGAGTATTAAGGCCACAGATAAACACTAAACATGTCCAAGAAGGAAAAACAGATGACCATATTAACACATGTCCAGAAACAAGATTAAATGTTGGAGACAAATGACCTAGAAGTAGACCTGGAATCCATTCTGGAAGGAGGGCAGGGGTTGGAAATGCCTGAGATGGAATACATATAAATGATTATAAAATGTTTCAAAACACTTTAC
This sequence comes from Chrysochloris asiatica, assembly GCF_000296735.1. Classification (NCBI taxonomy): domain Eukaryota; kingdom Metazoa; phylum Chordata; class Mammalia; order Afrosoricida; family Chrysochloridae; genus Chrysochloris; species Chrysochloris asiatica. The sequence goes on along the minus strand of NW_006408685.1, from coordinate 1,987,289 downwards.
AATGGAGTTGAGAAAAATAAGGAAGAAGTCAGGAAAGTGCTACAGGAATGATCAAATAATATAGATAGATCTTTGGAAATTATACAAAACCTACAGAAAGAGATCCAAATGATCAATAATAGAATATCAGAAATGGACAATCCTCTGAAAGGACAAAGGAGTAGAATAGAAGAGATGGAAGGCAGAACCAGTGAGCTGGAAGACAAGTCTCTCAATACCACAAAGATTAAAAAAAAAAAAATGATAATGAAAAGAAGTTCTAAGATTCTTGTTGTACAACATGAAGAGGAATCACTTAAGAATTATGGGCATTCCAGAACAAGAAGAATCACACAAATCCAGAGAAGAAATAGTTGAAGACCTGCTGGAAGAAAATTTCTCTAACATCCTGAAAAGTGAAAAGATAAATATTCAAGAAGCTCAACGAACCTCAGGAAAGATAGACACCTCAAAAAAATCACTGAGGCATATAATAATCAAGATCTCCAAAATCAAAGATAAGACAACACTCCTGAAAGCAGCTAGGGAAAACAGAAGTGTTACATACAAAGACAAACAAGTCAGATTAAGCTCGGATCTCTCAGCAGAAACCATGCAAGCAAGAAGGCAATGAGGAGACATATATACAACCCTGAAAGAAAAACAAAACAAAACAAAAAAAACCTGCCAACCCAGAATCTTTAATCCAGCAAAGCTATCAATCAAATACGATGGTGTAATCAAAACATTCCAGGATAAACAGAAACTAGAGGATTTTGGCAAACAACTCCTGCTCTACAAAACATTCTAAAGGGAGTTCTGTAGACTGAGAACCAACAAGAACAGACAACAACCAGAGATTGGCATACATGGCAGCACCTCCCAGAATTAAATTGACAGATGGAAGAGTCAAGAACAGAACAAAACTAAAAGAATAAACTCAGAGAACCTGGGAGGTCAGTCTATGATCAAAACAATTACACTGTAAAAGAAGGTAAACATGTAGGAACAGACATCCAGATGGTGAGAAGTCCAGGTAGATTACAGGATAAAATAGACTGCACTAAATGGAGAGAAACGTTAATGGACTTTAAGGCAACTCCAGAGAAAATTACCACTTTACAATGCATCAAGAATATGAAAATCTGGGAACATGGAAACATTAAAACTATGAGGAAACTCACAGGTAAGAACACAAAAATCCTGAACTCAACAAAGGAAGACACACAGAACAAAGGAAGCAACAATACCAAAAAAAAAACAAAAACAAAACAAAAAAACATACGAACATAATGGCAGCAATTAATCTTTACCTATTAATAATTACATTGAATGTAAAAGGATTAAATGCACCTGGCAAGAGACGGAGAGTTGCAGAATGGATAAGAAAAAAAGATCCTTCAATATGTTGTCTGCAAGAGACACATCTCACACACAGAGACAAAAACAGATTAAAAGTCAAAGGATGAAGAAACAAACAAACAAGCTTATTGCAATAAAAAATGACCAGGAGGGGCAGTACTAATATCTGATAAAATAAACTTTAAGGCAAAAAACAGCATAACAGATAAAGATGGACATTATCTCATGATTAAAAGGACAATTGAACAAGATGATATAACCATAATAAATATCTATGTTGTTTGTTGTTGTGTGCCGTGGAGTCGGTTCCGACGCATAGCAACCCTGTACAGGGTTTCCAAGGCTATAAATCTTTACAGGAGCAAAAAGCCTCATCTTTCTAATGCAATAAACATCGATACTCCCAATGAAATAACTCCAAAATATACAAAGCAAACTAATAGATTTGAAGAAAGAAATTACACAAGAGGAGTCAGCAACCACTGCCAAAAAATCAAGCTGCAATCACACCTTATAAAATATCAAAACTCAGGCAAAAACCAATACCAGCAGACATATACCAGGGAAACAGGCAACACCTGTGAAAGTCACTCTGAGTTAAGCAATAAGAAGAGGGAAAAGGGAAGACCACACCCTGATCACATCTTCCTGGACACAATCATAAAGCATAAAAAAGTACCAAAATACAGGAGACCTACAGGAAAAATATGACACAATGGAGACAGATGGACCGCTACTATGGGAACAAACGGGTCGCTCCCCTAGGAGACATTGGGGCAGTCTGTCAGGTCCCATCAACATAGGCCCCCCCTCAAAACTGAGACTCAGTAGAAATGCACCCTCGGATTGGTTAACACACGCATCATCGTTGGGGAGAAAGACGGTAAAGGCAGCATTGAAGCGGAGAGCTAAGCCTCACAATATTCAGAGGGCTTCTGTGGACCCAGTTGGGGACCTGGTTGGCAAGCAGTGAGAGGAGACCCGAGGACACCTGGGCCCAGAGTCAGTGACATGGTCATGGAGGACTCAAGTAGAGAATGGAGCTGCCGGCTGATGGGAAGAGTGGGCATGTACACAAGAAAACCCACACTTGCAGATGACACCCACGTGACCGGGACTGGAAGACTGGATGATCAGAGCTCAACCAGGAGAAGAAAGAAGGGGGGGGGGGGGGAAAGAAGATTGAGCTGATCCAAGCTGATGAACTTGACCTATGCATACGAATGCAGTGACACAAAAGAGGTGATAAATCCTTACAACAAGAAACATTCCCACCCCCTCCACGCACAGAGTAGACAGAGAGGTGCAACTTGGATATTGGATACCCAAATGGGGAGGGAGGGACTACAAAGGCAAGCAGTAACTGGCTTACAAGCTTTCAAGAGAGAACCTAGAGCTAGGGGGCATGGAGGAAGGCAGAATCACCAGTGAGTACTATCCAATTTGTCTAGGTGGAGCTGATGAAATGAAATACAGTTGGGTTACATGCGATACTGTAGTGAATAATGGTTATCAAGACGGATTGTGAGTGTTGGAAATGCAAGGGTAGATGTTTTGTAGCAAGGAAGAGAGCGATTAATTCTCCAGTCTAGGAGCAGAGGTCTCTGGGACCACCAACGGATAAGAGCCAAGAACGGGACCCCACCCAGAGAACCGGGGATGCCTGAGATGGAGACAGGAATGATTACATGGAGGGATGAAGCAGCTGGAGACTCTGTATCCAGAGAGGGAAAGGAACTGTGGGCCAAAGACTGAGGGGGGAGTGTAGAGCATGGGCTTCTAGGATATGCCCTTTGGTCGGAAGACGACGCATGGAGGGGATTAGAACCATGGCAATGTAATGATATACAATGGAATGAATATGGAACTGAGGTTCTCTTATGTAAACTATCATATAATTCACAATAAAACATTAAAAAATAAATAAATAAATAAAATAGATCCACCCATTGTGGACAAGTTTCAGCTGAACTCCCAGACTGAGACAGACTAAGAAGAAGGAACGACAGACTACTTCCGAATATTTAGTCACTGAAAATATTATGAATAACAGTGGAATACTGTCATGACCAGAGTACTAAGTATTGAAACATGATGAAAAGCACCATATAGAGTACCGAAAAATGAACCCCTCAGGTTTGAAGCCACTCAAAATACAACTGGGGGAGAGTGGTCTCCTCAAAGGAGAGTTGATCATGATGAATTGCATTAAATAAAGCTTTTGGGAACTTCATTGGCTGATGAGGTACAATTCAAATTGAGGAGATATAGCTATAACATCCATTTATAATTAGAACATGGAATGTATTATGTATGAATCTAGGAAAAAAGTAAGCTTTTAAAACTGAAATGAAATGCATAAAGATCGATATCCTAGGCATTGCTGTTGTTGTTAAGTGCCTGTGAGTCAGTTCCGACTCATAGTGACCCTGTATAGTGTGTTCCATGAGTAAGTGGTGGGTTTGAACCACAAACCTTGCAGTTTGAACTACAAACTTTGACTTTGAGTTCCAATGCTTATTATACAGCACCACATCAAGACTCCCTAGACTTCAGTGAGCTTAAATGGACTGGTATTGGCCATTGTGAATCTGACAGTCACATGATTGCTATGCCGAAAATGACAAATTGAAGAGGGATGATGTTGCATTTATCAAGAAAAAGAACATTTCATGATCTAGCTTGAAGTGCAACACTGTCTGTGATAGGATAATATCCATATACCTAAAGGAAGACCAGTTAATCCAACTAGCGTACAAACTTATGAATCAACCACTAAAGCCAGTGATGATGAAATTGAAGAATTCTACCAGCTTTTTCAGTCTTAAATTGTTCAAACATGCAACCAAGGTTTATTGATAATTACTGACAATTGGAATGCAAAGGTTGGAAGCAAAGAGGAGAGATCAGTAGTTGGAAAACAGGGCTTTGGTGATATAAACAATGCTGGTGGTCTCATGATAGAATTTTGCAGGACCAATGCATTCTTATAACAACATAAAAGACAATTATACACATAGAAGTTGCCAACTTGAATAAACAGAAAACAAATTGACTACTTCTGTGGTCCATATAATTAAGCAAAAAAAGAGTCCAGGCAGATGGTGAAATAGACCATTAATTGCTCATATGCAAGTTCTGGCTGAAACTGAAAAAAATTAAAACAAGTAAGTAAAAGCCAAAATCTGATCTGGAACATATCTCAACTGAATTTAGAGATCATTTCATGAACAGATTTGATTAATTGGGCATTAATGATAGAAGACCAAAAGAGTTGTGGGATGACATCAGAACATCACATAGGAAGAAAACAAAAGGTCATTAAGAAAATATGAAAGAAGGTAAGCAACAAAATGGATGTCAGAAGAGTCTCTGAAACTTGTTCTCTATCTAATGATGATAAGGAAAATTGAAGAAATTAGGAGGTAAAAGATCTGAACATAAAATTTCAATAGGAAGCTTGAAAAGAAAAAAAAAAAAACGAACATAATGAAATGCACAAAGATCTGATATTAGCAAACCAAAAAGGAAGAACACGCTCAGCATTTCTCAAGCTAAAATAACTGAGGAACAATTTGAGCTTCAACTTGAAATATTGAAGGATTCAATAGGCAAATTATTGAATCAAAAGAAAGCATCAAAAGAAGATGGAAAGCATACACAGAATCATTGTACCAGAAAAAGATGGTTGATATTTAAACAGTTCAAGAGTAAGCATATTATCTAGAGCCAATGATACTGAATGAAGAAGGCCAAGATGCACTAAAAGCATTGGTCAAGAACAAGACTCTGGAAATTTTTCAACAAACTGAGGCAGCAGTGGAGGCACTCACTGATCTATGCCAATAAATTTGCAAAGCAACTACCTGGCCACCTGAGATACATATTTGTGACCATTCCAAGAAAAGGTGACCCAATGGAATGTGGAAATCATAGGGCAAAACAACTAATATTGCATGCAAATAAAATTTTGCTAAAGACAATTCAAAAACAGCTGTGGTAGTACATTGAAAGAGAACTACCTGAGGTTCAGGTAGGAATCAGATGTGAACATGGAACTAGGGATATCATTGTTAACATAAGATAGATCTTGGATGAAAGCAGAGAATACCAGAAAGAAGTTTACCTGTGCTTTATTGACTATGCAGTCTTTCAATTGTGTGGCTCAAGACAAGCTATGGACAATATTGTGGAGAATGAGTATTTCAGAACATTTAATTGTGTTTATGAAGGTCCTGCACATAGACCAAAGACAGTCATTAGAACAGAACAAAGGGACACTGGATGGTTTAAAATCAGGAAATGTTTGTGCCAGGATTGTATTCTGTTACTGTATTTATTGAAACTATATGCTGAGCAAATAATCCAAGAATCTGGAACATATGAAGAGGAATGTGGCATCAGGATTGGAGGAAGGCACATTAATAACCTGCTATATGCAGATGATACAACCTTGCTTGCTGCAAGTGATAAGGGATTAAAATACTTACTGAGGAAGACCAAAGACCACAGCTTTTAGTATGTTGTTGTTAGGTGCCATTGAGTTGGTACCAACTCATAGCAACTCTCTGCACAACAGAATGAAACATTGCCTGAACTTGGGCCAACCTCACAATTGTTGCCACGCTTGCGCCCATTGATGCTGCAACTTTGCCAATCCATCTTTCTGGGGGTCTTCCTCTTTTTCTCTGACCCTCCACCTTACCAAATATGACATCCTTCTCCAGCTACTGGTCCCTCCTGACAATATGTCCAACGTATGAGAGATGAAGTTTGGCCATCCTGGCCTCCAAGGAGCACTCTGGCTGCACTTCTTCCAACACATATTTGTTGGAAGTGTCCATGGAGCTTTCAGTATTCTCCTCCAACACCATAATTCAAAAGAATAATTCTTCTATGGTCTTCTTTATTCCCTGTCCAGCTTTCACATGGATATGAGGTTATTGAAAACACAAAGGCTTCAGGCACACCTTAGTCCTCAAGCTGACATCTTTGCTCTTCAACACTTTAAAAAGGTCTTGTGCAGCAGATTTGCCTAATGCAATGCATCATTTGATTTCTTGACTGCTGCTTCCATGAGTGTTGATAATCGATCCAAGAAGAATGAAGTCCTTGACAACTGCAATATTTTCTCTGTTGATATATAAACTTTAGTATAATTTGCACCAAAAGATAAAGAAAACATATATCCTCAGAACTGGACCAATAAACAACATCAAGATTAATGGAAACAATATTGAAGATGCCTAAGACTTCATTTTGTTCCAGTCAAGCATCAATACTCATGGGAGCAGCAATCAAGAAATCAAATGACATATTGCATTAGGTAAATCTGCTACACAAGACCTCTTTATAGTGTTGAGGAGCAAAGATATTAGTTTAAGGAATAAAGTGCACTTGACCCAAGCCATGGTATTTTAAATAGCCTTCATAAGCATGTGAAAGTTGGACAACAGGTAATGAAAATCATAGAAGAATTGATGCATTTCAGCTATGGTATTGAAGAAGAATATTTAAAGTTTCATGGACTGCCAGAAGAACAAATAAATGTGTTGTAAAGAGTCCCAGAAGAATGCTTCTAAGAAGCCAGTATGGCCAGACTTTCTTTGTCTCTTATACTTTGGAAACATTATCAGCATGGACCAGTCCCTATAAATGGACACCTTGCTGGCAAAGCAAGGGTCAGAAAAAAAGAAGAAGTTCCCTACTAAGAAGGACCGGCAGAGTGACATCAGCAATGGGTTTAAGCATAGCAACAATTGTGAGATTGGCACAAGACCATGCAGTTTTTTCATTCTGTTTTGCAAAGGATTTGTTTGTTGGTACTGACCCAAAGGCACCTAATAATAACAAAAATTGTTATTTGCAGTCAAGTAAGCTCTGACTCATAGCTACTCTGCATAGGGTTTCCTAGGAGCAACTGGTCGGTTTGAACCACTGACCTTTTGATGACCATTCCAGGACTGATCTAGAACATCATACCAGGATTCCCTCTATGTCTCTCTCTCTCTCTCTCTCTATATATATATATATAGATAGATAGATAGATAGATAGATATATATAGCTAGATAGATAAAGATAGATATAGATATAGATATAGATATAGATATATGGATGTGTGTGTATGTATGTATGTATATATAGAAGTATATATGTGCATATGTATATATATAAAGACAGATAGATAAATAGAGCTCTGACAGTGTAGTGGTGGTGAATTGGGCTGTTAACCTCAAGGTCACCAGTTCAAAACTACCACCTGTTCTGAAGGAGAAAGATGAGAGTTTCTGCTCCCATAAAGATTTACAGCTTCACAACCTGTGCAAAGTCACTATGAGTCAGAACACACTTAATGGCATAACACCACCATGCATGTTGTTGTTAAGTACCTTGGAGTTCTGATATATAGGTTTCCTAGGAGCAGATGAGCTTGAACCACCCACTTGAACCACCTAGCTTGAACCACCTAGGTGAGCTTGAACCACCAACCTTAAAGATCAAGCCAACTTTACAGTCTAGTGCATTAACCCAGCATTAACCCATACATAGTACCACACCAGAACTCCACAACCATATATGTGTATATATGTTTTTTGTTAAGTGCCATCAAATCGGTTCCTATCCATAGTGACTCTGCATAGGGTTTCTGAGGAGCAGCAGGTGAGCTTAAACTGTTGACCCTGAAGTTCAAAGCTAAGATGCATTCTAGTGACTTAACCCACAACGCCACACCAGGACTCTAGATACACTTATGTATGCATATATAAACATATATGTTTATGTTTATACATATATATGTGTATATACGTATGTGTGTGTCTGTATCTACTTTCACATATGTATTGTATATATGTTTTTGTTACATGCAGTTGAGTTGGTTCTGAATCATAGAGACTGTATGTAGCGTTTCCTAGTAGCTGCTGGTGTGGCGCTGTGGGCTAATGCGTCAGACTGCAAAGTCGTTTGAACTGCAAGGTCGGTGTTTCAAGCTCACCAGCTTCTCCTTGGAAACCCTCTACAGGGTTGCTGTGGGTCAGAATCAACTCAAAAGCACTTAACAATAACAACAACGATAGCAGCTGGTAAGCTTGAAACCATCAACCTAGCAGTTCAAACTGGTTTTGCAATCCATCTCATTAACCCACCCCACCACTCCAGGACACACACACACACTCTCTCTCTGTTTATATATATATATAGTCCTGGTGAGGCACTGTGGGTTAAGGCGCTAGACTGCAAAGTCAGTTTGAAATGCAAAGTAAGTGGTTCAAGCTCACCAGTTGCTCCTTGGAAACCCTCTACAGGTTCACTATGGGTCGGAACTAACTCGACATCTCTTAAAAACAGTATATGTGTGTGTGTGTGTGTGTGTGTGGATAGATAGATAGATAGATAGATAGATAGATAGATTGCTGTTGTTGTTAGGTACCATTGCGTAAGTAATGACTCACAGCGACCCTATGCACAACAGAATGAAACACTGCCTGATCCTGGGCGAATCTCATAATTGTTGCCATGCTTGAGTCCATTGATGCTGCCACTTTGCCAATCCATCTTGATGATGGTATTCCTCTTTTTCTCTGACCCTCCACCTTACCAAACATGATAGCTTTCTCTAGTGATTGGTCCCTCCTGACAATATGTCCCAAGTATGAGAGACAATATTTTGCAATCCTGGCCTCCAAGGAGCATTCTGGGTGCACTTCTTTCAACACAGATTGGTTTGTTCATTTGGCATCCCATGCTATTATAAATATTCTCTTCTAACACCGTAACTCAAATACATCAATTCTCCTATGATTTTCCTTATTCACTGTCCTGCTTTCACATACATATGAGGTTATTGAAAATACCATAGCTTGGTTCAGGCACACCTTAGTGTACCTTTGCTCCTCAACACTTTAAAAAGGTCTTGTGCAACAGATTTGCCTAATGCAATACCTTGTCTAATTTCTTGAATGCTGCTTCCGTAAGGATTGATAGTTGATCCAAGAAGAATGAAGTCCTTGACAACTTCAATCTTTTCTCCATTGATAAGAATGTTGTTTATTGGTCCAGTGGAGGGGCTTTGCTCCTCAACACTTTAAAAAGGTCTTGTGC
>NW_006408685.1:1974922-1977747 GCF_000296735.1 Chrysochloris asiatica | reverse complement strand
TCTTTTCTCCATTGATAAGAATGTTGTTTATTGGTCCAGTGGAGGGGCTTTTTGTTTTCTTTACATTGAGCTGCAAACCATACCGAAGGCTGTGCTCTTTGATCTTCACCAGTAAATATTTTAAGTTCTCTTCACTTTCAGCAAGCAAGGTTGTATCATCTGCATATCGCAGGTTGTTAATGAGTGTTCCTCCAAACCTAATGCCACGTTTTTCTTTATGCAACACACCTTCTAAGATTATTTGTTCTGTATACAGTTTGAATAAGTATGGTGAAAGAATACAACTCTGGCACATAACTTTCTTAATTTTAAAACATTCAGTGTTCCTATGTTTTGTTCGAACAATTGCCACTTGGACCATGTACAGATTCCTCATGAGCATAATTATATGTTCCAGAATATTCATTCTTTTCAATGTTGCCCAAAACGTGTCATGATCCACACAATCAAAAGACTTTGTGTAGGGAGAACAAACAAGATGGCAGATCTGGAGGAAGTGCAGTAAGAATTCCACCAGCAATAACACAGAATACCCAAATAAGCAAGCTCAGGGGATGGTCCTGGAACTCTGAACCACATATAAAGGAATATTTAGAAGGTTGTAAGGCATACAGCTAGGGAATTTGTGGCAGAAGCAAGAAATCCATTGCTTTCTCTTCTGGGACGCTCAGCTGTTCCAGGAGCTGCCATCTTGGGGGAGACCAAACAGGGGAAGGATCGGAGTGGCAGAACCACAGAGATAAATGTGTGGACATTCTTTTCTTTTGGTAGCTGTTCATTGGTCCCTTGCTGTCTGCGCATCTCCATTCTGGTGACATTAGGGGTGCCTGAGTCAGTGGGAATCCTAGTCCCACCCTCGGAGAGTTCTGCATGCACACAGATCTCCTCAAAATTTAAAGAAACAGTTTTGAATAAAAACCAAATGGCCACAGCCAGCCCTGAACTGTTTACAACTAGAAAAAAGGCCTGAACAGGGATTGTGGAGTGGGACAAGCAGACAAGAAAGGAAATAAGCCAAAAATTAAATCCTAAGTAACATCAAAACAACCAACAGTGGTATCTCGAAAATTCTCAAGAAAAAGAGTGAAAAAGGAAGCTAATTTCCTGATCACATCTACCTGGAGCAAACCAGAAAGCATAAAAAGTTCCAAAATACATACCCATCTAAGTATTAAGGTCACAGAAAACCCCTGAATATGCAAGAAAAATGGAAGCAGATGACCATACTGCACATGTCCAGAAATGAGATAAAGTGACTGAGGCAAATGTGCTGGAAGTACATCTACACTCCATACTGGAAGATGGGCAGGCTTTCGAAATGCCTGAGAAGGAATTCAGGAAAAAAAAAAAAAAAAAGATTATAAAAGGTATCAAAACACTATAAAATGGAGTTCAGAAAAATAAGGAAGAAGTCAGGAAAGTGCTACAGGAACAATCAAATAAGATAGATACAGTATTGGAAACAATTCAAAACCTATGGAAAGAGGTCCAAACGATTAATAATAGAATATCAGAAATGGACAATACACTGAAAGGGGAAAGGAGTAGAATTGAAGACACAGAAGCCAGAACTAGTGAGCTAGAAGATAAATCTCTCAACACTACTAAGAGAGAAGAACAAACACAACAAAGGATAAAAAAATCTGAAGAAGGCCTAAGATACATGTTGGATAACATGAAGAGGAATAACATAAGAATTATTGGCATTCCAGAACAGGAACAATCACACAAGTCCACAGAGGAGATAGTTGAAGAGCTTGTGGAAGAAATTTTTCCTAACATCTTGAAAAGTGAAAAGATAAGTATTCAAGAAGCTCAACGACCCCCAGGATGGATAGACCCTAAGAGCCAATCACCAAAACAGATAAAAATCAAGCTCCCCAAAATCAAAGATAAAGACAGGATCTTGAAAGCAGCTAGGGAAAAGAGAAATATAGCATACAAAGACAAGGAAATCAGATTAAGCTCAGATTTCTCAACAGAAATCATGCAGGCAAGAAGTAATGGGGGATTAGGTGGAAGTGTAGTGATGAGCTCTGCCGGGAACAACACAGAATACAGGACCAAGAAGGCTCAGGGAATAGTCCCAGTACTCTGCACCACATATAAAGGAATATTTGGAAGGTTGGAAGACTTACAGCTGGGGAGTTTGTGGCAGAAGCAAGAAATCCATTGCTTTCTGGTTCGGGATGCTCAGCTGCTCCAGGAGCCACCATTTTGTGTGGGGCCAAGTAGGGAAAGGATCACAGCAGCCACGGACGCCTGACAGAGCTGCAGAGATAGAGGGGTGGACATTCTTTTTTTTTTCTTTTTTTGGTATCTTTTCTTTGGTCCCTTGCTGTCTGAGTACCTCCATTCTGGTAACTATAGGGGTGCCTGAGCTAGTGAATACTCCAGCCCCACCCTTGGAGTGTGCATAGCTCTCCTCGAAATTTAAAGAGACAATATCCACTTAAAACAGATACTCAGCCCAAAGCAGGCCTTGAACTTTTCTTGTTTGCTTTTTGTTCCTGTGTTTTTTAACACAGGAAAAAGAAGGACAGGGCTATAGGGAGGGAAAGAGACCTCATATTAGGCTACAGACTTTTTTTTTTTTTTTAATTTTTTAAAAATATACTTTTTTCTTTTCTTTTTTTTTTCTTCCTTCTTCTTCTCTCCCTCCTCTCTCTTTTCTGTAAATAGAGACTCCAGTATCAGTCTTGTTTCTGTAGTTGCTATTTTTAAGTCTTTTTTTTTTTTTTTTTTCTTTTGCTGGTATTGTTTCGTTGTTATATGCTCCCCCTTCTGCCTTTGGAGGACTCTTTGTCTCCCTATATTACACAAGA
>NW_006408685.1:1955680-1963730 GCF_000296735.1 Chrysochloris asiatica | reverse complement strand
TACCAACAGAGAGGGAAAGAGTCTTCAAATCAAGTATCAATGCTATCCGATCTGTACACAGGGTAGATAGGGACGGGCAACTTAGACGTTGGCTACCTAAAATGAGGGGGTAATATGTAAAACAAAACAAAACAAAGCACTGTTCAGTCTTGTACCATCCTCAATATCATGGCTATGCTTGATCACATTGCTGCAGTCAATGTGTCAATCCATCTCATGGTGTGTCTTTCACTTTTTTTTTTATGACTCTCTAATTTTCCAAGCATGACATCCTTCTCCAGGGACTCGTCCTTCCTGATGTCATATCCAAAGTATGTGAGATGAAGTCTCACTATTCTCACATCTCAGGAACATTGTGACTGTAATTCCAAGATAGATTTATTTTTTATTATGGAAGTTGATGGTATATTCAATATTCTTCTCAAACACCATGATTCTAATGTATGTCTTCTTTTTTGGTCTTGATTCTTCATTGTTTAGCTTTTTTATACTTAATCATGCATTTGAAAATCACCTTGGGTCAGATACACGTTAATTCACAAATTGACATCTTTACTTTTTAACATCTTATAAAGGTGTTTGGCAGTAAATTTGCCCAATTCAATATGGCATTTGCTTTCTTTTGTTGCTGCTACTGTAGAAATTGTTTGCGGATTCAAGTGAAATGCAATCCTTTATAAATTTATTGTTTTCTCTCCTTTTCTGAAAAAAATTGAGTTCTTTTCTATTTTTAAACTCGTTCTTATTTGCATGAAAGTTTATAGCGCAGACTCCACTGAATAGTTCATACACATTTTGGTTGCTGACATTGATTGCAATCCCCACAATGTGATAACGCTCTTTTCACTTTCTCTTGTGTTTCTTGCTTTCATTCATCTTTTTAAAATTCCTGATTTCTGAACTTTATCCCTGGGCAAAAGCTACTCTTTTGATCTTGTATGGTAGATGGTTCTGAGAGTATGTACTTCTCTGATACATTGTTCACCTTATAGAACTGTTTATTGTTTGGCTGAAATTTAAGCTACAGGGGTGAATTTACTTCTTGGCTTGAAGGGTATAAGAGTTCCACCTGTCTCTATTTTACCAGTTGTTATCAGCTGTTGAGTTTATTCTGACTCATAGAAACCCTCTATAGGGTTTCTGAGGCACAGCTGGTGAGTTTGATTGCTGACTTTTTGGCTGGCAGTCCATAGCTTATCTTACAGTGCCACACCAGGACTCCATCATACCAGTAATCGTGTTCTTTTTTATGATTTTAAGTTATGTTCCATATTTTCCCCTACTCTACCAAGGATCTCCAATTGTGATTCCTTTCAGAAAAGTAGACAGTGGAATCCAGGCACCATCTAGTTATCTGATATCATGGTTGTAGATCCTAAGGTTAGCATGGTCCATTTGTCTTTTGACATAATTGCTTTTATGCTTCTTTGATTTTCTTCACTATTCTTGACTCTAGACAGGGAGGACCCATTATTTGGACCTTAGATGGCCAACCAAGTTTTTATTTCTCCAGTTGTTACTCACCAAAGTTGACTGTAGAACGGTGACTTTGTGGAATATCTTTTGCCAATTGACCTTGATTTCCCTCGAGTCTACGGTCCTGAGTTCTCTATCCCAGTAATGCATCCCCTCAAGGTTATTGCTAAGAGACAATATCAATAGTTTCTCCATTTATCATGATGTTGTGTACTGGTCCATTATATAGAGATGAAATAGCACTGGACTGTAAGGTTGGTTTGAATCTCAAGGTCAGTGGTTCAAACTCACAAGCTGCTCTTCAGAAACCCTATACAGGGTCGCTATGAGTTGGAATTGACTCAAAGATGTTTAGCAACAACAGGAATACATATTGAAGACTGTAGACTTTAATCTTTATTAGTAAATTCTTCAAATCCTCTTCACTTTCAGCAAGCAAGGTTGTTAGCTGCATATTGGAAGTTATTAATGATTCTTTATCCAGTGCTGATGCTGTGCTCTTCTTCATATAGTCCTGCTTCTCAGATTATATTTTTTAGCATATGAGGGAGTCCAGCTTTCGCGGGGTTGCAGGACATGAGAGGAGACACGGAGTCAGCGAAAATGAGAGCAAGGGAGGAGTCTCTGTTCAGTCGGCTGAATTAAAATTACACAGTACATAATGAATTGATACTTTGATCTTTACTTGAATTATTACACAGTTTTAATCACAACATTCCTTCACCCAGTGATTAGACAACTTTAACAAAATTATTTCTGTGATGTTCAAACTGACTTTCACCTTCTCTCTCACGTAAGTGATAAATTGTTTTTTCTTATTTCCACTAAAAAATTAAGTTAAACCTTACACAAATCATTTCCACTTATCAGACCCCTGATTACATCCTCTTGGTAATATAAGTTTCTGTAAATCATCAATGCTTGTACTACTTTATTGTTTCTACTAATTATCAATCTTCTATCCTACATAATGTATTACTATTTTCACAGTAAAAGTATTACTAACATCTACTTAATTATTTTGTTTTTCTGAAGTATTCATTAAATTGCTTAGCCACAGTGTTCCTATATTTCTTTCTTTTGAAGCTGTGAGGCATAAGGCCCAACCTGGCTAATTGCTGCAGGAAATGTGGGAGTTTGTGAATTCTGGCTGGTAATTGATTGCGGTGATGTCTATAGGGGTAGGCCAGCTTTACTTCAGATTGTTATCTGCTTTTGTGGTCTCATAAATTCAGTTACTTTGTACTTAGGTTTTCTGTGAAGGGGAGTTGCTAATATAATTCCCTTTGAATTCAAACCACTGAAGCTGAAATAATTGCTGCCAGACCGGTTTCTTCCCCAGGTCTGCAAAGCTCATAATGAAAGTCTGTGAATATGGCAATATTATATATTTTTACAAGTGGATTCAGAGTTATCCTAAAGAGGAGACAGAGAATGTCTCTTCAGAGAATCATCTTCTTTGCATTATGTTTCTCCTCCCGTAGGGACTATGTCAAACAGCGGAAGTGAAAATGGCTCTCTGCAAGCATACAGTTTGAATAAGTTTGGTGAAAGGCTAAAACCTTGATACACAGCTTTCCTGATTTTAAACCATCTTTCAGATAAACACATTAATCTTTGCTAAAATAATATTACTATTAAGAGGTTTCAGAAGAATAAACAAATCAGTGTTGGAAGAACTACATTATCCTCTTGTTATATTCAAATGACTACCTCATTGTCTATGTATATGTTCTAATGAGTGCAATTATAATTATGTTTTTATTGAAAATATGATAACAAAATTACATGAGTTCAATTCATGAATTGGTGACAATATAGGAACAGTTTATGTCATTTTATATATATAAATATTTTAAATTATCCAAGTACTCATTGAGTCTTTATTACATGTCTAAATATATTCTAATTACTATGACTGTAGCAATGAACAATATATTATCACTATTCTCAAGTGGTTTATATTTTATTAGGATGAGAAATAAAAGATAACATAAAACAAATATAAAATTATCATTTTGTTATAAGTACTTGAAGAGTAATAAAGCTCGGAAACATTTTGGTGCAATAGGCTTTCTATAAGTGATTAGGGAAGATCTCTTCAATGAGATGCAAATTGAACAGAGATCTTGAGGAAATGAAGGAGTCAGTTATCTGGATATCAGTAGTTACTACATCTCAAACAACGTGTAAAAAAATATTCAAAAGCTCTAGGACTATCATGGCAATATGTCCCAGTTTATTAGAAACAGTCATAATTCCCAATTATATTTATGGCATGTTCTAAGATATTGATCAGATATTGTTAAATGCTGCTGAGTTGATTCCCAATTATAGTGACCATATTAGAGATTCTTAGACTTTGAATCTTTGAAAGATTGGAAAACCTTATTTTTGTCCTGCAGAGTGGCTTGTGGGCTCCAGCCATTGATCTTATGGTTCACAATCCAATGCTTATCCTACTGCACTTCCATAATGCCCTTATTCCTCATTCACAGATCCAAATGTGGGGGTTATGCCACTCACTGAGTATGTCTATTCTGATTATGCACTCTGAAACTGGGAAAATCATTACAGGATGAGTTTGGGGACCTACTGTGAGATAAATCTTAGCTAAGACTCCATTAATAACTTGACCTCCATACATTCCCACTGTGACTGATGGGCCACAGTAACCTTTTGGGTCTCCTGGAATTAGTGTAATATTCAGAGCCAGTGTCCAGTATTCCCAGGAAAGTTTGATTATTTCTTTTCCACCAGTGAACAGTCACCCTTGTTAAAGGCCCCAGATGCTTTTGGGGAAGACAAGGAGAAATGCTAACAACATAAGTTTTGAGTGGTATAGTGGGGTTCTTCCTCAGGGTGACTTAACCTCCACTTCATTCAAGGGATTATGAATCTGCAAACTGACTCAAATCTGGGAATTGATCAAGAGGCCCACAACTCTCTAATCTGGGGATTCAAGTTAGGTTTCCATTAACTTGACCTAGAATTTTTCTACTTGTACAGATCAAGCAAATATTTAGTAGGTTTACCATCTATCTATCTCTCAGGGACATCTTGCCTAACCAGTTATTGTTGTTAAGTGCCTTCAAGTCAGTTCTGAGTCATAGCAACACTGAATAAGGTTTCTGTGGAGTGACTGGTGGATTTGATCTGTAGACCTTAAAGTTAGTAGTCCAATGCTTATCCTAAAATGCCAAAGTAGTCCTTTTTTCAGTTGCCAATAGTATCCTAGTTTGGACAATATATTGTAAAGTTACGTTAGCCAAGGTATGAAATGTATGATTTGTTTAAGGAGAAATGAGGAAGAGAATGTGACTAGATTGTAGTTACTGAGGGGAAAAAAACAAAACAAAACAAACTGTTTTCTACACTGCACATGCATGTAGAAAGTTTGAGAACATTCAAATGTCCAAGAATACCGCATAGTTTAAGTGAATTGTTGTGTATACATAAAATGAGGTATAATAAGGCCATTACTTATTTCAGGAATATGTACTAATATAGAAATGTGCTTATAATGTGCAGTTAATTATACCAACCAGACCAAAGCTTAAACTTACACTATATTTTTTCAAGTGTTTTATTTATATTCACTCTTTATTATGAGTTTTGAAATAAGTGCTCTTCTCTTGACTCAAAGTATATAAAGTTTGTGTGATTTACCCACTGTCACACAGCTAGTAAGTGGCAGAACTGGAATATGAATTCACTTTTTGAATACTTAAACCTGCTGAACACCTCTCCTGATTTTAATCCATGCAGTCTATCCTTGTTCTGTTCAAATAACGTATGGTGATAGTGGTGGTGGTGTGCCATCAAGACAGTTCCGAAACACAGCAACCCTGTATAAGTTTTCAGAGCCTGTAAATCTTTATGGGAGCAGAAAACCTCATCTTTCTCCTGTGGAGTGGCTGAGAGATTTGAACTATTGACCTTGTGGTTTGCAATCCAGCTCATATCCCACTGCACTACCAGAGTTCCTTAAATAATGTATAAGTCAAGCAAAATATACTTAGAAGGCAGATTCCATCCATGATACCCCTAGTTTGCATCTTTCAGATAAGTACATTAATCTGTACTAAAATAAGATAATTATTAAGAGGTTTCAGAAGAATAAACAAATCAGTGTTGGAAGAACTACTGCCAGAATGATGCTTCTTAAAATTAAGGATGGTGGTACTACATCTCTCATACTTTGAACATGTTATCAGGAGACACCAGTCCCCAAAGAAGGAAATCATTTTTGGTAAAGTGGGGGAATCAGCAAAAAAAGAAGATCCCCACCGAGATGGATTGGCATAGTGCCAGCAGCAATGGTCTCAAGTGAAAAAATTGTGAGGGTAGCACAGGATCAGGCAGTGTTTTGTTCTGTTGTGCATTGGATCACTATGTATTGGGACCCACTTGATTGCACCTAACAACGATAGCATAGTTGCAGCAATGATTCTTAGTTAAAAAAAGGAAAGATTTGAAAACACCAGGTATGCAGATAATGAAAGCAGGTTTGCTATTGAGTCCAAGTGAAGTATATAGAGTACGAAAATTGGAGGAAATAAGGACATAGATAATTAATTTTCCAATCTTTATTAGAGTTTAAGGAAATATTTTTATATTTTCTAATAAAAGATAATTATATATATTTTTTCTAGTTCACCCCAAAAAGTTTCCATATTTCAGTTGAATTTCTAGAATGAAGACTTACAATCTGCAATATAAGAGTCCAACTAGTCTTTTACTTCTTAGGATCTGGAACCATGAAAATGAGAATCACTACATCATAGGCCAAGTGATGGACTTGTGATTAGAAATCTGGGAGGCAAATTTTATTCATAGTAATAGTTATTAACTACAATTTATGAAAAGAAAAATCATTTTTTAAAAAAAGTAAAAATGAAGTTACACTAGGAGTTTTGATTATTTGGATACGTATCTGAGGTGTTTTTGTTGTTGTTGTTTTTAGCAACAATGATGTTTCTATCATTGCATGACTATGAGTGGCTTTAAAAAAGGGAAGTAGAATGGAACAACTACTTTGGGATGAAAAGTCTTTTTATTGCTTATTAGTGGCTTTATAGATGATTTTCAGATAAATGATAATATAAAATGTAGCAGCAAATAATATATATGTAAAATAAAAATGATAAAAATATAAAGTGTGCCATTACAATAAGAACACAGGTATAGCAATGTAAAATAAGTTATGTTCAAAACATTTATATTCTTTTTGAAAAATATTTATATATATAGTCCTCATTAAAACATGTGATAGCGATTCATGTATAATATCAGATATAATAATAGAAGTTTTATTTGGTTTGGTTTTAAATATTCAATTATTTTCATGAATTAACAAGCAATAGTGACACATATGTTCTTTAAAAAACATGAATCAATAAACATACCTTTGAAAATATGTTACACTGGTCTTTCTTTCCTTAACCTAATTTTTGAAAGAGTGGGTTTTCCTTTTATTTTAAGACTTTCCCACTTGTCTTCTGCATGTTTTCCTGAGGGGAGGAAAAAGAGGCATGATAGAAATAAAAAATGATGGGATTTCGTGTAGAAAAATATATTATATCAGGCTCCTTATTGGGTCATGGGCAGTCTCTGTTAAACAGCATATACATTTTTTCTTGATGAATAGACCACATCTAATTCCTGAACAGCATTCCCACAAAAATACTAAATTAGTTGTAAACATGATTCCAAAAGGAAAAAAAAAAAATGTAACTATTTAGAAGGAAATTAAAGCAAGATTCTGCTGGGCAATGCAAATCTTTTATAGTTTTGTTAAAGTTAACTGCTTTATTAATGATTTATAGATGTGTATACAGCCTTGGGAACCATAAAACTATCTAACGCGCTCAGAGAATAATTACATGTGAAATGAACTATGCTGCTCAAGGGAAAATCTCTGAAATTACTTCCTGCCTTAACTTCAAATATATTAAAAATGTAAAACATTTAGAAATAGACAGTAGTGCTTTAAAATATTTTTGATTCATAATATTTCCAATTTTAAAAAAGGAAACATTGGGTATTTTCCATCATATAAAAATGTATGCATTCTTTTCCTCTGCCAAGCATGCAGAAACATCAAGGATTATCAGAGGAACAAAGCAATTTATTATTTAGAACACCAATTCATAAAGCATTTCTGTCTTATTTCTGCATCTGTTATATGCAAATAATGGAATTTATACAGTAAAATACTATATAAGCCGAAAGCATAATTTTTAAATATATTGTATCACAGGCAGTTTTAAAATAAAAGCCCGTGGACACCAGTTCCACATGAGATTATATCTAGTCTTATAGGTAATGCCTTTTGTTAAAACCACTATTTCTTTTCCTCAATATTTTCCCAATTTTATTTTTATATAACTTTAACTGAATCTCACCCATTCCTTCTTTGATTAGATAATTTTCCTGAATTTTAACTGCCTGAATGATTTTATAATCAATATAGTAACTTGATTTTACCACCTTCTGAATTCAATAGACATAAATATAACTGAGCATTTATTTTCTTATTTCCATCATTATATTTATGAGTATTTTTTGATAA
>NW_006408685.1:1944964-1955580 GCF_000296735.1 Chrysochloris asiatica | reverse complement strand
TTCAGGGTTTTCAATTTACTTCAGTGAATAGTGAATGTATGTTGACTTCTGATTTTTTGGGTATGTGCAAATAAAATAATAACTGATAAAAATAATGTGAGAAGTTGACATACTGTTTAATAATATGTAGCCAATAGATTATTTGCATATAAGCACAATTTACTATTGGTTATAAGAATCAGGAAACATACAACAAGATACTATTTCCTGTCAGAAATTTTACTGTGTCAGGTGATATCTAAATATATTATAACACATATACAATGCTTTCTCAATGAATGAGATGATGAAATGTGCAAATATCTGCTAGACGAACTAAATCCATAATGTATAAAATTACCTGAAGATCATAAATTGAAAAATGAAAGTTTGAGTTGACCTATTAAAGCTGAATTTTTAATTAAACATACAGGATAAAACCAAATCAATGTGTATTCTCTTTCACAATAAAATTGTGACTGTTATCAAAACAGAAGGTATATTTAGAAAAAACAAGCTGGCAAAAACAATCAGTGTCTTTTTCATCTTTCCTTTACAAGAAGAGGTCATTATATGATCAAATTGTATTAATTTGTTCATACTAATGCCTTGTTGGGCTATACCAGAAGATCAAACATAAAGAAATTTTGATGCTTTGGTATTAGCATGGATGGTAAGACAAAAATGAAATAATAATGAAAAGCAAATATAAATGATTCCAAGGAAGTCAATATAAATCTTTTGGTCTGTGAAATTAAATGATACTTCTACCATTATTTGTACATGTATAACTTTATTGACTACGTGAAGGCTTTTGATTGTGTGGATCATGACAAGCTATGGACAACATGAGAAGTATGAGTATTCCAGAACACTTAATTGTACTTCTGAGAAATCTGTACCTGGACCAAGAGGCAGTTGTTTGAATAGAGCATGGGAACACTGAATGTTTTAAAATTGGGAAAGGTGTGTAACAGGGTTGTGTTCTTTCACCATACTTGTTCAACATGTATGCTGAGCAAATAATATGAGAAGCTGGGTTCTATGAAGGAAAACGTGGCGTCTGGATTGGAGAAATTAACAACCTGAGATATGCAGATGATACAACCTTGCTTGCTGAAAGTGAAGAGGACTTAAAATATTTACTGATGAAGATCAAAGAGCACAGCCTTCCGTATGGATTACAACTCAATGTAAAGAAAACAAAAATCCTCACCACTGGACCAATAAACAGCATTCTTATCAATGGAGTAGAGATTGAAGTTGTCAAGGAGTTCATTCTTCTTGGATCAACTATCAACATTCGTGGAAGCAGCAGTCAAGAGATCAGACGTATTGCATTGGGCAAATCTGCTGCACAGGAACATTTTAAAGTATTGAAGAGCAGAGATGTCAGCTTGAGGACTAAGGTGCGCCTGATCCAAGCCATGGTATTTTCAATAACCTCATATGGATGAGAAATTTGGACAGTGAATAAGAAAGATCATAGAAGAACTTATGCCTTTGAGTTGTGGTGTTGGAGGAGAATACTGAAAGTTCCATGGACTGCCAAAAGAACCAATAGATCTGTTTTGGAAGAAGTGCAACCAAAGTGCTCCTTGGAGGCCAAGATGGCTAGGCTTCATCTCTCATACTTTGGACACATTGTCCAGAGAGAACAGTCGCTAGAGAAGGATGTTATGCTGGGTAAGGTCAGAGAAAAAGAGGAAGACCCCCAACGAGATGGATCAGCCAGGTGGCATTATTGATGGCGTCAAGTATGGCGGAGGTAGTGAGGTTGGCCCAGGATCAGATATTTTTTCGTTCTGCTGTGCATGGGGTCTCTATGAGTCAATTCCGACTCGATGGCACCTGATAACAGCAACAACAACATCATGTTCAGTTGGAATATTTTCATGTAATTTTGTGTGATGTAGAGTTCTACTGATTCTAAGGGAGTCAAATTTCCATATTCTTGTAGTTTATGACATTTAAAACTATAAAATTTCTAATTATTTTGAAACTAAAATCATTCCAATGCTTTCTCATTTCATAATGATTGTAGACTTGATCTATATAAGAACAAATCCTGATATATTTTATATTTAAATGGAAGGAGAAAAACCTGCCTAAAATAACACCCCTTTTCTCATTCCTAATAAAGCAACGATTAAAAATGTTTTGTTTTTTTTTTAAATCCTGAAAAATGTGTCACTACTCCAATAAAAGAAACAGGTGATAATGTAACTGAGAAGAGATTTGATAGCAACAACGTGACAGGTCTCTAAACCACAACCACCACCCTTTACACCAAAACGTGGAAATTCTCACTAATATCACCAAATGTGAATAAGCAAAGTAATTGTGTATCCTTTTCTTTGACTATCTTCTAAAGAAGGAATAGGGGAAATGGATGCTGGGGAAAAACATGCAAAACAGGAAGTCAACAGTGGAAATGTAAAGGTTCTAAGGCTAAGTGATGAATTAGTAGAGTGGATCTTAAGTCAAAGGAACCTTCAAGGCAATGGAATACATTTCACAACTAGACAGAGTACATTTTGGTACAGCACAAATAATAAAATCTGTGAAAAGCAAGTTCAGTTCCTGATTGCCAATACAGATAGTTTTAATATCTCAGCAGAGCTGCCCTTTCTCCTTTCCAGGGCTAAATGCTACCAAAAAAAGTAGACAGAACATGAAATAACCATTTTCTGAGGCTTTAAATCTTTCATTAATTGAGTGACAGTTTACATGGGGGCACATCAGTTTTACATTCATCTTACCATATTCGTTTCATTGCAATGATTAATGCATCATTTTTGATGAAGGACAGAATAACTAGGAAGAAATTCAACAAAGACACAGAAGAAATAAACAACATGAAGAATTTGAACTCATTGACTTATACAGAGAACAAAACCGAACAACAATATACATTTTTCCCCCAGTGCACATGGAGCATTCTCCAGAACAGACCATATGTTAGGTCACGAATAAAGCCTTAATAAATTGGAAAACATTGAAATACTACAAAGTATGTTCTCAGATCACAATGCTATAAAGTTAGACACCAACAATAGGAAAATCAAGGAAAATATCAAACACATAAAAATTGAATAATGCTCTAAAAATTACTGAGTAATAGAATAAATAAAAAGGAAAAAAAAATCCTTGAATCAAATGAGAACAAAAGCCCAACATACAAAAACTTTTGGGGCATAGCTAAAGCAGTGCTTAGAAGGCAATTTATAGCAATAAATGCAACTTTATTTATAGCAATAAATACACCCCCAAAAAAACCGTAGTAATAAATGCACCCTCCCCCCCAAAAAAGGAAGATGAACTAAAATCAAGAGCAGAAATCAAGGAAACAGAAAACAGAAAGACAATAAAAAGAAGCAACAAGACGGAGTTGGTTCTTTGAATGGATTAATAAAATTGACAAATAAGTGGCATCACTAAAAAATGAAAATATTCAAATAACATGAAAAATCAATAAAATCATGACATCACAACAGAACCAGAGAAATAGAAAGGATAATAATAAGAAATAAAAAGAATTATACTTCAACAAATTTGAAAATCTAGAAGAAATGGACAAATTTCTAGAAACACACTACCTACCTAAACTAATACAAGTTGGAGTATAAAACTTGAACAGAACTATAAAAAAGAAGACATTAATCATATCATTAGAAAGAACTGATTACACGACTGTATTGATGAATTCTACCAAATATTAAGAGAGGGGTGGAAAGCTATTCTATTCAAACTATTCCAGAAAATACAAAAAGATGCAAAACTCCTGAGTTCATTTTATGGAGTGAGTATAGCCCTGATACCAAAACCAGCTAAAGATATCACACACACACACACACACACACACACACATACAAAATGATAAAACAAAATTATAGACCAATGTCCATCATGAATATGTTGTTGTTGTTGTTGTTGTTAAGTGCCGTTGAGTCGGTTCCGAGCCATAGCGACCCTGTACAGGGTTTCCGAGGGTGTAAATCTTTACGGGAGTAGAAAGCCTCATCTTTCTCCCGTGGAGCGGCTGGTAGTTTCGAACCGCTGACCTTAAGGTTCGCAGCATGAATATAGGTGCACAAATTCTCAACAAAATACTAGCCATTAGAATGTAATAGTATATTAAAAATTATTACATTATGACCAAGTGGAATTCATACCAGATATGCAAAATTGTTTCAAAATTTAAAAAGAATTAATGTAATACAGCACATAATTAAAATAAAGTAAAACCACATGACCCTATAGATTGATGCAGAAAAGGCATTTGACAAAATCCAACACCCATTCCTGATTAAAACACTCAACAAAATAGGAATTGAAGAGAAATTAAACAACATAATCATGGGCATAGGTGCTGGTGTGGTACTGCAAGATAATGTACTGGATCGCAAGGTCTGTCTGTTTGTTTGGCAAAGTTGACAGTTCAAATCCTCAGAAACCCTACACGGGGTTGCTTTGAATCAGAACTGATTAGACGTTACTTAACAACAATATACAAAACAAATGTCTAAAATTACTCTGAAAGGAGAAAAGCTGAAAGAATTCCATATTGCAAAAGGGACCCAGAAAGAAATGCCCTTTATTATCACTCATATTTAATATTGTGCTGGATATCTTAGCCAGAGCTATAAAGCATGTATGAAAAATTAAAGGCATTCAAATTGGCAAAACTCTCTATGTGCAGATAGTATGATCCTATGCAATATCGTTGTTAGTTGCCATTTAGTAGAATTCCAATGAACAACGACCCTATGCAGAATAGAAAGAAGTACTACTCTTTCCTGCACCTTCCTCACAATTGTTATGCTTGAGGCCATTGTTGCTATCAATGTGTCAATCCATCTTTCTGAGAGTCTTCCTTTTTTTCACTCATCCTCAACTTTACCCATCATGATGCCATCCATCTGGAACTGGTCCTTCCTGACATTTCCTAAGTATGAGAGCTGAAGTCATACCAACCTCACTTCTAAGGGATATTCTGACTGTACTTATTCCAAGACAGATTCATTTGTTCTTCTGGCAATCCATTGTATTTTCAATATTCTTCATCCACACCAACATTTAAGTCCATTGATTCTTCTACAGCGTTCCTTACTAATATTTGAACTTTTAAATGCATATGTTATTGTTAAGATCCATCAAGTCTATTAAGACTCATAGTAACACTGTATAGGGTTTCCAAGGAGTGACTGGTGAGTGTGAACCGCCAACCTTTTAGGTAGCAGTCTAGTGCTTATCCTACAGCCCCACACCAGGATACCATTGTTTGAGTTAGGCAAACCTTAGCCCTCAAAGTGACATCTTTGCTTTTTAACACATTAAAGAGATCTTTTGTAGCTAATTAGCCCAAGGCAGTATGTCATTTAATTTCTTGACTACTGTTTCCAGGTGAGTTGGTTGTGGATTAAACGAAAACCTATAGTTTAGGGCCACTTCAATCTTTTCCCCTGTTTATCATGCTGTTATTTATTGGTCCAATTGTGAAGAAACTTTGTTTCTTTTCATTGAGATGCAATCCATACTGAGGATTATAGTCTTAGATCTTCATCAGTAAGTGTTCTAAGTCCTCTTTGCTTCCATCAAGCAAAGTTGTGGCACATGTATATCACAGGTTGTTGATTCATTCTAAAATCCTGATGCCATGTTCTTCTTAATGTAATCCAGTTTCTCATATAATTTGCTTAGCACACAGACTGAATAAATATGATGAAAGGCTACAACCCTGAAGCACAAGTTTCTTGATTTTAAACCATTCAGTAATATCCTTTTGGTCTAGTATATTGTTGTTGTTGTTAAGTACCATGGAGTTGGTTCTGACTCATAATGACCCTACACAGGGTTTCCAAGGATGTAAATCTTTACTGGAGCAGACCGCCTCATCTTTCACGCACGGAACTGCTGGTAGTTTCAAACTTCTGACCTTGAGGTTAGCAGCCCGATTCATAACCACTATGCTACCAGGTTCCTCATAATCACAATTATGTTCATGTATTTGTGGTGCTGTTCATTCCTTTGTTCTGCATGCTTTCCTGTGCTGAATTCATATTTTTTGTGCTATTTTTTCTTAGTTTTAATGTTTCCTTGTTCTACTTGGATCTTCATTTTCATGGTAAATTGTGAAGTATTAACGTTATTTTAGGTTACCTTACAGTCCAGTAACTTTTCCCTCCATTTAAGACAGTGTATTGTAACCTAAAATCTATCTGCCCTCCTCACCACTGTTCCTATAATTTTCCCTTCTTTGGCATTGCTATTATTTTGAACTTTGATTGGCCTCATAGGTCATCTGAATCCATTGTTGTAATTTTGCTCTGTTCTGAAGTATGCTATCTATCTACTGAGTTCCAGATGGTGTTTACAAGTTTGTCAATCTTTGGTTGTTGTCTGTTCTTGTTGGTTTCATTCCAAAGAACTCCCTTTAGAATGTTTTGAAGCACTGGATTGGCTTTGAGAAAATCTCTTAGCTTCTGTTTATCTTGGAATGTTTTGATTGCACAGTCATATTTGATTGACAGTTTTGTTGTGTAGACAATTCTTGGTTGGCATTTTTTTTTTTTTTTTCATTTAGGATTTTATATATGTCTCCCCATTGTCTTCTTGCCTGCATGATTTCTGTTGTGAGGTCACAGCTTAATCTGATTTGCTTGCCTTTGTAAGTAACACTTCTCTTTTCCCTGGCTGCTTTTAGGAATCTCTCCTTGTCTTTGCTTTTGGAGAGCTTGATTATGATATATCTGCTCCTTTCCCCTTTCAACGTACTGTCCATTTCTGATATCATATTATTGATCATCTGGACATCTTTTTGCAGGTTTTGAATTGTTTCCAATGGTTTATCAATCTTATTTGATTACTCCTGTAGTATTTTTCTTACTTCTTCCTTGTTTTCCTCCACCTCTTTTCTGAGCATTTGAATGTGTTTCCCTTTCAGGCATATCCAGAACCTGCTCTTCCTCCTCTATAAAGCCTTTGTCTGTCTCCAGATCATTTGAATCAGCTACTCTCTTCTGTTTTTGGACATGGTTGTATAAGGTTTGTTGCTTCTTATTTGTCATGATAGTTATTTTTGTTGTTATTATTGTTATTATTATTATTTTTAAGTTTAAGTGAACACTTAAACATTGCTTGTTTGATTACTGAGTGTCTCTTGGTGACAGGCTTTCCTTACAGCCTGCAATGCTTAGGAGGTGTTGTTGGGTCTTGAATCAGTGGCAGAACATTATGGGGTATGCTTATAGTTTGGCTATATGGCAATGATTTCTGCCTCTTCTTAGGTAACGTAGGGAAGAAAAGCTCCCACCTCCATGAAAGATGTGTGATCAAAAGGACCAAAAGAATAAATAAATAATATAAGCACATAGACAAAAATCACAGCTTTGGAGCAGAAATGAAGCTACGGTCTACTGTCTTTTGCTACACTATCTGTGTGTGTGCAATTAGAATCCTCCACCAGGGGGTGGGGGTGACCCCTCTTTCAGGCCCCTCTTCTAGTCACTACCGTTTAGGTGTGCAGGTAAATATTAGGGAGTTAATAGGAAAAAGATAGTTCACTATTTTTGTCTCTGAAGGTCAGTTAGTTATCTGTGTGTGCTCAGAGCTGATCTTGGGATTTTTGGGTCCTATTTTATTAGGATCAATTGCTGCCTGAAGAGACACACCTTACACACAAAGACAAAACCAGACTAAAAGTTAAAGGATGGGGAAAAAATTTTACCAAGCTAAATGCAACAATAAAGAAGCAGGACTGGCAATACAAATCTCCAACAAAGTTAACTTTAAGATAAAAATCAGCATAAGAGACAAAGGAAGACATTGTCTCATGATCAAAGTGTCAATTGAGCAAGACAACATAAGCATAATAAATATATATGCTCCCAATGAAAGTGCACCTTACTGGAATTGAAGAAAGAAATCGATAAATCTACAATTATACTGGGAGATTTGAATACACCACTCTCGAAAAGGGACAGAACAACCAGAAAGAAACTCGACAATGCTACAGAGAAATTTAACACAATCAACCAACTTGACCTCATAAATGTATACAGAGCATTCAATCCAACAACAGCACAATACACATTCTTATCCAGTGTGCATGGGATATTTTCCAGAATTGATCATGTATTAGATCACATAGCAAGCCTCCATAAATTTACAAATATCAAAATTCTACAGAACATCTTCTTAGACCACAATGCTATAACACTAGAAATCAACAATAAGAAGACCAAAGCAACAAAGTCAAATACATGGAAACCAAATAACACCTTGCTGCAAAGTGACTGGGTAAAAGCAGAAATTAAAAATGAATTCACAAAGTTCCCAGAAACAAATGAGAATGAAAACACAACATATCAAAATCTTTAGGATATGGTGAAAGCAGTTCCGAGAGGACAATTTATTGTGATAAATGAGCACATCCAAAAGAAGAAAGAACCAAAATCAACATATTCACACAGCATCTTCAACAATTAGAAGCAGACCAGCATAGGGAACCTACAGTCACCAAAAGAAAGGAAATAATAAAGATAAGAGCAGAAATAAACAAGATGGAAAACCGAAAAACTAAAGAAAGAATCAATAGGACAAGAAGCTGGTTCTTTGAAAGGCTTAATAAAATTGACAAAACATTGGCTAACAACTAAAGAAAAGAAGGAAACTAACTAAAGAAAAGAGGGAAAGGACACAAATAAATCGCATTAGAAACCACATGGGTGAAATCACAACAGAACCAAACAAAATCAAAAGGATCATAACAGAATACTATGAAGAGCAGTACTCCAACAAATTCTAAAACTTAGATGAGATGGATATATTTCTAAAAAACACGATCTACCTAAACTTACTCAGAACGAAGTAGAAAACTTGAACAAACCCATAACAAAAGAAGAAATTGACCAGGTCATCAAAAAACTTCCAACCAAC
This sequence comes from Chrysochloris asiatica, assembly GCF_000296735.1. Lineage (NCBI taxonomy): Eukaryota > Metazoa > Chordata > Mammalia > Afrosoricida > Chrysochloridae > Chrysochloris > Chrysochloris asiatica. The sequence continues at coordinate 1,946,661 of NW_006408685.1, read as the reverse complement.
AAAAGCCATATGGCTTCAAAGTTGAGTTCTACCAAACATTCAGAAAAGAACTGTCACCAATTCTATTCAAATTATTCCAGGACATACAAGAGGATGTAAAACTCCCTAATACTTTTTATGAAGCAAGCATAACCCTCATACCAAAACCAAGGAAGGACATCACTAAACAAGAAAACTATAGACTAAAATCCCTAATGAACCTAGACACAACAATTCTCAACATAGATATAAAGCACTGGAAGTGTTCCTTTTGATTTTCTATCTCCAGGTCTTTGCATATTTCATTATAATAGTTTCGGTTTCTTCTTTAGCTGCCCTCCAAAAATTTATGTTCAGCTCTTTTACCGCATTAGTATTTTTTCCAAGTCACTTTAACTTAATACTCAAGAGAATGTTTCAGGGACTTTTCTGACATCCATTTTTGTCTTTTTTCTTTGCTTTGTTTATGTATTATGTTTGTAATGGCATCACAAAACTCCTCTGTTTTTGGTCATTAGGGTCTAATGTATGTAAATCTATTCTTTAGATTCTCTTAAATTCAGGTAGGATATAATCAATATCATATTTTGACTCTTGTGGTCTTGCTTTAAATTACTTTGTTTCAACCTGAACTTACGTATGAGCAATTAATTATCTGTTCCACAGTCAGTTCCTGGCCTTGTTTTGACTGGTGATATTGGCCTTCTTCATTGTTTTTTTTCCACAGATGTAGTCACTTTGATATATTTGTATTCCATTTGGTGACATCCACTTTATGGTTGCTATTTATGTTGTTTAAGACGAGTGTTTGCAGTGAATAAGTCATTGCAAAATTCAATCATGTGATTTCCAGAATCATTTCTATAAACAGGGCTGTACTTAACAACTATCAATTCTTCCTCTTTGTTTCCAACTTTTACATTCCCGTCACCAGTAATTGTCAATGCATCTTGAGTGTATGTTTGATAAGTTTCAGAATAAAGAAGTTGGTAGAATAATAGTCATATTTACTCGTCTTTTTTTTTTTTGTAATCATAATTCTAAATATTTATTTCTATTACACTTAAATGTCTATTAATAAAAGTAGGTCGGGGAAAACAATTAAAAAATATTGATAAAGGAAATAAGGGCAAATTGCTAGCAATCGCTCTACTTGGTATTCATCCAAAGGAAATATGAGCAAGGACACAAGTATATATGTGCACACCAATGTTCATGACTCACAATAGCAAAAAGATGGAGACACCTTAAGTGTCCATCAATGGAACAATTGTTAAGAAAACTTGGATACATACACACAATGGAATAATACACAACCCTGAAGATAATGCTGATTCTGTGAAACACTTCATAACACTGATGAACAATGAGGACTTTATGCTAAGTGAAATCAGTAAATCACAAAAGGACAAATATTGCATAAGACCATTATTTCAAAAGTTTAAGAAAAATATTTCTATACTAAAAGAAACATTATTTGACGTTTACCAGGGATGGAATTAGGGGAGTGTAATTCACAGGTTAGGGGGTAGATACATGTTAGCTTGAGTGATGGGGAGGGGAATTGTTGGGGTTTTCCCTCGACATAGTTGTCACGAGTGTTTGGTTCACGAGGAGTGGAGATCCAGCGGCGATAGGGATAGCGAAAGAATACACAGACAAACAGAGGAAGGGAGACAATGAGGCACCCCAAAGCCAGGGTGGATACATCACTGGTG
>NW_006408685.1:1941171-1943688 GCF_000296735.1 Chrysochloris asiatica | reverse complement strand
AGGGCCTCGAACCTCTGACTAGTCTTACACGGTCTGCAACAGGGAATATGCAAGAATGCACCAACAGAGAGGGAAGAAGTCTACTTGAAAACTTGTAAGCCAGTCATGTCAAGCCTTTATAACCCCCTCATTTTAGGTTGCCAATGTCTATGTTGCCTGTTGCTATCTAAGCTGTATAAAGAGGAGATAGCATTAATACTTGATGTGAAGACTCCTTCCCTCTCTGTTGCTGTTTGGAGCTACTACCTCCAGAAGTATAGGTCAAGTTCATCAAATTGTAGTAATTTGCCCTCATTTCCGTTATCATTATTATTATTTAAAACTTCCTCTAGTCGAGTTCTGATGTCCTGATTATCAAGCCTTTGAGGTTAGGTCAAACCTACAAGTTAGGGTGTTCTTCCTGGTTCTTACTGGTCTTTCTTGTTCTTGTTGTTATTAAGTGCCGTCAACTTGGTTCTGACTCATAGCAACCCTGTATAGGGTTTCAGAGAAATGGATGGTGAGCTTGAACTGCCAACTTTGCAATTCAAGTGGACATTGCAGTCCAGCATATTAACCCACAATGTCACATCAAGTCTTTCTTTTTTTATTTTTAATGTTTTATTGTGAGTTATGTGATAGTTTACATAGGAGAATATTAGTTTTACATTCATTCTTTCATATATCATTTCATTGACATAGTTACAATCCCATCCATGCATCATCAATGAACCAAAGGGTATACCATGCAAGCCTGCCCCCCACACCCCTCCCCCCGGCCTTCAGCACACCGTCCCTCTCCCTCTCTGGATCTAAAGTCCCCATCAGCTCCATCTCTCCACGTCATCATCTCTGCCTCCATCTCAGGCATCACTGCTTCTCTGGGTAGGGTTCCGCACTCTGCTCTTCTCTGTTAATGGTCCTAGGGACCTCCGCTCCTAGACTAGAAAGTTAATCATGCCCTTACTTGCTATACAACATCTACCTTTACATTTCCAACCCTCACAATTGGTCCTGACAACAATTATTCACTATTGTATCACAAGAGACCCATCTGCATTTCACTTCATCTACCCTGCCTAGACAGATTGGATAGTACTGAGTAGAGATTCTACCTTCCTCCAAGCCCTCTGGATCTAGGTTCCCTCTTGAAAGCTTATGTCAGTCACTTCTTGCCTTTGAGGCACCAAACACCAATTTTAGGTAGCCAATGTCCAAGTTACCCATCTCTGTTTACTCTGTGTATGGTGGTGTTGGGAATGATTTTCTGTAAAGATTTGTTCCTGCTTTTGAGCTACTGCATCCATAGGTGTAGGTCAAGTTCATCAAATTATATCAGATTACTCTTTTTTTTCCTCTTCTGGTTGAGATCTGATCATCCAGTCTTTAAAGCCAGGTCAAATGGGTATTATCTGCAAGTGTAGGTGTTCTTGTGCATATGCACTCCCTTTTTATTTGCTGAACGATTTACTCTCCATATTTTAGGGCTTAGCTCGCCAGTTCATTGCTGTTTTTCCCTCACTTCCCCTTATCGGTGATGAACGTGGTCACCAATCAGAGCATGTATTCCCACTGAGTCTTAGTCTTGGAAGGGGGTTTGCACTGAGGGGACCCGACCACTTGCCTTGATGTTTCCTGGGCAAGCAACATGTTTGTTCTTGTAGTAACTTTCGGTCTGCTTCTATTGTTTTGTATTTTTCCTGTAGGTCTTTGTTTTAAGAAGTATCTTCTGTTCTTGTAGCCACTCCAGGCTGGTCTGCTCATACTTTCAAGTGGAAATGTCCCACTTCTGCATATCTGGATGTGGTTCAGGCTTCTACCTATAGACTTATGTAATGCAGAGGCTCCGCAGGACGCCTCCTTCACTGGACATGTTGCAGTCCCATTTTAGGTATTCCAATCAGTTATAGACGGACTTACAAGCAGAAGACAGACTTACAAGCTTTCTATAGTGATGTTTCCAGCTATTCTTTTCTCTCCCTTCCCGTGTCTATTTTATAATATAATGCAAGAAAAACCAAGATTCAAAAGACAGCCAAGCATCTTAACATTATTCCCCCTTTTCCCCGTTCCAACCATGTCTCAATCTGTATCCCAGAGCCCTGTAATTCCAAGGTTGTGCACGCATCATTCTTTACCTCTGACACACTTAACCCATTCAAACCAGTCTAATTGTTCTCCCATCTGCATTGTTCTTCTATTCCCCTCTTCTTTCTTGTATATTGCCCCCTCCCCAGCACCCAAACTTTCCTGTGTCTACTCCCTGCCTTGTGCTCTACCTTCCCCTCCCTCCCCTCACCCACCCCAACATCCAAGCAATGAACAAAGAATTCCCCCCACCCCCTTTAGTATGGATTCTTTTTATTAGTCTTTTACAGTAGTGGTCCTATGCAGTTTTTCTTTTTTGTGTGTGTGTGACTGACAAATTTCACTCAACATAATGTCCTCTAGATTCACCTATGTTATGTGGTGACTTACAGATTCCTTATTATTCTTAAAGGTGGCATAATATTCCATTGTGTGTATGTACCACAGTTT
>NW_006408685.1:1936233-1938831 GCF_000296735.1 Chrysochloris asiatica | reverse complement strand
GGCACAGGAGGCACTCACTCATCTCTGCCAAGAAATTTGGAAGACAACTGATTGGAAGAGATCCATATTTGTGCCCATTCCAAAGAGAGGTGACCCAATGGAATGTGGAAATCATCGGACAATGTCTTTGATATCTAAAGCGAGGAAAGTTTTGCTAAAGGTAATACAGAAATGGCTATAATCATACATTGACAGAGAACTTCTAGAGATTCAAGCTGGATTCAGAAGAGGCTGGGAAATGAGGGATATCACTGCTGATGTCTGATGGATCTTGGCTGAAAGCAGAGAATATCAGAAATATGTTTACCTGTGCTTTATTGACTACACAAAGGCTTTCAATTGTGTGGATCACGACAAGCTATGAACAACATTGCGATGTATGAGTATTCAAGAACACTTAATTGTGCTCATAAGGAATCTGTACTTAGACCAAGAGGCAGATATTCGAACAGAACATGGGAACACTGAATGTTTTAAAACTAAGAAAGGTGTGCAACATAGTTGTATTCTATCACCATACTTATTCAACCTATATGGTGAACAAATATTCCGAGAAGCTGGGTTATTTGAAGAAAAACGTGGCATCAGGATTGAAGGAAGACTCATTAACAACCTGCAATATGCAGATGAGAAAATCTTGCTTCCTGAAAGTGAAGAGGACTTAAAATGCTCACCGATGAAGATCACAGGACAGCCTTTGGTGTGGATTACATGTCAATGTAAAGAAAACAAAAATCCTCACTTATGTACCAATAAACAACATTCTTATTAGTAGAGAAAAGATTGAAGTTGTCAACTACTTCATTCTTCTTGGATCAACTATCAACACTCATGGAAGCAGTAGTCAAGAAATCAAATGACCTATTACATTAGGCAAATCTGCTGCACAAAACCTTTTTAAAGTGTTGAAGTGCAAAGATTTCAGCTTGAGGACTAAGGTTCACCTGACCCATGCCATGATATTTTCAATAACCTCACATGCATGCAAAAGCTGGACAGTGAATAAGGAAGACCGTAGAAGAATTGATGCTTTTGAGTTATGGTCTTGGAAGAGTATACCGAAAGTGCCATTGGCTACCAAAAGAACTAATAGATCTATTTTGGAAGAAGTGCAGCCAGAGTGCTTCTTTGAGGCCAGGATGGCATAACTTCATCTCTCATAATTTAGACATATTGTCAGGAGAGTCAGTCGCTGGAGAAGGATATCATGCTTGGTATGGTGGAGGGTCAGAGAAAAAGAGGAAGAACCCCAGTGAGATGGATTGACCAAGTGGCAGCATGGATGAACTAAAGCGTGGCAACAGTAGTGAGGTTGACACAGGTTCGGGCAGTGTATCTTTCTGCTATGCATAAGGTCGCTATGATTTGGGACAGACTCGATGACATCTAACAACAACAACAATGCATAGACTGTAGTTATTTTGCTGTTTTTTTTGTGTGTGTTTCTGCTGTTTTCTTTGTTGCATATGTTTTCTGTGCTGAATTCATTTCTTCTGTGCATTTTCTTATCAATTTTTCTATTGCTATCATTAGAATATTTACAAAAACTTCATGGCTTTCCTTTTTCTTGATTTGATTTGAAGGTGTATTCATTTTATGTGAGATTACATAAATCTAATTAATAAATCTATTAATTTATTTCCCAGTTTCAACCATTCTTTTTAATCTTGAAATCTACTAGACTCTCTCACCATTTTGAATTCTATTATTATACTTTTACATCTTTTTACTTTATAGTGTCCTCATTATAAATTAATATCTCTGATTCCCTGTTTTCTATCCTGTAAATTTGTTTTATTTGGGATATTTCTATAACTGGGCAGAATTATGGATCATCTCACCATGTATGTCAATCTCCAGTTGTTGTCTGCTATTGTTTGTTCTCTGTCCAAAGGACTCCATTGAGTATTTTTTGAAAATGTGGTCTGATTTCTACAAATTCTTTCCTTACTGTTTATCTGGAAATATTCTATTTCACCATCATATTAGAGGAATAATTTTGTTTACACTCTGCCACTTTGCTGAATATTCCAATGAGTTCTAGTAAATTTTTTGCTGAATGTTTGGGATTTTCTACATATAGGATCAGATTATCTGCAGATAGATATTGTTTTACTTCTTCTTTGCCAATTTGGATGCTTTAATTTCCCTATCTTGCCTTATAGCTCTGGCTAAGTCTTCCAATGCAATATTGAATAGGAGTGTTGCAGTTCCTGTTTGCAAAGGGAAGGCTTTCCGTTTCTTTCCATTGAGAGTAGTGTTGGATGTTATTTTGTATACATGCTCTTAATTATGTTAAGTAATTTCTCTATAATTCCTACATTGTTGCGTGTTTTTAATCAGGAATGAATGTTGGATTTTGTTAAATACCTGTTCTGGATCAATTAATATAATGATGTGGCTCTTCTCCTATTTTTATTTATATATGGATCACATAGATTGCCTTTTTCTAATATTGAACCATCCTTGCATCCCTAACATGAACCCCACTTGATTGTGATGTATTATTTTTTTTTTTTTGATGTGCTATGAATTCTGTTGTCTTGGATGCTGATGAAACTTTTTGCATCTATGTTGATGAGAGATATTGGCCTATAT
>NW_006408685.1:1934912-1936133 GCF_000296735.1 Chrysochloris asiatica | reverse complement strand
TTTTTTTAGTGATGTCCTTCTCTGGATTGGTGTGAGGGTTGTGCTTCCTTCCTAAAATGTATTGGGAAGTTTTCCATCCTTTTTTATATTCTGGAATAATTTTGGTAGAATTGGTGACTGCTCTTCCCTGAGCAGTCCTGACTTCCAAGGAGCACTCTGGCCACACTTCTTCCGACACAAAACTGTTTGCTCTTTTGGCAGCCCATGGTGCTTTCAATATTTTCCTCCAACAAGATAACTCAAATGCATCAATTCTTCTATGGTCTTCCTTATTCAGTGTCCAGCTTTCAAATGCATATAAGTTTAATAAAAATACCATGGCTAGGGTCAGTCACACCTTAATCCTCAAGCTGATATCTTTGCTCATCAACAGGTTAAAAAGATCTCGTACAACAGATTTGTCAAACACAATACGTCATTTGACTTTCTGACTGCTGCTTCCATGAGTGTTGATGGTTGATCCAAGAAGAATGAACTCCTTGACAAATTCAATCTTTTCTCCATTGAAAAGGATGAATGTAAAGCTGATGCTGTCCTATGTAAACTATCACTCAATTCACACACACACACACACACACTATATATATATATATACATATCTAAATGAATAGAGAGAAATACTGGGTGGGGTTATAATCATTATGATGAAACAAAATATATGATTTGTTGAGTGTTCAATTGATGATCTGCCTGTAAGCATTCACTCAATTAACAATAAAAATAAATAAATAAAGAATGTAGTTTACTGGTCCAGTGGTGGGGATTTTTGTATTGTTTACACTGAGATACAATCCACACAGAAGAATGTGGTCTTTGATCTTCATTAGGAAGTATTTTAAGTCCTCTTCACTTTCAGTAAGCAATGTTGTATCATCTGCATATCGCAGGTTGTTAATTAGTCTCCCTCCAAACCTGATGCCATGTTTTTATTCATATAAGCTGCCTTCTTTGATTATTGGCTAAGCATAAAGCTTGAAAAAGTATGGTGAAAGAATACAGCCCTGTCACACAACTTTCTTAATTTTAAACCATTCAGTGTTCTCATGTTCTGTTCCAACAACTGCTTCTTGGTCCATGTAGAGATTCTTCATGAGCACAATTGTTGTCAGGTTCCACCGAGTCGGAACCGACTCATAGCGACCCCATGCACAGCAGAATGAAACAATGTCCGATCCTGGGCCAACCTCACTACCGTCGCCACACTTGACGCCATCAATGATG
>NW_006408685.1:1921455-1933179 GCF_000296735.1 Chrysochloris asiatica | reverse complement strand
TCTACCAACTTCTTCAATCTGAAAGAGATCAAACATGCAATCAAGATGTATTGCTCATTACTGGTGATTGGAATGCAAAAGTAGGGAGCAAAGAGGAGGGTCCAGTAGTTGGAAAATTTGGACTTGGTGATAGAAATGATGAGCACAATAAAGTGTTCCAGAATACTCATATTGTGCAACACTAGTCATGATCCACACAATGGAAAGTCTTGGCGTACTTAATAAAGCATGGGTGAATATCTTTCTGATATTTTCTGCTTTTAGCCAAGATCCATTGGACATCAGCAATGATACCCCTCATTGCACATCCTCTTCTGAATCCAGGTTGAACCTCTAGAAGTTCTCTGTCAATGTGTGGTTGCAGCCATTTCTGTATTACGTTTAGTAAAACTTTACTCTCATGGGATATCAAAGATAAGTCAGATGGTTTTCGCATTCCATTGGATCACCTCTCTGTGGAATGGATACAAATACGGATATCTTTCAATCACTCGGCCAGATAGTTTGGCTTCCAAATGTCTTGTCAAAGATAAGTGAGTGCCTCCTTTGCCACCTCACTGTCTTGAAAGATTTCAATTTTTCTTCCATCAATTCCTGGTGCCTTGTTCTTTGCCAATTCCTTCAGTGCACCTTGGATTTCTTCCTTCAGTGTCATTGGCTCTTGATCATATCTTGCCTCTTTTTTTTTTTTTTTTTTTAAAGGAGAAATAATAACATTTTATTGAAACACATTAATTAAAGACCTAGGTAAACAGATGTAGCATATACTCAGACAAAATACTTGATGTCATACAGATTTTAATTCCCAACACTACTCTTTTGATTCAATGCAATTCCCATTAAATTTCCACTACAGTTTTCATGGAAGATGACAAGCTAATTCTTTCATTTATATAGCATACCAAATGACCAAGATACTTCCAAAGAAGAAGAAAGAACTGAGGGATTTTCCTCTACCATGTAGCAAGTTTATTATGAAACTATATTAAGTAAGACAGTGATAAATAAATAGGGCAATGGAAGGATAGAAAGATCCAAGAAACAAATTATGTGTATATAGAAATTTGACTGTTGATGCATTGGACATTGAAAATTAGTGGAGAAAGGATGAAATAGTCAATCAATAACAGCAACAACAAAAGCAAAACAACCAGTGATTCTCAGTCAGTTATGATGTAAGTCCTTGTATTGTAGAGTTGAACTGTACTTTATAGTAGTGTGAATTTTGGAAAGCAGACATCCAGACCTTTCTTCTGAGGAATATCTCAGTGGATTCAGACTGTCAACTTTTCAATTAGTAGTTGAGCACTTAACTGGGTATTCTATTCAATTGATGATGCTAGGAAATGGAAACTTTTTTTTTTTTTAATGTTTGATTGTGAATTATGTGATAGTTTACATGGGAGAACATTAGTTTTATATTTATCGTATTGTGTATCATTTTGTTGCCATGGTTACAATCCCCTCCATGCATCATCAACCAACCAAAGGATATACCCTGCAAGCCTGACCCCTGTCATCAGCACACAGCCCTTCTCCCTCTTTGGGTCTAAAGTTCCCAGCCACTCCAACTCTCCACGTCATCGTCTCTGCCTCCATCTCTGGCATCACTGCTTCTCTGGGTAGGGTCCCGCCCTCCGTTCTTCTCCCTTGATGGTCCCAGAGACCTCTGCTTCTAGACAGCCAAATTAATCACTCCCTTTCTTGCTACTAAATGTCTACCTTTATGTTTACAACCCGCACAGTCAGTTCTGATAACAATTATTCACTATTGTATCATAAGAGACTTATCTGCGTTTCCTTTCATCGACCCCGTCTAGACAGATTGGATATTATTCAGTTGAGATTCTACCTTCCTCCATGCCCTCTGGATGGATCTAGGTTCCTTCTTGCTTTTGTAGCCCCCACTCCCCGTTGGGTAGCCAATTTCCAAGTTGCCCATCCCTGTCTACTCTGTGTATGGAAGAGGTGGGAATGATCCTTGCTGTAAGATTTGTTCCCTCTTTTGACCTACTGCATCCATAGGTGTTGCTCAATTTCATCAAATTGTATCAGATTACTCTTTTTTTCCTCTTCTTTCTTCTTCTAGTTGAGCTCTGATCAACTAGTCATTGAAGCCAAGTCAAGTGGGTATTATCTGCAAGTGTGGGTGTTCTTGTGCATATGTCCTCTCTTCTTATCAACTGGAAATTTCACTCTCCACTCTAGTACTCTGTGGCTATGTCACTGACTCTGAACCCAAGAGTCCCAGGTCTTGCTACACTTCTGACCAACCAGGTCTCCACCCGGGTTCAGGGGAGTCTATTGAGCATTGTAGGGCTTAGCTTGCAGCTTCATTGCTGTTTTTCCCTCAATTCCACTTATCAGTGACAAATGTGGTCACCAATCAGAGTGTGTATTCTCATTGAGTCTTAGTCTTGGAAGGGGGTTTGCTCTGAGGAGACCCGACCACTTGCCTTGATGTCTCCTGGGCGAGCAACTTTCTTGTTCTTATAACAATCAGTCTTTCTGCCTAAAATGTTTTGTATTTTTCTTGTCGGTCTTTCTTTCAAGAAGTATCTTCAGGGTGTGGTCCTTTTGGTCTTCGACTGAAGCTCTGATCCTTGTGAGGCCTCAGCCGGCTAGACTTCCCTACTTTCCACTCACCTGTAGCTGTGTCATTGAGATTCCCTCACCATGTTCGAGGGGCACTTGGTCCAGGGCTCCATTCTGAGGAAATTTTTAGAGGCACTGAAAGGCCTCATCAATGAGGCCTGCTGGGACATCAGCTCGGGCGGGTGAGCCTGCAGAGTATGGATTCGTCCCACGTCCCTCTTGTGCAGCTCATTCTGCATTCCGAGGGCTTCAACACCTACCACTGCGACCACAACCTAGCCTTGGGTGTGAACCTCACCAGGATGTCTAAAATACTGACATGTGCTGGCAATGAAGACATTTTTACACTAAGGACTGAAGATAATGCAGACACCTTGGCACTAGTACTAGAAGCCCCAAACCAAGAAAATATTTCAGACTATGAAATGAAGTTAATGAATTTAGATGTTGAACAACTTGGAATTCTGGAAAAGGAGTGCAGCTGTGTAGTAAAGATGCCTTCTTGTGAATTTGAACGTGTATGCCGAGATCTCAGTCATATTGAAGATGCTGCTGTCATTTGCTGTGCAAAAGATGGAGTGAAATTTTCTGCACATGGAGAACTTGGAAACGGAAACATTAAATTATCACAAACAAGTAATGTTGATAAAAAGAAGGAGGTAGTTACCATAGAGATGAATAAACCAGTTCAGCTAACTTTTGCACTTAGATATCTGAACTTCGTAACAAAAGCCACACCATTGTCCCCTACAGTTACAGTCAGTATGTCTGCTGATGAATCCCTTGTTGTAAAGTATAAAATTGCTGATATGGGACACTTAAAGTACTATTTGGCTCCTAAGATTGAGGATGAAGAAGCATCTTTATTGTTGTTGTGTGCCGTGGAGTCACTTCTGACTCATAGCGACCCTATACAGGGTTTCCGAAGCTGTAAATCTTTACGGGAGCAGAAAGCCTCATCTTTCTCCCATAGAAGAGCTGGTAGTTTCAACTGCTGACCTTGCGGTTTGCAGCCTGATTCATAACCACTACGCTACTTAGACACATTTAAAATCCAAGAAAATTAACAAAGCTCTTTGAGAACTGCTTGAGATACAACAATATATACTTAAGTTTTCTGTCACCAAATTTGTACCTCTGAATACATGTGAATATATTTTCTGTAAATAACCTAATTTTTTCTCTACTCTGTAAGAGTTGTCTAAAGAATAAAAGTCCAAAGTCAAATCTGCTTTTGTTAACCTAGATATAAAAGTACTCTTAGGCTTTTTATAATAAAAGGGTCGTAACTAAATACAGTTTTAAAATTAAGAGTGTTTTCAATTTAAATAAGTTTATCTGAATTTCAAATGTCCAAAAATAAATGAATAAATAAGTAAGTAAATAAATAAAAAGTGCCTTCTGTTCTTCGAGCTTCTAGCCACTCCAGGCTAGCCTGCTTGTCCTTTCAAGTTGAAATTTTTCACCTCTGAAGATTCTGGATGCTGTTCAGGATTCCACCTATGGTCTTATGTAATGCAGAGGCTCTGCAGTAAGCCTCCTTCACTTGGCAGTTGTAGTCCCATTTTAGGTATTCCAATCAGTTATAGACAGAAGACAGAATTACAAGCTTTCTATGGTGATATTTCTGGCTATTTCTTTCTCTCCCCTTCCAGTGTCAATTTTATAATGGTATGCAAGGAAACCAAGATTCAAAGACAGCCAAGCATCTTAACATTATTCCCCCCTTTCCCCCATTCCAACCATATCTCAATCTCTGTATCCCAGAGCCCTGTTGTTCCAAGGTTGTGCATACATCATTATCTACCTCTGTTCCACATAGGCCATGCAAACCTGCCTAATTGTTCTCCCATCAGCTTTGTTCTTCCATTCCACTCCCCATTCTTGTATATTGCCCTCCTCCCAAGTACCCAAATTATCCAGAGTCTGTTCCCTGCCCTGTGCTCCACCTTCCCCTCCCTCCCCTAACTCCACCCCCTACCTCCCAGTAACCAACAAAGAATCCACCCCCCACTTTGGTATGGGTTCTTTTTCTTAGTCTTTTATAGTAGAGATCCTATGCAGTATTTCTCCTTTTGTGACTGACTAATTTCACTCAACATAATGTTTTCAAGGTTCATCCCCGTTATGTGGTGGCATGCTGTTTCCTTGTTAGTTTTCAATGTAGCATAATACTCCATTGTGTGTATGCACCACAGTTTGTTCATACATTCTTCAATTGATGGGCACTTTGGCTGTCTCCATCTTTTTGCTATTGTAAATAGTGCTGCTATGAACATTGGTGTGCATATATCTAGTAGTGTTATAGCTCATATTTCTTGTGGGTAAATACCAAGTAGAAGAATTTCTGGATTATAAGGTATTTCCATTTCCAACCTTTTGATGAAGCACCATATTGCTTTCCAGAGAGGTTGAACCATTTTGTAATCCCACCAGAAATGCAAGAGTGTCCCAGTCTCTTCACATCCCCCACAGCATTTATTGTCTTCTACTTTTTTAATCTTTGCTGTTATTGCTGGTGTGAGATGATGTCCCATTGTTGTTTAGATTTGCATCTCTCTAATGGCTAGTGATCGTGAGCATTTCTTCATATGTTTGTTGGCTGCCCTGATCTCTTCCTTAGTGAAGTGTCTGTTCATATCCTGTGCCCACTTTTTAATTGGGTTATTTGTCTTTTTCTTCTAGAAGTGTTGTAGTTTCCTATATATTTTAGAAATAAGTCCCTAGTCTGATGTGTCATTGCAAAAATTTTTTGCCTACTCTGAAGGTTCCCTTTTTACTCATCTAGAGAAGTCTTTTGATGCACATAAGTTTTTAATTTTTAGTATGTCCCACTCATCTATTTTGTCTACTTTTGTTTGTTTAGTTTTCAAAATGTTTTGTAGTTTGTATATTCCCTGAATTAGTGCCCTCACATTTGTTCTGATTTTTTCAATTATGGCCTTCATAATTCTGGGATTAATATTTAGGTCTTTAGTCCATGTTGATTTTTTTTTTTTATATATATATAAGACGTGAGGTGAAGGACTTGTTTCAACCTTTTACATACCAATTTCCAGTTCCGCCAGATATATTTGTTGAAGAGACTATCACCTCCCCATGCGATATATTTAAGTATTTTGTAAAAAATCAGCTGGCTGTATGTAAATGTTAATTTCTGCATTCTTGATTCTGTTGCATTCATCTATGTATCTTTCATTGTACCAGTACCAAGCTGTTTTGACCACTGTAGCTGTGTAATACATTTTGAAGTCAGAGAGTAATAAGTTTACAACCTTATTCTTCTTCTTAAGCAGTGCTTTGCTTATCATGGGTCTCTTTCCTTTCCATATAAACTTTGTAATTGTTTTCTCGATCTCTTTGAGGAATATTGTTGGAATATGGATTGCATTATATTTGTAAATTGCTTTGGGCAGTATTGACATTTTCACAAAGTTAAATTTTCTATTTCTGTAGGTTTCTTTTGGTTTCTTGTAGCAGTGTTTTGTAGTTTTCTTTGTGTAAGTCTTTTGTTTCTCTGGTCACATATATTCCTAGATAGTTCATCCTTTGGGAGGCTATTGTAAATAGTATTGTTTTCCTTATATCCTTTTCAACGCTGTCGTTTTTGGTATAGAGATATCCACTTTATTTTGGTATGTTGATCTTATATCCTGCCACTTTGCTGAATCTTCCAATGAGGTCTAGGAGCTTTTTTACTGAATCTTTGGGGTTTTCTACTTATAGGATCATATCATCTGCAAATGGAGAGAGTTTTACTTCCTCTTTGCCAATTTGGATTCCTTTAATTTCTCTGTCTTGCCGTTTAGCTCTTGTAGAAACTTCCAGCACAATATTTAATAGTAGTGGTGACAAAGGGCATCCTTGTCTGATTCCTCTTCACAGAGGGGAGGCTTTCCGTTTCTCTCCACTGAGAGTAATGTAGGCTGTTGGTTTTGTATATATGCACTTAATTATGTTGAGATATTTCCCTTCAATTGCTATTTTTTCAGTGCTTTTATCAGAAAAGGATGTTGGATTTTGTCAAAAACCTTTTCTGCATCAATCGATATGGTCATATGGTTCTTTTCTTATTTCTGATTTATATGGTGGATAACGTTGACTGTTTTACTAATGTTGAACCATCCTGGTATCCCTGATATGAATCCCACTTGATCATGATGTATTATCATTTTGATGTGTTGCTGAATTCTGTTGGCTAGGATTTTGTTGAGAATTTTTGCATCTATTGTCATGAGGGATATTGGTCTATAATTTTCTTTCTTATTTACGTCCTTCCCTGGTTTTAGTGTGGGGGTAATGCTTGCTTCATATAATGTATTAGGAAGTTTTCCACCCTCCTCTATTTTCTGGGATAATTTGAGTAATGTTGGTGACAGCTCTTCCCTTCATGTTTGGTAGAACTCACCAGGAAGGCATCTGGGACTGGACTTTTTTTGGTTGGGAGTTTTTGATGACCTGATCAATTTTTTAGGTACATTGTGTTTATCTAAACATGTATCCATCTCTTCTAAGTTTTTTAATTTATTGGAGTACAACTCTTCGTAGTATTGTGTTATTATCCTTTTGATTTCCTTTGGTTCCATTTTTCAATGCCTTCATAGTTTCTAATGCATGTTATTTGTGTCTTCTCCCTCTTTTCTTTTGCTAGGTCTGCCAATGGTCTGTCAATTTTGTTAATCCTTTCAAAGAACCAGCTTCTTGTCCTGTTGATTCTTTCTATAGTTTTTCTGTTGTCTATCTCTTTTATTTCTGCTCTAATCTTTATTACTTCTGTAGGTTCCCTCTGTTGGTCTGTTTATAATTGTTGTAGATGCAGTGTTAATATGTTAATTTTCGTTCTTTCTTATTTTGGGATGTGTATTTACTGCAATAAATTGTTCTCTCAGCACCGCTCTAACAGTGTCCCAAAGATTTTGGTATGTTGTGTTTTCATTCTCATTTGTTTCTAGGAACTTTGTGAATTCACATTTAGTTTTTGTTTACTACCCACTCCCTTTTCAGCAGGGTGTTATTCAGTACCATGCATTTGACTTTATTTCCTTGGTCTTCCTATTGTTGATTTCTAATTTGATAGCATTGTGGTTTGAGAGGATACGTTGTAGTATTTTGATATTGGCAAAATTATGGAGATTAATTTTGTGGTCTACGACATGGTCTATTCTGGAAAATGTTCCAGGTGCACTGCAAAAGAATGTGTATTGTGCTGTTGTTGGGTTGAATGCTCTGTACACATCTATGAGGTCCAGTTGACTGATTGTATTATTTAGTTCTTCTGTGTTTTTGTCAAGCTTCTTTCTGGTTGTTCTATCCATTTTTTAAAGCAGTGTATTAAAATCACCCACTATTATTGTAGATTCATCTATTTCTTTCTTCAAATCTTTTAGAGTTTGCTTTACATATTTTAGAAATCTTTCATTGGCAGCATAGATATTTATTATGGTTATGTCATCTTGTTCAATTATCCCTTTAATCATGAGATAATGTCCATTTTTATCTATTATTCTGTTGTTGTTGTTGTTTTTTTTTGCCTTAAAGTTTATTTTATCAGAGACTAGTATTGCCACTGCTATTCTTTTTTTTTTTTTTTTATTGCAATTAGCTTGGTATATTTCTTTCGATCCTTTGGCATTTATTCTGTTTTTGTCTCTGTGTGTGAGATGTGTCTCTTGCAGACAGCATATTGAAGGATCTTGTTTTCTTATCTATTCTGCTACTCTCCATCTCTTATCAGGTGCATTTAATCCATTTACATTCAGTATAATTATCAATAGGTATGGATTAATTGTTGCCATTATGTTTAAGTTTTTTTGTGGTGTTGCTGCTTTCTTTGTTCTGTGTTCATCCTTTGTTGAGTTCTTGATTTTTGTGTTCTTTCTTGTGAGTTTCCTCATAGTTTTAATGTTTCCATGTTCTTCGTGTATTATCATTTTCTTGGTATGTTGCACCGTCTTAATTTACTTTGAGGTTGCCTTGTAGTCCATTAACTTTTCTCTCCATTTAGTGCAATTTATTTTATCCTGTAATCTACCTGACCTTCTCATCATCTGGATCTCTGTTCCTATGTGTCTACCTTCTTTTACATTGTAATAGTATTGATCATAGCCTGACCTCCCAGAGTCTCTGAGTTTGTTCTTATTGTTTTGTCCTATTCTCAACAATTCCTTCTGTTGATTTAATTCTGGGAGGTGCTACTATGTATGTCAATCTCTGTTTGTTGTCTGTTCTTTTTGGTTCTCAGTGTACAAAACTCCCTTTAATATGTTTTGTAGCACAGGGTTGGCTTTGGCAAAATCCCTTAACTTCTGATTATCCTGAAATATTTGATTACACCATTGTATTTGATTGATAACTTTGCTGGATGAAGGATTCTTGGTAGGGTTTTTTTTTTCTTTCTTCCATGGTTTTATATATGTCTCCCCATTGCCTTCTTGCTCGCATGGTGTCTGCTGAGAGTTCCGATTTTAATATGACTTGCTTGCCTTTGTATGTAACATTCTGTTTGCCCTATCTCCTTTAGGAATGTCTGCTTATCTTTGATTTTGAAATGCTTGATTATGCATATCCTTTTTCTTGAAACAGTGTGCATATATTCTTGTGTTACAGCTTTTATTTCTTGAAGATATATACCAAGTATAGAGATTGCTGGGTCAATTGATATTGCAATTTACAACTTTTTAAAAAAGTACCATACCATTTTTCCATAGTAGTTGCCCCAATATATAATCCAACCAGCAGTATAGGAATGTCCCACATTACCAACATTTATTGTTTTCTTGGCTTTTGATTTTGATTTTGTTTTCAAACCCACCAGACACTCATCAGAAACTCTATGCAAGGTTGCGATGAGACTGAATCACTTGATAGTACTTAAAGACAACAATAACAACAGTGGCTAATGATCATGAACATTTATTTATTGGTCATCTAAATGTCATTTTTGTTGAAATGTGTGTTCATGTCCTCAGATTTTTGTTTACTTTATAATTGGGTTATTTGTCTTCTTATTGGTATATTGACATGATCTAAAATTTTTTGAGAGTAGTCTATTGTATGGTATGTCATTGCTAATTTTTTTTTTTTTTTTCTTATCTGAGGTTCTCTTTTTATTCTTTTGGTGAATTGATGCAAATAAGTGTTTAATTTTTGTGAGTTCCCAATTATCTTGTTTGCCTTCTGCTGTGTGTTTGTTTTCAGTTCTATGTGATAGTGTACTTGTGTCATGCATTAGAGTCTCAAAGTTTGTTCCCCCTTTATTATTGAAGATCTTCATAGTTCTACTTTTACTTTGTGGTCTTTAAACCATATTAAATTAATTTTTGTGTATAATTTAAGCTATAAGTCTTGTTTAATTCTTCTTCAAATGGATTTTCAGTTTTCCAGTACCACTTGTTGAAGAGACTGTCTCTTCATGATATAATATATTCTGGCCCTTTGTCAAAGATCAACTGAGTGAAGGCGAATGTATTTACTACTGGTTCTCAATTCTGTTTCAATGGTCCATGTGTCTTTTGATGTATCAGTATCAGGTTCTTTATTTACTATGTTTGTGTAGTAGGTTTTGAAATCAATGAGAGTCCTTCTACTTTGGTTTTCTTTTTTAGTAATGCTTTGCTTATCCAGGGTCATTTTACATTCCATAAAAGTCAGTGATTTGTTTTTCCATCTCTTTAAAGAATGATGCTGGAATTTGGAATGGGACAATATTTTATTTATAGATTTATTTGGGTAGTACTGACACTTTCAAAATTTTAAGTCTTAATATCCATGAATATGTATATTCTTTCATTTTGCAGCTCTCCTAAGTAATTAATCTTTTTGCAGGCTGTTGTAAGTGATACTCTGTTCCTGATTTCCCTTTCAGAGCTGTCATGATTAACATAATGGAATCCATTTTATTTTGGTATGTTGATCATGATTCATCCACTTGGCTGAATTATTTTATAAGTTCCAAAAATTTTGTTGCTGAGTCTCTGCAAATTCCTGAGTATAAAATTATATCTTAAAATAAAAAAAAAAAATTGTATGTTCTTTGCCAGTTTGATTGCCTTTAATTTGCATTTCTTGTCTTATGGCACTGGCTAAGAGTTGCAGCACAACACTGAATAGGAGGGTGTGATACAGGGTATCCTTTTCTAGTTGCTATTTGCAAGGGAAATGCTTTCAATTTCTCTCCACTGAGAGTGATGTTGACTGATTGTTTTGTATAGTTGGTCTTAATTATGTTGATTGTTCCTGCTACTATGACTTTGATGAGTAATTTTATCAAGAATGGTTGTTGGATTTTGTCAATGTGGTTCTTTTCCTTCGATTTAATTATGTGGTGGATTACACTTTAAAGAGATCTTGTGCAGCAGATTTGTCCAATGAAATGTGTAGTTTGATATCTTTCCTGCTGCATCCATGAGTGTTGATGGTTGATACAAACAAAATGAAGTATTTGACAGCTTCAATCTCTTATGCATTTATATGGTTTATTGGTTCAGTGGTGAGTATTTTTGCTTTCTTTACATTGAGCTGTGGTCTTTGAGGTTCATCAGTAAATGTTTTAATTCATCTTCTCTTTCAACAAACATGGTTTTATTATCTGCATATTGTTAATGAGTCTTCCTCCAATCCTGATGGAATGTTTATCTTCATATATTCCAGCTTCTTGTATTGTTTGCTCAGCATGCAGATTGAATAAGTATGATGAAATAATACAAACATGATGCACACCTGTCCTAATTTTTAAACCACCAGTTTTTCCCTTGTTCTGTTTGAACGACGGCCAAGATTAAATATTCCAGAATAGTCACTCTCTGCAATGTTTCTATAACATGTCATGATCCACAAATTCAAAAACTTTCTGTAGTCAATAAAGCACAGATAAACATCTTTCTGATATTCTCTGCTATCAGTCAAGAGTTTGTCACTCTTTCTTCCAAGAACCAATAGATCTGTTTTGGAAGAAGTGCAGTCAGAGTGCTCCTTGGAGGACAGGATGGCTAAACTTCGTCTCTCATACTTTGGACATATTGTCTGGAGGAAACAGTCGTTGGAGAAGGATGTCATGCTGGGTAAGGTGGAGGGTCAGAGAAAAAGAGGAAGACCTCTAACGCGATGGATTGGCCAGGTGGCATCATTGAT
>NW_006408685.1:1912928-1920466 GCF_000296735.1 Chrysochloris asiatica | reverse complement strand
ACACAGATACAAACATACACAGATTAGTCAAAACTTATCCACATTCTGATTATGTTAAGATATCAGTTGGCTACACTGTCCAGTTGGTTACACTGTATAATCAGTGATTTCCATTCAAGGTCACTGTTGTGCACATATGGATGTGTTGCATCAGTTCATTTGTAACTGCCGCACTTGTGATTTGCACAAAATATTAGTGTGCAGTGGTATGTTTTCTGTGGACTGAGGGTGTGCCTGGTGCTGATATTTATTGAAGACTTTGTGCACAGTGTGAAGAAAGTGTTTTGTCATGAAGAAGTATGTGTGAATGGATAGAGAAGTTATGGGAAATTTGCACAAATGGTAGCATGAAGTAAGAGCCAGAGGCCTACTCAAATCCGCTTCTGATGAAAACATTGAACCTGAACGTGAAATAAGTCTGTTGAATAGACAAGTGCCAGTGGATTATATAACAAATCATTAGCAAATCAGCCATGGCTGTGATTAAGAAAGAATCCATTATAGACTTGGATTTTGGAAAGTTTGTACAAAATGTGTACTGAAACAACTCATGGGATAACATAAACAGACAAATTTGGGTACCTGAAAATGAAATTTGGATTGATACTCGATGGAAGGTAAAAGTTTCTTTAAAATATCATTACTGTTTATGAGACATGGATTCATCACTATGTGCCTAAAAAAAAAATGGTGGAGTATATGGAATGGCAATATCCTCAATCACTGAGCAAGACAAGGTTCAAAAGTAAAGCATCAGCTGGAAAATGGCTGCTTTCAGTTTTCTGGGATTCTCAAAGGCCAGTATGGGAACACTATCAGGAAAAAGATTTAACAATTAACAGTGTTCATTACAGTGAAATTTTCACTGAAGAGATGAAGTTTAAACTTCTAATAAAACGTAGAGGACTGCTATCCAAAGGCATTGTGATCGTCCTTAACCATGCATGTCTGCACACATTTCCCCATACTTTTGAAATTGCAAAAAACTTGTTTTTTTAGGTTTTAAAGCATATACATGGTACTCCTGATCATTCATGACTCACAGATCAGACTGAAATCATTTTTTAGTAAGGGAATATGAAAACTTGTTGACATATGGACAAGATGTACTGAATATCAAGGAGATTATGTCAAAACATGATATATTTGTCTTTTCTGAAAGTTCAATAAAATAAATTCTATCTGCAGAGTGCAGATAAATTTTGACGCACACTTGTGTATGTGTGAATATAAATAAACATTGGGAGTTCTGGTAGCATAGTCATTTGTGAGCTGAGATGCTAACCAAAAGATAGGCAGTTTGAATCTACCAGCCACTCCATGGGGCTTTCTGATCCTGCAAAGATTTATAGCTTTGGGGACCTTATGAAGTGTCGCTGGGAGTTGGAACAGACTCCATGGTATATTATCACCACCACCATATGTATAGTCACTATGAGTTAGCAGTTGTTTGAGCAGAACAAGGGAACACCGAATGGTTTAAAATTAAGAAAGTTGTGTACTAGGGTTGTATCCTTGCACGATACTTACTCAATCTACATATTGAAGACCATAGAAGAATTTATGCATTTTAGCTATAGTGTTGGAGGAGAATATTGAATGTACCATGGACTGCCAAAAGACAAACAGATGTGTGTTGGAAAAAATACAGCTAATGTGTTCCTTGGAAGCCAGAATGGCTAGACTTTTTCTCTCATACTTCGGATATATTGTCAGAAGGGACTAGTCACTGGAGAAGGATAACATATTTGGTAAAGTGGAAAGTCGGCGAGAAGAGGAAGACCCCCAATGAGATGGATTGGCACTGTGGCAGTAGCAATGGTCTCAGGCATAGCAATTATTGTGAGGTTGGCAAGGACTGGGCAGTGTTTTGTTCTGTGGTACATATGGTCACTAAGAGTTGGTACCAACTTGATGGCACCTAAAAATAACAGTGTCAACAAATGAGTAGGAACTGATTTAACTGCATTTAACAACAACATATATGTGTATATATATGGACATATTGTCAGGAGAGAACAGTCGCCGGAGAAGGATGTCATGCTGGGTAAGATGGAGGGTCAGAGAAAAAGAGGAAGACCCCCAACGAGATGGATCAGCCAGGTGGCATCATTGATGGCGTCGAGTGACAGCGGTGGTGGGGTTGGCCCAGGATCAGACATTGTTTCGTTCTGTTGTGCATGGGGTCACTATGAGTCGGTTCCGACATATATACATATATATATATATATCCATGACTCATCTGTCAGTTTATCATACTGTGTTGGCTTACATGTTGCTGTGATGTTGTAAGATGTGCCACAAGTATTTTAAAAACCAGCAGCGTCAGCCATGGTGGACAGATATAAGCTGAGCTTCCAGACTACTAAGATAGACTAGGAAGAAGGAAAGGAAAACTACTTCTGAATGTTTATCTACTGAAAATTTCATGAATAGCAATGGAACACTGTCAGATACCACCAGAGTATTGAATATTGAAACAGTATGAATAGCACCAGAATATTACCAGATATATTTCCAGAAGATAAATGTCTCAGGTTGTAAGTCACTCAAAATATGAGAAGGGAAGTCCTGTGGTACATAAAGTGACATGAGTGGAGTAAGCATTCATGAGTTTTATTTACTGATGGAGCACAACTCAAAATAAGAAGGAACCATTTGTAAACATACATTACTATTTAGAACATGAAATGTATAAAGCATAAATTTGGGAAAACTGAAAGTTGCAAAAACAATGTAATGTGACATATGAAAATCGATATCCTAGGCATTAGTAAACTGAAATGGATTGGTATTGACCATTGTGAGTCTGGCAATCATACTGTTTAATATGCTGGGAATTGCAAACTGAAGAGGAATGATGCGGCATTCATAATCAAAAAAAAAAGTTTCAAGATCTATCTTGAAATTAATTTTGTCTGTTATATGATAATATCCATACACTTACAAAGAAGACCTATTCTTCAAATTTATGCACCAGCCACTAAAGATAACGATAATTAAATGGAAGAATTCTACAAGCTTCTTTAGTCTGAAATTGATCAAACATGTATTCAAGATATATGGATAATTATTGATTGTTGAAATGCAAAGGTGGGAAACAAAGCAGAAGGATCAATAGTTGGAAAATATGGCCTTGGTGATAAAAATGCTTGGGATCACATGATAGAATTTTGCAAGACCAATGACTTCTTCATTGGAAACACAATAAAAAAAAAAAACCTCTATATTTTGAAATGAGTGAAGTTTTACAGAGCAGATCATCAGTTTTAAATTAAACAAATAATATCCTTTGCTTCATTACATAGTTTCAATCCCCTCCATGTAGCAACAGTTAACAGCATTTACCTCTATTCACTTTAACCACTGCAATCCTCCCAGTGTCTCCTGCCAACCCCATCTTTCCTCTTCTAACCTGCCTCCAGTTGTATGTATACTGTCTGATCCATCACCCATGTCAATGCATTTTTATGTGCTAGTGTATGAATCATTTCAGCTTCCCCCACACACACAAAAATAAATCATAGATAGATTCTTTTATCAAGAATACCCCCTTTTTTATGTTAAAAAAAAAAAAGCCATGCAGGAATCGTTTAAACAACCAAAGGGCACATTATGGAAGCCCTCTGGCCACCTGCACACAACTTTTCTCTTTCCAAGAGTCTAGAGTCCTCAGATGCTCAATGTCTCCATGCCATCACCTCTGCCTCCATCTCTGGTGTCATTGCTTCTCTGGTTAGGGTCCCACATTATGCTCATGCATAATGATGGTCCTAGGTTCTTCTGTTCCTGGAATGTAAGATTAACTATTCCAACCTTTATGTTGCAAAACTTCTACCTTTACTATTGTGTGTGACAAGTCACAATTAGTCATGTTAACAATTACTCACTATTGTCTAGACAAGATAACTATTCAGTAAGGATTCCACCTTCCCTCACATCCTCTGAAACTAAACTAAATTCTTGAAAGTTTGTAAGCTAGCCACTTGGTGCCTTTATAGTCTCTCTCCCCTCCATTTCAATTTGCCCATGTTCAAGTTGCCTATCTCTATTAAACCTGTGTACAGAGGGAATAAAATTTAATCCTTGATGTAAAGACTCCTTCCCTCTACACTGGTATTTTGAGCTACTACAACAATAAGTATAGGCCAAATTCACAAAATTGTGGCATTTTACACTTACTTCTTTTATCAAATTTCTTTCTCTTTCTCTAGTTGACTTCAGATCATCAAGTCATCAAAGCTAGTTCAAGTGGATACTATATGCAAGTTTGGGCATTTTTGCATATCTCCCTTCATTTCATATCAACTGGATGCATCACTCTCATCTCTAGCCCTCGATGGAAAGGGTCCTTATCCATGGGTTCAGGAGTCCCCAAGTATCCCAAAACTTCAGACCAACCAACCTTTCTTTCATCTTCTCTCTCTCACCTCAAGGTCGACAGGAGTTTATGGACCATGGTCGAACTCAGTTCATATCTTCATTGCTGCCTTTCCCCCACTTCCAGTATGATTGCTAGCAAGCTTACATGCCTGCTCATGTGTTCCCTTTGAGTTTCAGTCTTGGAGGGAGGTTTGTCTTGAAGGGGCTTGAATGCTTGCCTTGATAGCACTCTGGTGAACAGCTTGCTTATTCTTGTAATAGCCAAACAGACTGCCATGTTTGTTTTGATTTGTCCAGCTTGTCTTTCTTTCAAGAAGTATCTTCTATTTCTCTAGTCGCTCTGGGCTCATCTGAATGTTCTTTTAAGTGGAAATGTCCCACCTCAGGAGCTTCTGGATGGGGCTCAGAATTCCACCTAAGGTCCTATACACTACAAAGGCTCCCCAAGAAGCCAATTTCACTGGACAGGTTCAAGAAAAACTTTTTGGTATTCCAGTCAGTTATAAGCTGAAGATGGGCTTATAAGCTTTCTGTAATCATGTTTCCTGGTATTCCTTTCTATCCCACACAAGTGTCTATTTTTCACTAGTAGTCAAGGGAAATCAATATACATAAGACAGTTAACCATCTTAACATTATTTCCCCACTTTTACCCATTTAGGCTATGCCTCGATCCCTGCATCCCAGAATCTTGCAGTTCCAAGGTTGAGCATACATCATTATTAACGTCTGTCTCATTTAGCCCATGTAAACCTGTGTAAATGTTCCCCTAAGTACCTTGCTCTTCCACTCTCTTCCCTTTTCTTGTATACTGCCCTCCCTTTCCTAGAAAATTGGCCTCCCCAACCTCAAACTATTATATGAATAGTCCCTTAACTCTGCTATACTATCTGCTCCCTACCACCCCTGGGAACCAACAAAGATTTTTTTTTTTTTTCATTTTATTATGAATACTTTCTATAAAACCTTTACAATAATGGTCTTATGTAATATTTGCCCTTTTGTGACTGACAGATTTCATTCAGCATAATGTCCTCAAGGTTGATCCATATTGTACAGTGGTTTACAGTTTCTTTGCTATTCTTCAAGGTAGCACAGTATTCCATTGTGTTTATGTACCAAAGTTTGTTTATCCATTCTTCCATTGATAGGAACTAAGGCTGTCTCCATCTTTTTGCTATGTGAGTAGTGCTTTGATAAACATTACTATGCATATATATATACTCGTGTTCTGGCTCATATTTCTTGTGTATATATACCAAGTAGAGGAATTGGTGGACCATGAGTTATTTCTATTTCCAACTTTCTGAGGAATTGCCATACCATGTTCCAAAGTGGTTCACATTCCCACCAGCAATGTAGGAGGGTTCCAGTCTCTCCACATCCTCATCAGCATTTATTGTCTTGTGCTTTTTTGAACTTCACTATTATTGCTAGTGTGAAATGATATCTCATTGCAGTTTTTATTTGCATCTCTGTATTGTCAGGAGAAGAATATCATGTTTGGTAAGGTGGAGAGTCAGAGAAAATGAAGAAGACCCCAGCAAGATGGATTGGCAAAGTGGCAGCATCAATCGGCTCAAGCATGGCAACAATTGTGAGGTTGGCCCAGGACTGGGCAGTGTTTTGCTTTGTTGTGCATAGGGTCACTATGAGTCAATACTGATTTGATGGCACCTAACAACAACAACAACAAATGGCTAATGATCATGGACATTTCTCCATATGTTTGTTGACTTCCTTAATGTCTTCCTTTGTGAAGTGTCTGTTCATTTCCTGTGCCCATTTTTTAACTGGGATATTTGTCTTTTTCTTGTAGAGGTGTTGTAGTTTCCTGTATATTTTAGAAATTAGTCCTTTGTCTCATATGTCATTGCAAATTTCCCCCGCCCCCAATTTTCTGGACTCCGTTTTTACTCTTTTGGTGAAGTTTTTTTGGTGCACATAAGTTTCTGATTTTTAGTATGTCCCAATCATCTATTTTGTCTTCTTTTGTTTGTGCAATTTTTGAAATGCTTTATAGTCTGTGTGCCCTGTATTAGAGCCCTTAAATTTGTCCCTATTTTTCATTGATGACTATTATAATTCTGGGATTCACATTTAGGTCTTCAATACATGTTGAGTTGGTTTTTGTATGTGGTGTGAGATAAAGTTCTTGTTTCATTCTTTTGTATATCAATTTCCAGTTTTGCCAACACCATCTGTTGAAGAGATTATCTCCTCCCCATTCAATATACTCTGGCTCAAAGATCAGTTGGGTGTATGTGGATGGGTTCATTTTTGGATTCTTGATTATGCTCCATTGATCTATGTATCTTTCATCGTACCGGTATCAGGCTGTTTTGACCACTGCAGCCATGTAGTAAATTTGGAAAACAGTGAGTGAGAGGCCTCCAACTTTGTTCTTCCTAAGCAGTTTATCTGGGGTGTCTTTTCTTATCTTTTTTTCCATCTCTTTAAAGTATGTCATTGGACTCTGGATTGGGATTGCATTATATGTGTATGTTGCTTTGGGTAGTATTGATAGGTTCGCAATGTTAAGTCTTCCTATTCAAGAACATAATATATTCTTCCATTTTTGTAAATATCTTTTGGTTTCCTGTAGCAGTGGCGATTTGCAATGTTCTTTGTTTAGGTCCTTTGTTTTCTGGTTAGATTTATTCCTAAACATTTCATCCTTTGGATGGCTATTGTAAATGGTATTGCTTTCCTAATTTCCTTTTCAATGCTGTCATTGTTAACATAGAGGAATCCGACTAATTTTTTATATATTGATCTTGTAACTTGCTACTTTGCTGAATCTTCCAATGAGTTCTAGCAGAGTTGGTTTTTTGTTTTATTTTGTTTTTGTTTTTGAGTATTGGGGTTTTCTATGTATAGAATCAGATCATCTGTAAATAGGGAGTGTTTTACTTCTTCTTTGCCAATTTGGTTGCCTTATACCTCTAGCTAAGGCTTTCAACACATTATTGAATAGGAGTGGTGGTGATAAAGGGTGTCCTTGCCTGGTTCCTGTTTGCAAGGAGAAAACTTTCAGTTTCTCTCCATTGTGTGTGATGTTGGCAGATGGCTTTGTATATATACTTTTTATTAAAAAATATTTTATTGTGAATTATGTGATAGTTTACATGGGAGAACATTGGTTTTACATTCAT
>NW_006408685.1:1910700-1912288 GCF_000296735.1 Chrysochloris asiatica | reverse complement strand
ATACAATTTGATGAACTTGACCTACACCTATGGAAGCAGTAACTCAAAAGAGGGAACAAGTCCTAACAGCAAGAATCATTCCCACACCCTCCACACACAGAGTAGACAGGGATGGGCAACTTGGACATTGGCTTTGTATATATACTTTTAATTATGTTGAGGAATTCCCCTTCAATTCTTATTTTGTTGGGTGTTTTTATCAGGAATGGATGTTGGATTTTGTCAAATACTTTTCTACATCAATCGACTTGATCATGTGGTGCTTTTAACTTTTTTTATTTGTATGGTTGATTTCATTGATTGTTTTTCTAATGTTGAACCATCCTTGATATCTCTAATATAAATCTAATTTGGTCATGATGTATTATTTTTGTGATGTGTTTGTGAATTCTATTGGCTAGGACTTTGTTGTGATTTTTTGCATCTATGTTCATGAGGGATATTGCTCTAAAATTTTCTTTCTTAATAATATCCTTTTCTGATTTTGGTATGAGGGTTATGCTTTCTTCATAAAATTTACTAGGAAGTCTCCCATCCTTTTCTATATTCTGGAATACTTTGAGTAGATTTGGTAATAAGTCTTGCATCAATGTTTGGTAAAACTCACCAATGAATCCATCTGGAAGTTGACGTTTTTTGGTTGGTAGTTCTTTCATGACTTGATCATTTCTTCTTCTTTATATAGGTTTGTAAAAGTTTTCTCCTTCACTCTGTGAGAGTTTAGGTAGGTTGTGTTTTTCTATAAAAAATGTATCCATCTCTTTTACATTTTCAAATTTGTTGGAGTATAACTCTTCATAGTATTCTGTTATTATCCTTTTATTTCCTTTGGTTCTGTGGTAATACCACCCATGTGGTTTCTTATGCATGTTATTTGTATTTTCTTCCACTTTTCTTTTGTTATTTGTGGCAGTGGTTTGTAATTTTATTAATATTTTCACAGAACCATCTTCTTGCCCTGTTGATTCTATAGTACTTCTGTTTTTCATCTTATTTATTTCTGCCATAATCTTTAATATTTATTTTTTTCTGCTGACTGTAGGTTACTTTATTGGTCTGTTTATGATTGTTAGACATGTGTTAATGGGTTAATATTGATTCTTTCTTCTTTTTTCATGTGTACATTCAGTGCAATACATTGAACTCTTGGAACTGCTTTTGGTGTGTCTCATAGATTTTGGTATGTCATGTTTTCATTCTCATTTCTTTCTATGAATTTTTCAAATTTGCCTTTTATATATTCTATTACCCAGTAGATTTTAAGATCGGTGTTATCGAGTTTCCGTGTATTTGACTTTGCATTCTTGGTCTTCCTATTGTTGATTTCTAACTTTATAGCTTTGTGATCTAAGAAGATGCTTTGTATTACTTTGATCTTTGTAAATGTATGGAGGCTTGTTTTGTGGCAGGACATCTGGTCTCTTCTGCAGAATGTTCCTTATGCATTGGAAAAGAATGTATATTGTGCTGTTGTTTGATTGAATGCAGGATACACATCTAAGAGTTTAAGTTGCTAGATTGTGTTGCCTAGTTCCTCTGTGTTTTTCAAGTTTCTTTCTGGTTGTTCTCTGTCTCTCTCTCTGTCTCT
>NW_006408685.1:1905222-1910555 GCF_000296735.1 Chrysochloris asiatica | reverse complement strand
TATATATATTCTATTAGGTTTTGCATTATTTATTATGGGAGTATTTGATTAGAAGCATAGATATTTATTATAGTTATGGGATCTTGTTCAATTAACACTTTAATAATAAGATAATGTCCTTATTTATCTCTTATGATGGTTTTTGCCATAAAGTTTATTTTATCAGAGATTAAAATTGCCACCCATGCTCATTTTTTATTCCAGTTAGATTGGTATATATATATTTCTTATCCTTTAAATTTTAATCTGTTTTTGTCTTTGCATAAGGTATGTCTCTTACAGACAGCATATTGGGAGATCTTTTTTTCTTATACATGCTACCACTCTCTGTCTCTTGACTGGTGTATTTAATCCATTGGCATTCAGCGTAATTATCAGTAGGTATGAATTCATTGCTGTCATTATGACTTTTTGTTTTATTTTCGTGTTGTTGGTTTCTTTGTTCTGCATGCCTAACTATGCTGAGTTTATGTGCGGGTTTTTGGTTCTTTTTCATGTCAATTTCTTCATAGTTTTAATATTTCCATGATCCTTATGTATTTTCATTTTCTTGATATGTTGTGAAATATTAATATTATTTGAGGTTACTCTATATTCTGTTAACTTTTTCCCTCTATTTAAAACAGTCTAGAGAACAAACAAGCTGGTGGATTGGGAAGACGTGCAGTGAGGAGCTCTGTCAGCAAAAACCCATGATACCAGACCAAGCAGGCTCAGGTGATGGTACCAGAACTCTGAACCACATACAAAGGAGTATTTAGAAATTTGGAAGGCTTATAGCTAGGGGAATTTGTAGCAGAAGCAAGAAATCCATAGCTTTTTAATCCAAGATGCTCAGCTGCTTCCAGAACTGCCATTTTGGGTGAGACCAAGCAGGAGAAGGATCAGAACAGCCACAGATGCCTGACAGAACCATGGAGATAAAGGTGTGGGCAATTTTTTTTTTTTTTTTTTTGAATCTGTTCATTGGTCTCTCGCTGGCTGCGCATCTCCACTCTAGTGACTAGAGGGGGTGCCTGAGTGATTGGAAACCCCAACCCCAACCCTGGAGGGTTCTACACATGCACACAAATCATCTCAAAATTTAAAGTGACAGTTCCAACTTAAAACCAAATGGCAGGAAAAAAGAACAGCATGCCTGGTAGAGTAGAGCGTCAAGAAAAAGAAGACTCCCAGCGAGATGGAGTTCCTTTAGCGTGGCATTGGTGTCTGCCTGCTCCCCCCTCTCCCAGCAGGCAGTGTTGTTATTACGTACAGAAGAGTCGGTTCTGACTCATAGCGACGACCCTCTATATGGTTTCCAAGGACAGACTGGTGAGTTTGAACCACCGACCCTGCGATTCAAACCTTGCATTTCAGTGCTTATTCTACAGTACCATCCCAGGACTCCAGCCGTTAATACTGCCTCGCATTTCCTACTCGATGGGGAAGCGGCAGGTGAACTAGTTCTTGTTTGAGCCATTCCCGCAGAACTGCGGTCACTACCAGTGTCTTCAGGAGGAAGTCACCCACAGAATCATCAATTTATTAATGAATGAAGCATGACTTGTATTGAACAAGACAGACAGGCCAAGCATTTGAAGATGCTTTTGACATGTTAAGACAGCATTCAACTGGCAACCTTCAGTACTCTCCAGATTACAAAAACTATCTGGCTTTCATCAACCACTGTCCTCATGTCAGAGGCAGTGCCAGCTACTGTGGAGGGTTACCTCTCGAAGACCCTGTCTATAACTGCAGGACTGTAATTAATAATGCTGCGGACTACTATTTTGATGGAAATATTCATCCATCACTACAGAATCTCACTGAACACCAGTTAATACAACCTACTCTTCTCCAGCAAAAGGGTGGAAAAGGCAGGAAGAAGCTCCGGTTGTTTGAATACCTTCACGAATCCCTGTGCAATCCCGAGATGGCTTCTTGTATTCAGTGGGTAGATAAAACCAAAGGCATCTTTCAGTTCGTATCAAAAAACAAAGAGTGACTTGCAGAACTTTGGGGAAAAAGAAAAGGCAACTGTAAGACCATGACTTACCAGAAAATGGCCAGTTGTTGTTGTTGTTGTTAAGTGCCTTCGAGTCGGAGCCGACCCATAGCGACCCTGTACAGGGTTTCCGAGGGTGTAAATCCTTACGGGAGTAGAAAGCCTCATCTTTCTCCCACGGAGCGGCTGGTAGTTTCGAACCGCTGACCTTAAGGTTCGCAGCCCGATTCGTAACCACTACGCTACCAGAGCTCCTTATCCGGAGAAAATTAACTTACCAGTTCAGTGAAGCCATTCTCCAAAAACTTTCTCCATCTTATTTCTTGGGGAAAGTGCTCTTCTACTCACATTGTGTCCAACCTGATCAAGAATATCTCAGTTTCAATAACTGGAATGCAAGTCACAACCACCCATATGCCAATTACCATGAGTTAAGTTACCCTGGTTGCTAACTATGCACTCATATTTAATGGTTTCTTGATATAGGAAACCACTACCTGCTTCAGGATTTTTCTCTAAATAAATAATTTTTCTAAAATAGCATACAATCTATATTAGCTTTGGTGGGAAATTCTGCTAGTGAACAAATAGCCATCTCATATTTGGAAGTACAGATGAAGTCACCTTGCTGTGACTACTCTATGCAATTACTTTCTACTAGATTAACTAGGTCAATAGATGATTTGATTTATAGATTGATTTTAGCATTTTTCTGGCATGAACTGAGGCAAAAATGTTACTCCCACATAGATCTGACTTTAATGACATAACAAGCAACAGCATATTACATACATGTTTTATTTTAACACTGTTCCTCGGTTTCATAAACACCCATGGATGATAGGAATGATGGTTGCACAACATCAACACAATCAATGCCATTAAAAAGAAATACTGGAAAGTTAAAAACAAACTTTCATGGATATTCTGAACTGTATTTTTTCTCCACGTTCACTCAAGAGGCTGTAGCACTGTGGGACTAAAGTGATGGTCTAAGGAAAATGCTACCTTAATTCTTGTTTCTCTCTTCCCTTAGAGAGATCCAGCACTAACATTTTGGGCCACAAGGAGGTGGTGTTGCCCCACTTTTGCTGGGGCTAAATTTTGGAACCAGCTTTTTTTTCTCCCTTAATTGTCTGGACAAGGACCTCTGGGAGCAGCGTAGTGGTTACGAATCAATCGGGCTGCTAACCTCAGGGTCAGCAGTTCGAAACTACCAGCTATTCCGCGGGAGAAAGATGAGGCTTTCTGCTCCTGTAAAGATTTACAGCCTCGGAAGCCCTGTATGAGTCGGAACCGACTCCACGGCACATAACAGAACAGTTGAAACCCAAATCAAACCAGTTGATAATTCCGGATCACGGCGACCTCGGGTTACAGTGAAACAGTGGAAAGGTGGGGAGAAAACTTTGATAAAGCCTCCCTTCTCTGCCTCCCAAATTGTCATAAAGTGGAGTTTGACTCAAGGCAATGGGTGCAACTGTGCTCTATATGGTTTTCCGTGGCTGGGTTTTCAGTAGGAGATCCCCAAATGTTCTAAGGAACCTCAAAGTGGACTCAAACCTCCAACCTTTCAGTCAGCAGTCAAGTACATTGACCATTTGCATCAATCAAGGACTCCAGGGAAAAGACTGAGTTGATTGTGGACTGAGTGGGTCTGAGCAGTGGCATTTTGGTGAGCGGTGGAGCAGGTAAGTCCTGCCTCACTAGAGGTCTTTGAAAAAGACTGGTCTAGCAAATAAACCGACTCATCGTGATCCTATATAGGATTTGAACCGCTGACCTTACGATTCGAAGTCCAATGATGGTCCTACAGCACCAAACTTTCTCCAGCGAGGAACTGGGACTTAGGGAGTCGGACTTGGAAGTTCCAGACGTACTCTCCATTCTGCCGGCGACCCTGGAAGGAAACCTTGTTTCGGTTTGGAAGCAGATTTTTCTCGACTTGGTGAATGGTCTTCAGGTCCAAGACAAGAGGTTGAACTACTCAGCTCCCTAAAGCCAGCATCCTCCCTTTTTCCTCTGCATCCGCCTAGAGTCCTTACCTTGTTAAGTACTGTTGAGTCAGTTCTGACCCAACATGTATAAGGTTTCCAAGGAGTCACTGAAGAGCTTGAACCACCGACCCTGTGGTTCTGATGACTTTGCAGTCCAGCACAGTAGCCCATACAGCTCCACACCCTGCAGGACTCCTATGGATCCTTTAAAATCTACATGGTAGATTCTGACCAAATGAGAAATCAGTTTTGGAAAACTCCATATAGTCGGGGTTTCAATCCACACTAAACCTCAAAGCATTTATACCCATTCCCTACAAAGGAAATATTCATTATAAGACCTTAATATTGTTAGGTGCCTTTGAGTTGGTTCTGACTCAGCAACCCCATGAACAACAGAATGAAACACTATGTCATCCTGACAACTGTTACTCTTGATACCATTGCTGCTGCCAGTATGTCAAGCCTTCTTGTTGAGGCTCTTCCTCTTTTTCGTTGACCTTCCACATTATCAAGCATCATGTTCTTCTGCAGGAACTGGTCCCTCCTGATAGCATATCTGAAGTATGAGAGAAGAAGTCTCACCATCCTGGCTTCTAAGTAGCATTCTGAATGTACTTCTTCCAACACAGATTTGTTTGTTTATGACAGCCCATGGTACTTTCAATATTCTTTTTACACCATAACTCAAATGCATCAGTTCTTCTTCCTTACTCAGTGTCCAACTTTTACAAATACCATGGCTTAGGTTGGGTGCACTTTAGCCCTCCATTTGACATCTTTGCTCTTGAACATATTTTAAAGAGTTCTTCTGCAGATTTGCCTAATGCAATGCATGTTTTGAGTTCTTGGCTCTTGCTTACATGAGCACTGGTAGTGGATCCAAGCAAAATGAAGTCTTTGACATTTTCAATCTTTCTTCATTGATCATGCTATTTATTGCTCCAGTGGTGAGGATTTTTGTTTTCTTTATATTGAGATGCAATTCATACTGAAGGCTGTGTAATGTCTTTGATCTTTAACCTTTTCACTTTGAGAAAGCAAGGTTGAATCATCTGCATTTCACAGGTTATTAATGAGTCTTCCTTCAATTATGATGGCTCGTTCTTTATATAATTTAACCTCTTGGATTATTTGCTCATCATACAGACTGAATAAATATTGTGAAAGTCTACAACCCTGGCACATAACTTTTCTGATTTTAAAACTTTTAGTATCCCCTTGTTCTGTTTGAATTGACTGCCTCTTGATCTATGTACAGGTTTCTCATGAGCAAAATTAAGTGTACTGGAATACCCATTCTTCGAAATGTTATCCATGATTTGTCATCATGATCCATACAGTTGAAA
>NW_006408685.1:1900824-1905099 GCF_000296735.1 Chrysochloris asiatica | reverse complement strand
AAAAAAAAAAACAAAAAACCAGATGGCAGTGTAAAACAGTCACAGCCAGCCCTGAACTGTTTATCATTAGGAAAAAGGTCTGAATGGGGATTGTGGAGTGGGACAGGCAGATGTAAGGAAAGAATCCCGAAAGCATCTAGGGAAAAGAAAAGTATAAAATACAAAGGCAAGCAAATCAGATTAAACTCGATCTCTCAACAGAAACCATGCAGGCAAGAAGACAATGGGGAGACATATATAAAACTCTGAAAGAAAAAAAAAATAACAAAAACTGCCAAACAAGAAACCAAGAAAGAAATTGCCAACAAAAATTTCAATCAAAAACAACAATGTAATCAAAACATTCCAGGATAAACAGAAGCTAAAGGATTTTGCCAAAGCCAACCCTGCTATGAAAACATCCTAAAGGAAGTCCTGTGGACTGAGAACCAACAAGAACAGACAACAACCAGAGAATGATGCATGTGGCATCATCACCCTGAAATCAATAGACAAATGGAAGGATCAAAAACAGAATAAAATTATAAGAACAGAGGATCTGGGAGGTCAGTCTATGATCAAAACAATTACAATATGAAAGAAGGTAAACACAAAAGAACAGAGATCCAGGTGGTGAGAAGGTCAGGTAGATTACAGGATAAAACAGACTGTCTTAAATGGAAGGAAGAATTAATGGAATATAAGGTAACCACAACAGTGAGGTTGGGGTGGGAGGTTTAGTTTGGGTGTTGGGGAGGGCAATTCAAGAAGGGGGAGGAGGTGGAGGAATAAGATAGATTGGGGAATACTGAGACAAGTTTGCATGCCCTAAGTGGGACAGAGGTAAATAGTGATGCATACTCAACCTTAGAACAACAGGGCTCTGTATTACAGCTATTTAGGCATAGCTTGAAGAGTGGAAATCATACTAAAATGCTTGACTGTCAGGAATATTATTTTCCCTTGCCTACTATTGTAAAATAGACACTTGATTGGGATAGAAAAGAATGCTGGGAAACATGGTTACAGAAAACTTGTAAGCCTGTCTTCAGCCTATAACTGATTGGAATACCTAAATGGGGTTCTAGAACTTGCCTAGTGAAATAGGCCTCTTGCAAAGCCTCTGCAGAGTATAGGACCTGAGGCAGAATCCTGAGTCCTGACCAGAACATTATGAGGTGGGATATTCCCACTACCAAGGACAAGCAGACCAGCCTGGAACAGATAGAGCAACAGAAGATACATCTTCAAAGAAAGATCATTAGAGAAAACCCAAAACAAAAATGTTAGCATGACTGGCTACTACAAAAATAAGCAAGCTGTTCACCAGGAATCCATCAAGGCAAGCAATCAAATTCCTTCAGGACAAACTCCCCTCTAAGACTGAAACTCAAAGGGAACCCAAAAGTAGGCATGTAAGCTTGCTGGCGACTCCATTGGCCTACTGGTGACTGGAAGAGGGGCAGCAATGAAGAAATGGGCTGAGCTCAACCACAGTCCATTAATTCCCATTGAGCTGGAGATGAGAGAGAGAAGTGGAAGGGCTGGTTGCTCCAAAGTGTGGTGAGACCTGAGGACACTTGAGCCCATGGACAACGATATAGCCACAGAGGGCTAGAGCAGAGTGAAGCATCCAGCTGATATGAAGTAAGGGGAGATGCACAAGAACACCCAAACTTGCAGATAGTACCCATTTGACCTAGCCTCAATGGCTAGATAATCAGAACTCGACTAGAGGAAGATTACAAAAATTGAAAACAACAACAACTGTTTTTTGATAAAGGAAACAAGGGTAAATTGCTACAATTTGATGAACTTGGCATACACTCATGGAGTTAGTAACTCTAAATACCAACAGAGAGTGATGGAGTCTTCAAATCAATTATCAATGCTATCCCCTCTGCAGGCAGGGCAGATAGGGATGGGCAATTTAGGCATTGGCTACCTAAAATGAGGGGGTGATAAAGGCACAAAATGACGGGCTTACAAGGTTTCAAGTGGGAGTTTAGTTCAAGGGGGGCGGTGGGAGAAAGACTCCCCATGGAATAGTTTTCATCTTGTCTAGGTGGGTCTGGTGAAAAGAGATGGGGATAAAATTCATATAATTCAATAGTGAATAATTGTTATCATGACTAATTATGACTATCACAATTGTAAAGGTAGAAGTTTTGTAACAAAAACAGTTGAGTGGTTAATCTTACAGTGCAGAAATTATAGACCCTAGGACCATCAAGGGATAAGAGCACAAGCAGAATGCAGGAACTTATGCAGAGAAGCAGCAACACTAGAGACGGAGGCAGAGATGGGGACATGGAGAGAGGGACATGAAGACTCTAGATTCATGGGAAGAGAGGGACTAAGAGCCAGTGGCCAGGAGGCAGGCTTGCGGAGTGTGCCCTTTGGAGGTGTAAATTATTATATATGCCTGAGTGTTTTTTTGTTTGTTTGTTTTTTTAAGCTAAGTGAATATAGAGAAATACTGTTAACTGATGGTACATGGAGGGGATTATAATCATTGTAGTGAAACAAGGTGTATGATTTGTTGAATGTAAAACTGATGATCTGCCCTGTAAACTTTCACTCAATTCACAATAAAAACCTTAAAACACACACACACAAAGTCTGTTTTTCTGCAGTCTACCTGACCTCATCAACACTTGAGTCTCTGTTCCTCTAGTTTTCCTTTCTTTCACATTGTAACCGTTTTGATAGATTGACCTCCTATGTCTTCTGAATTTGTTCTTGAAATTTTGTTCTCTTCTGGACTGTTCTGTCAACTGAGTTCTGGGCATGTTACAACATATATCAGTCTCTGGTTGTTCTGTTTTTATTGATTCTTACTCCAAAGCACTCCCTTTAGGAAGCACTGGGTTGGCTTTGACAAAATCTCTTAATTTTATCTTTATCCTGTAATGTTTTGATTGCACAGTAATATTTGATTGACAGCTTTGAAGGGTAGATGATTCTTATTTGGCACTTTTTTTCTATTAGGGTTTTATATATGTCTCTCCATTACCTTCTTGTCTGAATGGTTTCTGCTGACAGATTAGAGCTTAATCATGTTTGCTTGCCTTTGTAAGTAACACTTCTCTTTTCTCTAGCTGCTTTCAGGATTCTCTCCTTGTCTTTGATATGGAAGGCTTGATTATGGTATGTCTTGGTGGTTTTCTTTTGGGGTTCTTTATGATTTTCTTCCTGGAGTTCATTGAGCTTCTTGAATGCTTATCTTCTCATCTTTCAGGAAGTTAGGGAAATTTTCTTCCAGTGGTTTCTTCAATATCTCCTCTATAGTCTTCTGAGATCCCTCTTGTTCTGGGACCCCAATAACCCAAAGATTATTTCTCTTCAGGTTGTCCCACATGAATCTTAGACTTTCTTCAGATATTTTTATTATTTTTCTGCCTGCTCTTCTGTCTTAGCAGTATTGAAAGTTTTGGCTTCTAGCTCATTGATTCTGGCTTCCATCTCTTCAGTTCAACTCGTTTGCTCATTCAGTGTATTGTCCATTTCTGATATTTTATTATTAATTGTTTTGACATTATTTGACAGATTTGAATTTTCAAATGCTATTTGTATCTTATTTGATTGTTCCTGTAGCACTTTCCTGATTTCTTCCATATTTTTCTCAACCCCTCTGTGGAGCATTTACGCACTTCAATATCATTCCCTTAAAATTCTTATCAGGCAGTTCCAATGCTTGTTCTCTTCTAATGGGTATTCTAGGTTTACCTATAGCCCATTGGAATCAGCCACTCTATCTTGTTTCTAAATGAGCTCAGATCTTGTGTTGTTTTTGTCCATTTTCAATAATTAGATGTGTTTTCAATAAGTAGGTGAGTGTATGGTGGTGTATTAGGAGATGGGCTTCCAATTTAACTTCTATTAATATTCAACTCATAGTAATTTTAGCAAGTGTTGATTATCTATGCTTCTCTAATGTATATCAGCTGGTATAGGCTCTTGCCCAGATTGTGGGATTTTATAAGTGTGATTGAATTTTTTTTTTTTTTTCAAGCCTCAACTTTCGTTATTGAAAGATTCTTTGGGAAAAGTATTGAGTGATACAGAATGCATCAAGAAAAGATGGAAAGAATGCACAGGGTCATTGTACCAAAAGGAAATGTTTAATGTTCAACCATTTCAAGAAGTACCATATGATCAAGAGCCAATGATACTCAGAGAGGAAGTCCAAAGTGCATTGAAGGAATTGGAAAAGAACAAAGCACCAGGAATTGATGGAATAAAAATTGAAATCTTTCAAGAAAGTGAGGCAGCACAAGAGGCACTCACTCATCT
>NW_006408685.1:1880848-1899546 GCF_000296735.1 Chrysochloris asiatica | reverse complement strand
GGCACCTGACAACAAGAACATAGGGTGTGATTGTAGCTGGGCTATATGGCCACAATTTCTGTCTCTTCTTTGGTAATGCAGGAAGAGTATTAGCCCTCCTCAACATCAAAGGGGGACCCCAAAATCAACCTAAAACAGGTTGGACACTAAAGTCTATAATTACCACCAAAAAAGAAAGAAAGAAGTAAAAGAAAAAAAAAAGATTGGACCCTAAAGTCCATAAGCCTCCCCACCCCCCAAACAAACAAACAAAAAAAGCAAAATATGAGCAAGAATTTAATGCACCTTTTTCAGCTTCTTGATTTCAGGGTTGCCTAAAATATTTCAAGATGTTTGGCCTGTTTCCTTTTTGGCTTGTTTCCCTCTCCACAAGCCCATTCATGTTTTTCTCCTACTGAGAAACTGCCCACATCTGGCCAGAGCTCTTTTAACCTGTTCATGTTGACTCAACCTTCTTTGATTCTGGGGACAGTGTTCTTTGCTGAGCAGATCTGTGTGTGTATAATAGAACACTCCAGCTGTGTGCGTGTGTGGGCATCCCATGTATTCACCAATGGAGGTGTGCAGACAGAGGAAAAGAAATGAGCAGAAGACAAATTGTTCACACCTTTATCTCTGATGATGGGCCAGCCCTCTGTGATGGGATTACTCTCCTGCTTCCATATCAGCTCCACATCACTCAAGTTGGCTGTTTTGGGCATCCTATGGCAGCTGCCACTCAGAAAATGCCACTTTTCTTGCCTCTGCTACAAATCCCACTAGAAGCAAGCCTTGATACTTATAAATGTTCCATTATATGTAATTCAGTGTTCTGGGACCATTCCCTGAACTTGCTTCATCTGGTATTTTGTGTTATTGCTAGTGGAGGTCTGTATGCTGCCTATCCCTAATCAACTATCAAGCCCCACCTCTGGAAATACCACTTTTAAACAACATTAAAGATGTCTGTACACACAAAATAACCAGATGGAATTCACTGCAATGAGATAGAATTCATATATGGGAAAATAATATGGAAAAGCTTTATATTCAGCTGAAACAATGTCAGGTGCAGATTGTAGAACACACCATCAATTGTTCATATGCAAGTTCAGCATGAATCTGAAGAAAATCAAAACAAGTCTGTGAAATTCAGACTATGACCTTAAACATATCCCACCTGAATTTAGAGATTATCTCAAGAACAGATTCAATGCATTAGAAACTAATATCTAAAGACTATTAGAGTTGTGGAATGACATCAAGAAAACCATATAGGAAGACAGAAAAAGGTCATTAAAAAGACAACAAAGAAGTAAAAGACCAAAATGGATGTCAGAAGAGACTCTGAAATTTGTTCTACAGCATAGAGATGTTAAAGGAAACAGAAAACACGACGAGATTAAGGAACGAAATAGAAACTTTCAAAGAGCAGCTTCAGAAGACACAGTCATATATTATAATGATATGTGCAATGATCTAGTGTTACAAAACCAAAAGAGAAGAACATACTCAGCATTTCTCAAGCTGAAAGAACTGATGAAGAAATTCAAGGCTTGGATCGCAATATTAAAGGATTCCCTAGGCAAAATATTGAATAATAATTCATATTATTATCAAAAAGATGGAAGGAACATACAGTCAATGTACCAATAAAAAATGATAGATTTTCAATCATTTGCAGAGGTAGCATATGTCCAAGAGTCAATGGTACTGAAGAAATATGTTCAAGGTGCATTGAAGGTATTCAAAAAGAACAAGTCTCTGGTCACTGATGTACAAACTGAAATCTTTCAAAACCTTCATGCATCACTGGAGGCACACTCATCTATGCCAAGAAATTTGGAAGCGAGCTAACAGGAAAACAGATTGGAAGAGATTCATATTTATGCCCATTCCAAAGAGAGGTGAAACAAAGGAGTGTGAAATTGAACATCATTAATAATACATGCAAGTAAATTTTGAAAGAAAAAAATCATTAAAAAGAGCTGCACAGAGTACATTTACAGGGAACTGCCAGAGGATCATTCCAGATTCAGATGAGGACCTGGAATGAAGGATATCATTGCTGACATCAGATGGATCTTCTCAGCACTGCTTTCACCATGTCCCAAAAAATTTGGTATGTTGTGTTTTTGTTCTCATTTGTTTCTAGGAATTTTGTGAGTTCACATTTTATTTCTTCAACTATCCAGCAGCTTTTAAGCAGGGTGTTATTCAGTTTCCATGTATTCAAATTTATTTCCTTGGAAATAAATAATAAATAAATATTGCCGATTTCTAGTTTCATAGCATTGTTGTCTGAAAAGATGCTTTGTGGTATTTTAATGTTTGTAAATTTATGGAGGCTTGTTTTGTGGCCTAACACATGGTCAATTCTTGAGAATGTTCCATGTGCATGGAAAACAATGTGTATTGTGCCGTTGGGTTGAATGCTCTGTTCAATTGACATCATGGGATAATGGCCTTCTTTGTCTCTCATGCTGTTTTTGCCTTAAAGTTTATTTTATCAAAGATTAGTATCACTACTCCTGCTCATTTTTTTATTGCAATTAGCTTGGTATATTTTTTCCACTTTTAACTTTTAGTATGTTTTTGTCTTTGTATATAATGTGTGCCTCTTGAAGACAGCATATTGAAGGGTGTTGTTTCATTATGCATTCTGCCACTCTCCGTGTCTTATCTGGTGCATTAATCCATTAACATTCAGTATAATCATGGATAATTATGAATTAATTGCTGAAATCATGTTTTTTTGTTTTTCTGTTTTTGTTTTGTTTGTTTGTTTTTTTGTGTGTAGTGTTGTTGGTTCCTTTGTTCTGCATGTCTTCCTCTGTTATGTTCATGTTATGTGTGTTCTTTCTTGTCTGTTGCTTCATAGTTTTCACAGATTTTTTGGATTTCTATTTTCTTGGTATATTGTGAATTATTAACTTTGTTGAGGCTACCCTAAATTCTATTAACTTTTCTCCCCATTTTAAACAGTCAATTTTTGCTGAAATATACCTGTCTTCCACATCACCTGGTTCTTTGTTCCTATGTTTATACCTTCCTTCACATTGTAATTGTTTTGATCATAGACTGACCTCCCAGATGGTCGAAATTTGTTCTTGTAGTTTAGTTATGTTCTAGACACTTCCCTCTGTCGATTGAGTTACAGGTGGTGCCATCATATATGTCAATCTCTGGTTGTTGTCTGTTCTTGTTGGTTTTCAGTCCAACAAACTGCCTTTAGGATATTTTGAAGTGCTAGGTTGCCTTTGACAAAGTCTATTAGCTTCTGTTTATCCTTGAATGTTTTTTATTACACCATCACATTTGATTGACAGCTTTGCTGGGTATGCAATTTTTGGTTCAAAGGGTTTTTCGTTTTGTTTTATAAATTTTCATTCAGGATTTTATATACGTCTCCCCATTGCCTTCTTGCCTACCTGGTTTCAGCTCAAAGATCAGAATTTAATCTTATTTGTTTGCTTTTGTAAGTAATATTTGTCTTTTCCCTTGCTGCTTACTGGACTCTCTCCTTGTCTTTGATTTCGGAGAGTTTGATTATGATATGTCTCGGTTAATTTCTTTTGGAGTTTATCCTACCTGGGAATCATTCAACTTCTTAAATGCATAGCTTTTTTTTTTTTTTTTTTTTTTTTTCTGGATGTTAAGGAAATGTTCTGCCATCAGCTATTCAAGCATCTCCTCTGTGGTCTTATGTGATTTGTTCTGTGTCAGAATTCCAATAATTCTCAAGTTATTCCTTTTCATGATATCCCATGTGAATTTTAGATTTTCTTCAGATTTTTTTTTTTTTTTTTTGTCCATTATTCTGCTTGCTCTTCTGTCTTATCAGTATTGAGAGATTTGTCATCCAGCTTGCTGGTTCTGGGCTCCATATCTTCAATTCTATTCCTTTGACCTTTCAGACTACTGGACATTTCTGATATTATATTATTAATCATTTGGACCTCTTTTTGCAGGTTTTGAATTGTTTCCAATGCTATATCTATCTTTTTTTTTATTGTCTCTGTTGTGTTTTTCTGATTTCTTCCTTATTTTTCTCAACCCCTCTGTGGATCACTTAGATGCCCCCAATATCACTTTCCTGAATTCCTTCTCAGGCAAGTCCAAAGCCTGCCCTCCTTCCAAATGGAAGTATAGGTCTACCAGCAGCTAATTTGTTTGAGTTACCCTATCTTGTTTCTGGA
The DNA here is from genome assembly GCF_000296735.1 of Chrysochloris asiatica. Lineage (NCBI taxonomy): Eukaryota > Metazoa > Chordata > Mammalia > Afrosoricida > Chrysochloridae > Chrysochloris > Chrysochloris asiatica. Next base: position 1,895,368 of record NW_006408685.1, on the reverse strand, counting down.
CACATGCTCAAATCTTCAACTGTGTCTTGGTCATTTTCAATTATTAGATGCGCTTCCAATAATTAGATGAATGTATGTTGATGTATTATTAAGTTTTCTGATTGCCTCCAGGTAGATTTTATCAGGAGATGGGCTTCCCGTTTCACTGTTCTTATTACTGAACTCAGAGTAACTGTAGCAGGTGTTTACTGTGTATCTTGTGTATAGCTGGTGGTATTGATTCTTGATTGGATGGTTAGGTTATATAAGGTGTTATTGTAGCTTGGCTATATGACCACAATTGCTGTCTTTTCTTAGATAAAGTAGGGAGAGAAAGAGCCACCACCCCACCGCACCCAGAAAAAACCAACTTAGATTAAAGGAGAACAGCACAAAATCAAATTGGATACTATAATCTATAATCACACACACACACAAAAAAAAAACCCTTTAGCAAAATATAATTATGACTTTAATGCTCCTCTCTCAGCTTCTTGCCTTCAAGGTCACTTGAGACAGTTCAAGATTTTATTGTTGTTCCTTATGACATATGTCAGGATTAAATTTTTAGGTTGTTTCCTTTTCATTTTCTCTCTCTGCCTCTCCACAACCCCGTTTAGGTGTTTCTTTTAGTGAGAAACAACTCAGATCTGGCTAAAGCAGGCTGGATACCGTTAGATTTAAAGCAGTTTCTTTTGATTCCTCCTTCTTCTTTGATTCTTCCCACAGTGGTTTTTGATGAGAAGATCTGTGCAAACGCATAATAGAACACTCCAGGGGAGTGGCAGTGTCCACTTGTTCAGGTACCCACTTTAGTCACCAGAGGAATGTGTACAGGCAATGCAAGTCAAATGAACAGAAAAAAAAAAAAAATGTTCTCAACTTTGTCTCTGAGAATCTGTCAGACCTCTGCAATAGGAGCTCTCCTCTGATCCTGAACCTGCACCATAAATGCCACTCCAGGATGCACAGGCATCTTCAGATAAGAAAACGCCATCTCTTGCCTCAGCTACAAATCCCAGTAGCAACAAGCCTTCTATGTTTCTAAATACTCCTTTATATGCAGTTCGGAGTTCTGGGACCTACCCCTGAACATGCTTCATCCGAATTCTATGTTATTGCTGGTGGAGATTGGCACTGCTTGTCTCTCTAATCTGCCATAAAGGCTTCCCACCCACCCCTGATAGTTTGTTTCCATGACTGCTGTTTCCATGAATGTTGATGGTTGATTCTAGAAAAATGAAGTCTTTAACAATTTCAATCCATTCTGAAATGATAAGAATGTTGTTTATTGGTCCAGGGTTGAGGAATTTTGCTTTCTATACGTTTCATCAGTATGTATTATAAGTGCTTTACACTTTCAGCAAGCAAGGTTGTACATTTGCGTATCACAGGTTGTTAATTAGTCTTCCTCTAAACCTGATGCAATTTTGTCCTTTATATAATCCATCTTCTCGGATTATTTTCTCTGCATACAAATTGAATAAGTATGATGAGAGAATACAACCTTGGTGCACAACTTCCCTAATTTCAAACTGTTCTTTATTCATTTGTTCTGCTCAAATAACTCCCTTTTGGTCTAAGTAGAGGTTCCTCATGAGCTCAAATAAGTGTTCTGGAATATTCATACTACACAGTGTTGTCCATAGCTTCTTATGGTACACACAATCCAAAAGCCTTTGCATAGTCAGTAAAGTACAGGTTAATATCTTCATGCTATTCTCTGTTTGCAGCAAAGATGTATCGAACATCTGCAATGATAACCCTCATCCCATGTCCTCTTCTGAAACTAACTTGAACCTCTGTAAGTTATCTGCCAATGTATTTTTGAAGTCTTTATTATTATTATTATTATTATTATTACCTTTAGTGAAACTTTACTTCCATGGGCTATCAATGATATTGTCTGTTGGTTTCTGCATTCCCTTGGGTTTCTTTGGAATGGGCACAAATCTCGATCTCTTCACGTTAGTTGGCCAGGTAGTTGTCTTGCAAATTTCTTGGTATAGGTAAGTGAGCACCTCCAGTGCTAAATCGGCTTATTGAATGATTTCAAACTGAACTCCATCAAGTCCCAGCACCCTGTTCTGTGCAAATACACTCAATGAACCTTGGATTGCTTCCTTCAGGATCATTTACTCTTGATCATATGCTACCTTTTGAAATGGTTGTACAACAATGAATTCTTTTTGGTAAAGTGACTCTGTGTATTCCTTCTATCTTCTTTTCATGGTTTCTGCATCGTTCAATAATTTGCCTAGAGAATCCTTCAACCACAAGTCGAGGCTTGAGTTTTTTCTTCAGTTTTCTCAGCTTGAGAAATGCTGAGCATGTTCCCATCTTTCAGTTTTCTAACTCCAAGTCTTTGCACATTTCATTATACTATTTGACTTTCTCTTCTCAAAGTTACCTTTGAATTTTTCTGATCATCTCATGTACCTCCTCATTTCTTCCAATTGCTTTAGCATCTCTACATTGAAGAGCAAGCTTTGGAGTCTCTTCTGTCATCCATTTTGTATTTTTCCTTCTTCCTTGTCTTTTTGACCTTTTGCATTTTCATGTATTATGGGGTTGTTTTTTTTTTTTTTTTGGGGGGGAGGGGTGTTTTTTGGTTTTCTTATTTATTTTTTTTTAAGTTTTTATTGTGAATTATGTGATAGCTTAAATGGGAGAACATTAGCTCTTCATTCATTCTATTTTTTTTTTTTTATGTTTTATTGTGAATTATATGATAGTTTACATGGGAGAACGTTGGTTTTACATTCATTCTATTATATATCGTTTCATTGCCATGGTTACAATCCCCTCCATGCATCATCACACAGTGTCTCTCTCTTTCTGGATCTAAAGTCGCTAGCTGTTCCATCACTCCACTTCATTGTCTCTGACTCCATCTCAGGCATCACTGCTTCTCTTGATAGGGTCCCGCTCTCGGGTCTCCTCTGTTGATGGTCCTAGGGACCTCCACTCCTAGACTGGAAAGTTAATCACTCCCTTCCTTGCTATAAAGCATCTACCTTTACATTTCCATCCCTCACAATCAGTACTGATAACAATTATTCACTATTGTATCACAAGAGACCCAACTGCTTTTCATTTCTTCAGCTCCACCTAGACAGAATGGACACTACTCACTGGAGATTCTGCCTTTCTCCAGGCCCCCTGGCTCTAGATTCCCTCTTGAAAGCTTGTAAACCAGTCACTTTTTGCCTTTGTAGCTCCATCCCCCCACACATTTTGGGTAGCCAATGTCCAAGTTGCCCATCCCTGTCTACTCTGTGTGTAGAGGGGGTGGGAATGATTCTTGCTGTATGGATTTGTTCCCTCTTTTGAGCTACTGCATCCATAGGTGTAGGTCAAGTTCATTAAATTGTATCAGATTACTCTTTTTGTTTCCTCTTCTTTCTTCTTCTGGTTGAGCTCTGATCATCCAGTCATTGAAGCCAGGTCAAGTGGGTATTATCTGCAAGTGTGGATGTTCTTGTGCATATGCCCTCTCTCTTTATCAGCTGACTGCTTCACTCTCCACATTGTAGGGTTTAGGTCGCCACTTCATTGCTGTTTTTCCCTCACTTCTCCTTATCGGTGATGAGCGTGGTCACCAATCAGAGCATGTATTCCCATTGTGTCTTATTCTTGAAAGGGGGTTTGTACTGAGGGGACCTGACCACTTGCCCTGATGTTTGCTGGGCAAGCAATTTGTTTGTTCTTGTAATAACAGTCCGTCTGCCTCTATTGTTTTGTATTTTTCCGGTAGGTCTTTCTTTCAAGAAGTATCTTCTGTTCTTCTAGCCTCTCCAGGCTGGTCTGCTCACCCTTTCCAGTGGAGATCTGGATGTGGTTCTGCTCGTCCATATCTGGAAATCTGGATGTGGTTCAGGCTTCTACCTATAGTCTTATGTATTATATTTTAAATAAAATATAATGGTAAAATTGGGATATTTCCAGATAAAAACAAATTAATAGAATTTGTAATAACTGAACTAACTTTTCAAAAAATACTAAAGTACTTTTTGGACAGAGAACCAACAATAGCAGACAACAAAGTGACATTAATATACATGGTAACATCATCCAGAACCCAATTCAGATATGTTGCTCTTGTAGTTTAGTGCCACGAAGTTGCTTCAACTCATAGTGTCCCTGTCGGGGACTGGCCTCGACATACGGGTTCAGTTCACGAGGAGGAGATACCTGGTGGTGATAGGGATAGCGAAAAAATACACAGACAGACAGAAGGAGGGAGACAAGGAGGCACCCAGAAACCAGGGTGGATTCATCACTGGTGGGCAGACTTGGGACTACAGGCATCGTGGCCTCTGCAGGCAGCAACTCACTGCCCTGCAATCTTTACTGCAACCAGTAATGCACATTTGTGCAGGCTTAGGCCTCTGTTTTATTTAGGGGAGGAGCTTTACACAAAGCTAGGGGGAATCAAGACAAGGTACAGCTAACATCAGTAATTTTCCAGACATTCAGGTAACTTTACATCGTACTTCGCTGGTTCGAATCCCAGGCCAGCAACTTAGTTTCTCAGGCTCCATTAACATATCTATAGCCCCTGAGCTCAGTTGGGGGAAGGTGAGAGGTAAGGACAAAAGCTTGGGAGGAGTCCCACTGTTTCGGCTTCCTGAGCCAGGTTTTCAGGGACTTGGCTGAATAGCTAACACTTGGGAGAGATTCAGGGAGGATGGCTTTTTTGTCTGTAGAACAAAGAACTGTGAAGTAGCTAAGATATTTATAGTTAATCCTTTGGAGAAATGCTTGACCTTTGAAACCTTTAGTCTCGGCTTTAGGAGGTTCTAATATTTCTCTGTGGATAATATGGGCTCATATTTGCAATTAATAAAACATAACCAGATATTAAGATGAAAAACAAATTTGTCATTAACTGCCAAGTGGCTAGATCTGTTACACTCGGGCCTATAGGGCCTCGAAGCTCTGACCAGACTTACACGGTCTGCAACATGTCCCTATATAAGATTTCCAAGAAAGGGATAGTGAGTTTGAATCACCAACTTTTCAGTGTAGTGCTTATCCTACAGTGTCACACCAGGACACCCAGTATTTAAAGCAAAACAACTGAAAATAAGAAACCAGAGATATCAATGTACAATGAAGACAGTGACAAACAGAAAGAGGGAGTAGTATAGATACAAAATTTCTAAATGGTGAGGAAGTCATTGATTTTACAATAAAACAGACTGTTTCAAATGGGGAAAGAATTAATAAATTCCATGGTAACCTCAAAGATATTTAATACACTTTTCTATAAAAATAAAAAGAGGAAAATCAGAAAGCTTTAGTAAACATGAACACAACATAAATGAAAAGGAAACCCACAAACAGAATTAACTCAGCACAGAAAATTATATGGAAACTTCTAGTTTTGGGGCAGGAGAAGTGGAGACAAACAGTGGATGTTCCTTGGTGGAGGCGTGGAAAAACCAGAGAAGGCACTTTGCCAGGACAGTTCCAGAACTTTAAATCTAATATAAAGTAAGGGGAAATAGTTTCAGGTACCCATTGGTGGAAAAATCTAACTGTGGCTGGTAGAAACACGATTTTTGAATCAATAGAGACACTGCCTGTGGACCACAGCCTGGGTGAAGATCAGCGGGTTGGGACACGGCCAGGATGATAGAGCATGAAAGATACAGAGTGACTTCTGGGAAAAGAGATGTGACAGCTTTTTCACTTTTCTTTCCTTCTCTCCCCTGTCACACCCTCTCTGCACAGCCAGGGAATCTTCAGGTAGGTTGGAGGGCACCCCCAAAATGGTCCAACATTGCACCCACAGGGTATAATTTTCCCATGGCAAAAAGAAGAAATCCCTGAAAGCCCTAGAGATTCCAGAAGCTAATCTTTTTGTAGTTTCTTATGACTTCTGACTCTGGGATTTAGCCTTAAAGTTTACTTTCTTATTTGAGCAGGAGTCTTTATTCCTGACTTACCTAACAAGAGACAGCAGGTCTGGCCATACAGCCAAAATATATTTGCATCCTGGAAAATCCCAACATAAAAGACAAGAGCCAACACCAACTATTATATACAACGACACAATCATTTTGAAAATTATGCTGTGCATATGCAGATACCTATTGGATCTTCAGAGATAAAATTTTTGAACAATCTTTCTTCCATTCATTTTTCAAGCTCTGTGTACCTCCAAGGTATTGACTAGATGGGGTCCTGAGCGAGTGGACACCCACACCCACTGTTGGAAGACAAATCTCTCAATACTACTAAGATAGAAGTGGAAGCAGAAAACAGCTTTAAAAAAATCTGAAGAGAGTCTGAGATTCATATCATACAACATAAAGAGGAATAAGTAAAGAATTTTTGGCCTTCCAGAACAGGAAGAATCACAATGTCCATAGAGGAGATAGTTGAACAGCTTCTGGAAGAAAATTCCACTAACATCTTGAAGGATGAGAAGATAAGCATTCAAGAAGTTGAATGAACCCCAGGAAGGATAGACCCCCTAAGAAAATCACCAAGGCATATCTTAATCAAGCTCTTGAAAATCAAAGACGAAGAGAGAATCCTAAAGGCAGCCAGGGAAAAGATAAGTGTTATTTTCAAAGGCAAGCAAATCCAATTAAGTTCTGAACTCTTGGCAGAAACCATGCAGGCAAGAAGGCAACAAAACAAAACTGCAAACCAAGATTAGTCTATTCAGCAAAACTGTCAATCAAATAAGACAGTGCAATCAAAACATTCCAGGACAAGCAGAAGGTAAGAGATTTTTTCAAAGCCAATCCAGTGCTTCAAAACATCCTAAAGGTACTTCTTTACTCAAACTCAACAAGAACAGACAACAACCAGAGATTGACAGACATGGCAACAACACCCAGAACTCAGATGACAGATAACAGTCTAGAACAGAATAAAATTACAACAATGAATTTAAAGGAGCTGCTAGGTCAACTGAAGATCAAAATAACAATGTCAAAGAAGAGATAAATACAGGAACAGAGATCCAGATGGTATATTACAGGATACAATAGAATGTCTAAAATGGTTTCCCTTGCCTACTATTGTAAAATAGACACCTGAGTGGGATAGAAAAGAATGTTGGGAAACAAGATTTCAGAATACTTTTAAGCTTGTCTTCAGCCTATAACTGATTGGAATACATAAAACAGATTCTAGAACTTGCCCAGTGAAATAGGCCTCTTGAAAAGCCTTTGTAGAGTATAGAACCTTAGGTGGAATCCTTAGTTCCATCCTGAACCTTATGAGGTGGAACATTCCTCTTAGCAAGGACAAGCAGACCAGCCTGGAACAACAAGAGCAACAGAAGATACATCCTCAAAGAAAGATGATCAGGAAAAAGTCAAAACAAAAATGTCAGCATGATAGGGTACTACAAGAATAAGCAAGCTGTTCTCCAGGAAGTAATCAAGGTAAGTACTCAAGTTTCTTCAGGACAAACTCCCCTTTAATACGAAAACTCAAAGGGAACGCATGAATAGGCATGTAAGATTGCTGGCGACCACATTGGTCTACTGCTGAGTGGAAGAGCGGTAAAGGCAGCAATGAAGAAATGATCTGAGTTCAACCCCAGTCCATTGACCTGGAAATGAGAGAGAGAGAAGAGGAATGGCTGGTTTATCCCAAGAGTGGTGAGACCTGGGGACACTTGAGCCCATGGACAAGTAAATAGCCAAGGAAGTCTAGAGGTGATAGTGAAGCATCCAGCTGATATGAAGTGAGGGGAGATGCACAAGAACACCCAAACTTGCAGACAGTACCCATTAGACTTACCCTCAATGGCTGGTAATCAGAACTCGACTAGAGGAAAATTACAAAAATGAATAAATAAATAAATCTGATAAAGGAAATAAGGGCAAATTGCTACAATCTGATGGACCTGACCTATACTCATGGAGGTAGTAACTCTATATCCCAACAGAAAGGGAAGGAGTCTTCACATCAAGTGTCAATACTATCTCTTCTGTACACAGGTAGATAGGGATAGGCAACCTAGACACTGACTACCTAAAATGAGGGGGTAATAAATGCAGAAAGTGACTGGCTTACAAGGAGTTTCATTTAAGAGTGTGTGTGTGGGGGAAGTCCCCACGGAATAGTTTTCATCTTGTCTAGATGGATCTGGTGAAACGAGATGGAGATAATTCAATAGTGAATAATTGTTATCATGACTAATTGTTATCATGACTAATTGTTATCATGACTAATTGCTATCATGACTAATTGTCACAATTGTAAAGGTAGAAGTTTTGTAACAAAACAGGGGAGTGCTTAATCTTATAGTCAAGAAACAGAGGACCCTAGGACCATCAAGGGAGAAAAGCACAAGCAGAATGAGGGACCTTATCCAGAAAAGCAGTGATGCCAGAGACAGAGGCAGAGATGGGGACATGGAGAGAGCGAGCAGCTGAGGACTCTAGATTCCTGAGAAGAGAGGGACTAAGAGCCAGTGGCTGGAAGGCAGACGTGCAGAATGTGTCCTTTGTAAGTGTAAATTATTATATACTACTGAATGGGTTTTTTTGTGTGTGTGTGTGTGTGTGTGTGTTTGTGTGTGTGTGTGTGTGTTTTAAAACTAAAGTGAATACAGAGAAATACTGTTAACTGATGATATGTGAAGGGGATTATAATCATTCTAATGAAATAAGGTGTATGATTTGTTGAATGTAAAACTGATTATCTGCCCTGTAAATTTTTACTCAATCGCAATAAAAACCTTAAAAAAAAAAAAAAAAAAAGAAGCAGAAGAATATAAATGCTGCTGATGATGTAGAGAGACTGGGACCCTCCAACATTGCTGGTGGGATTGCAAAATGGTCCAATCATTCTGGAAATCAGTGTGGGGCTTCCTCAGAAGGTTGGAAATAGAAATACCTTATGATCCAGCAAGTTCTCTACTTGGTATTTACATACATGAAATATGAGCCATAACACGAGTAGATATTTGCACACCAATGTTCATAGCAGCACTATTTACAATGGCAAAAAGATGGAGACAGCCAAATTACCGATCAATAGAAAAATGGATAAACAAACTTTGGTACATACACACAATGGCCTATTATGCTAACCTGAAGAAAAACAAGGAAGCTGCAAGCCACCGCATAACATGAATGAACCTTGAGGACATTATGCTGAGTGAAACTAGTCAGTTGCAAAAGGAGAAATACTGCATAGGACCATTATTGTAGAGATTAAGAAAAATAACCCACCCTAAAAGAGGGAAAAAAAAAGCAAAACAACTTTGCTGATCACCAGTATGTATGGGGTGGGAGGGAGGGGAAGATGGAGCACAGGGTAGGGAATAGACACAGGATAACTTGGGTATAGGGGGATGGGAAACAAACAAGAAGGGGGACGGTAGTGGACGAAAAATGTGGATGGGAGAACATTTAGGCAAGTATGCATGGGCTAATTGGGATGTGTTCACAGCCTTGGAACAACAGGGTTCTGGGATACAGGGATTGAGGCATGGTTTGAATGAGTAAAAGAGAGGAAATAATTTTAATATGCTTGGCTGTATTTGAATCTTAATTTATGTTGCCTACCACTGTAAAATAGACACTTGAGAGGGAGTGAAAGGAATAGCCTAAAAATCACCTTAGACAGATGTAAGTCCATTTTCAGCCTATAAATGATATACCTAAATGAGGCTAGAACTTGCCCAGTGAAAAAAGCTTCCTGCAGAACCTTTGAATTACATAAGACCATAGCGGTATTCCTGAACCCCATCTAGAATCTTCTGAGGTGGGAAAATTCTACTTGAAAGGACAAGCAGACCATCCTGGAGTGGCTAGAAGAACAGAAGATACTTCTTGAAAGAAAGACTGGAAGGAAAAATAAAAAGCAACAGCAGCAGTCTGATTGACTACTACAAGAACAAGCAAGCTGTTTGCCCAGGAGCCACAAGGAAAGTGGTTGGGTCCCTTCAGAGCAAATCCCCTTCTAAGACTAAGACTAAAGGGCAATACATGAGCAGGCATGTGGGCTTGTTGGTGATCACATTAGTCACCGGTAAGGAGAAGTGGGGGAAAAACAGCAATGAAAATGTGAGCAGCTGGGGACTCTGAACTCAGGGAGGGAAAGGGTCTGTGTGCTGAAGGCCAAGGGGCAGGCTTGTTGGATGTATCCTTTGGTTGTTTGATGATGCATGGGCGGGATTGTAATCATTGCAATGAAACTAAATATGACAGGATGAATGAATAGCTAATGTTATCCCATGTAAACCATCACATAATTCACAATAAAAACTTTAAAAAAAAAAAAAAAGAACATAATACATGAAAATGCAAAAGGTCATTAAAAAGACAAGGAAGAAAGAAAACACCAAAATGGATGTCAGAAGAGACTCCAAAGCTTGCTCTCCAGTATAGAGATGATAAAGCAATTGAAAGAAATGAGAAGGTACAAGAGAGGATCAGAAAATTTCAAAGGTAACTTCAAGAAGACAAGGTTAAATAGTATAATGAAGTGTGCAAAGACTCAGAGTTAGAAAACCAAAAGATAGGAACATGCTCAGCATTTCTCAAGCTTAGGAAACTAAAGAAAAAATAAAGCCTCAAACTGCGATATTGAAAGATTTTCTGTGCAAATTATTGAATGATGCAGAAAGCATGAAAAGAAGTTAGAAGGAATACACAGAGTCACTTTACCAAAAAGAAATTGTTGTTGTACAAACATTTCAAGATAGCATATGATCAAGAGTCAATGATTCTGAAGTAAGAAGTTCAAGATACACTGAATTCATTGGCAAAGAATAGTGCATTGATAATTAATGGAATTCAAATTGAAATCATTCAATAAGCTGGAGGTGCTCACTTATCTATGCCAAGAAATTTACAAGACAACTACCAGGCCAACTAATTCAAAGCAATCCAAATGTATGCCCATTCCAAGGAAACCCAAAGGAATGCAAAAATCAACAGACAATATCATCCATAACCCAAGCAAGTAAAGTTTCACTAAAGGTAATTGAAAAAGGCTTCAGAAATACATTAACAGAGATGTTCTGGTTTGGCAGTGGCAGAGACAGCTAGGTAGAAAAGACTCCTTGGGGAAGGGATTGAAAATCCAGAGAAGCTGTGCTCACTGAACACCAGAGCTCTGGATCTTACATAAGGTGCAGGGCATCAGTTTCCTGCATGAACAAGTGGAAAAATCACGATATAAAGGAAAATAGTGCAAGTTAGGAATCAGTCAAGACAGGACCACCTCTGCAGCCACCTGGCCCGGGCAGCGTTCAGAGGGCGGGGTACAGCCAAACCGGCACAGGAAACCAGCGCTAAAACCGGTACAGTGACATTTTCAAAAGGAGGTGCAGGGAACTCTACAATTTTTTTTCCTCCTCTCTACTGTCAGGTCTTCATTGCCCAGCACAAATGCCTTCAGGTGGGTGGGTGCACACCCCCATAAAACAACAAGTCCAGAGCTGAGTCTACAATTTTTCCATGGCACAGAGAGAAAGCACTTGGTGGCTGCTTATGACATCAGCTTAGGGGTGGCAGCCCTAAAATTAACTTGTGCAGGACCCTTTAGTCCAGACTATCTTGCAAGAAGAAAAAAAAAAAAAGCAGGCCTATCTAGCAAGAAAAAAGCAAGCCCATCAGGCCTGACAGACAAACGATATGAAAAATCTGTAAAACCTCAATATAAAAGGACATAACTGTCTCGAGAATTACAATGTGCACACGCATATAACTAACTGACCTTTAATTTCTCAATCTGTGTCTGTGCTCCTCTACTGTGGGGAGTAGAAGAGAGGCTTGAGCGAGCAGACACCCCCACCCACTGCTGGAGGCTTCTACGGAGCACAGACACTGCCTGTGTAGCAAGGTGACTGGACAGTTGGCAACAGTTTTATTTTTGTTTCAAAGTAGTGGTTTTTGTCTCTTGTTTTATATTAATTCTGCTTTTGGTCATTTTAATCACAATTTTTTCATGGAGGTGAGAGTTTTTTCTCCCTACGTTACCCAAGAAGAGACAGCAATCATGGCCATATAGCCAAGCTACAAGGCTAACCCATAATATTCCACCATTGATGCAAGATCCAATAGCAACGGTTAAGTATTACATGTGAAAAGGGAAGCCTATCTCCTGGTCATATCCACCAGGAGACTCCCAGTAAGTTTAAGAACACAACAACAAACATCCATTTAAGTATTTTAAAACCCACATAATCACTGGAAATGACAAACAAAAAACAACAAAAGATTTCAAAACGTGTCCAAAACCAGAAAAGAGTAACTGAGACAAATGAGCTGCAGACAGATAAAGGCTCCCCGGAAGAGGAAGAGCAGGTTTTGGATTAGCCTGAGAAGGAATTCAGAAGAATGATATGGAAACAAATTCAATTGCTTCTAAAAGAGGTGAAGGAAAGCAAGGAAGAAGTCAGGAATGTACTACAAGAGCAATCAAACAAGATTGATACAGCATTGGAAACAATTCAAAACTTTCAAAAAGAAGTCCAGATGATTAATAATAAAATATCAGAAATGGACAAAACACTAAAGGGGAAAGGAGCAGAATAGAAGAAATGGAAGCCAGAACTAGAAAGCGGGAAGGCCAATTTCTCAATACTTACAAGATAGAAAAGCAAGCAGAAAAAAATGATAAAAAAAAAATCTAAAGAGAGTCTCAGATTCATGCAGGACAACATGAAGAGGAACAGCTTAAGAATTATTGGCATTCTGAGAATACCAGGAAAGCAGATCCAGGGCAGAGCTGCAAAACTCGGAACCACAGAGATAGTAATATTTTAAAAGTTTGAAGGCTTATAGTTTGTGGAACTTGAACATGAAGTAAGAAATCACATACTTTTGAATCTGCCAGGTCCGGAGGCCCAGAGCTGATGTCTTGGGTGAGAACAAACGGTAAGAACAAGCTAGGGAGCAGAAACACCACAGAAAAATGCTCGGAAACCTTGGAGCAAAGGTGGACAATACACTCTGTCAGTTTTGCTTTGTTCTGATTTTCCTTTTTTTTTTTTTTTTTTTTTTTAATTTCTGGTCATTGGCATGCCCACTGATTGCGTACCTCCATTCTGGTGACTAGAGGGGGAGCCTGAGTGAGTGGAGACCCCCCACCCTTGCAGGAGTCCAGCTTTTGCAGGGTCATGGGACTCGAGAGGAGATGCAGAATCTGCAAAAGTGAAAGTAATCGAAGAATCTCCGCTTAGTTGGCTGATGGAGCTCTCCTAATGCCCCTGCTCAGTAAGTCTTTATTTATACTTAAAATTACACAGTGCATAATGATTTGATACCTTGATTTTTCCCTTGAATTATTACACATTTTTAATCATAACATTCTTTCACCCTGTTATTATAAAACCTTAACAGAAGTATTTCTATGATGTCCAACCTGACCTTTCAAACATCCTGTTCATTTTCTAACCATTAAACATTTTTCTTCTGACATCATCTCCTCCACTATGTAAGTAAATCACAGATTTTTTCTTCTTATTCCCACTAAAGATCAAGTTAAACCATACACAAATCATTTCCACTTCCCAGACCCCTGATTACATCCTCTTACTAATATAAGTTTCTAACAATCATCAATGCCTACACTATTTTATTGTTTTTACTAGCGAATTATCAATTTTCTATCCTACATAAGGTACTACTATTTTCTTTAGTAAAAGCATTACTAACATCTACTTAATTATTTTGTTTTTCTAAAGTATTCATTAAATTGCTTAAACACAGTGTTCCTATGTTTCTTTCTTTTGGGGCTGTGAGGCATGTTAAAAGGCCCAACCTGGCTAATTGCTGCAGGAAAGATAGATTATTAAATTTTGATCACCTTTCATTTATGTTCGCCATTCTCTGCCCAATTACATAGGTGCCTGTATGTAGTATAGGGGTGTGTGTGAATTCTGGCTGGTAATTGATTTAGGTGAGGTCTATAGGGGTCGGTCAACTTCACTTTAGTTTATTATCTGCTTCTGTGATCTCAAAAAATGCAACTGCTTTGTACTCAGGTTTTCTGTGAGAGGGAGCAGGCCATACAATTCCCTTTGAATCTAACTCAATGAAGTGGAAACAATTGTTGCCAGACCAGTTTCTTCCTAAGCCCTACAGAAGTCACAGTAAGAGCTGTAAATATGGCAGTACAATATTCTTACACATGAATCAGTCATCCTAAAAGGGAGATAGAGGATGGCCCTCCAGAGAATCATGTGCTGTGCATGATATTTTCTCCTCTTGCCAGGATTGTGTCAAATGGCAGAAGCGGAATGGCTTCCAGCACATGCTCACCACTGGTGGGTTCTTCTGCCATGCATGCGCACAGATACCCAGCCCAAGAGCAGACCCTGAACGTTTTTTGTTTGTTTATTTTGGGTTTTAATAGGGAACGGGTAGGAAAGGGCTGTAGAGAAGGAAAGAGAGGTTAAAAACAAAACAGGCTGAAAATTAAATTAAAGCCTGAGGTACAGCATAACAACCAACACTGGCATCTTGAAATCTCTCAGGCAGCTTTGAAAGCAAGAAGCTTAAGGGAAGACATCAAAGTCATACTCATATTCGGCTACAGAATTTTTTTTTT
>NW_006408685.1:1877197-1880748 GCF_000296735.1 Chrysochloris asiatica | reverse complement strand
TTTTTTTTGCTTATTCTGTTTTGCTGTTATATGCTCCCCCTTCAAACTTTGGAGGACTCTTTGTCTCCCTAAATTACACAAGAAGAGTCAGCAACTGCTGCCATATAGCCAAGCTACAATCACACTCTATAAAACACCAAAACCCAGGTAAGAACCAATACCAACTGCCATATACCAAGGAAACAGACAACACATGTGAAAGTTACTCCAAGTTAAGCAATAAGAAGAGTGAAAAAGGAAGCCCACATCCTGATCACATCTTCCTAGAAGCAATCAGAAAGCATAAAAAACCCCAAGACACATACTCAATTAAGCATTAAGGCCACAGATAAACACTACACATGTCCAAGAAGTGAAAGCAGATGACCATATCAGCACATGTCCAGAAACAAGATAAAATGTCTGAGACAAATGACCTAGGGTGAGACCTGGACTCCATTTTGGAAGGAGGGCAGGCCTTGGAAATGCCTGAGAAATAATTCAGAAAAATGAACATAAAATGTTTCAAAACACTTTACAATGGAGTTGAGAAAAATAAGGAAAAAGTCAGGAAAGTGCTACAGGAACAATCAAATAAGATAGATATAGCACTGAAAACAATTCAAAACCTACAGAAGAGGTCCAAATGATCAATAACAGAATATCAGAAATAGACAATATTCTGAAAGGGCAAAGGAGTAGAATAGAAGAGATGGAAGGCAGAACCAGTAAATTGGAAGAAAAATTTCTCAATACCAATAAGATAGAAGAGCAAACAGAAAAAAAGGATAAAAAAATTTTGAAGAATATCTAAGATTCATGTGGGACAACATGAAGAATTATCGGCATTTCAAAATAAGAAATCACACAAGTTCACAGAGGTAATAGTTGAACTGCTGGAAAAATTTCTCAAACATCCAGAAAAGTGAAAAGATAAACATTCAAGAAGCTCAATGAACTTCAGGAAGGATAGACCCCAAAAGAAAATCACTAAGACATATAATCATGCTCTCCAAAATCAAAGATAAGGAGACACTTTTGAAAGCAGCCAGGGAAAACAGAAGTGTCACATACAACGACAAGCAAGTTGATTACAGGATAAAATAGATTGCAATAAATGGAGAGAAAAGTTAATGGACTATAAGGCAACCTCAAAGAAAATTAACTCTTCACAACATACCAAAAGAATGAAAATCCAAGAAGAACATGGAAACATTAAAACTATGAGGAAACTCACAAAAAAAAGAACACAAAAAGCATGAACTCAACAAGGAAGACACACAGAACAAAAAAAAGCAGCAACACCACACACACAAAAAAAACCCCATAATGGTAGCAATTAATCAATACCTATTGATAATTACACTGAATGTAAATGGATTAAATGCACCTGTTAAGAGATGGAAGGTGGCAGAATGGATAAGAAAACAAGATCGTTCAATATGCTGTCTGCAAGTGACACATCTCATACACAGAGACAAAAACAGATTAAAAGGATGGAAAAATATATACCAAGCTAATTTCAATAAAAAAACGAACAGGAGTGGCAATACTAATCTCAGATAAAATAACCTTTAAGACAATAAACAGCATAAATAAAGATGGACGATGTCTCATAATTAAAGTGACAATTGAACAAGATGAAATGATCATAATAAATATCTATTATCCTAATGAAGGAGATCCAAAGCATATAAAGTAAACTCTAGTAGATTTGAAGAAAGAAATAGATGAATCTACAATAATAGTGGGTGATTGTAATATACCACGTTCAAAAATGGATAGAACAACCAGAAAGGAACTTGACAAAGACACAGAAGAACTAAACAACACAATCAGGCAACTGGACCTCATAGATATGTACAGAGCATTCAACCCAACAACTGCACAATACACATTCTTTTCCAGTGCACATGGGACATTCTCCAGAATAGACCATGTGTTAGGCCACAAAACATGCCTTCATATATTTACAAACATCAAAACACTACAAAGCATCTTCTAAGAACAAAATGCTATAAGATTGGAAATCAAAAATAGAAAGATATATTAAGATGCCTGCCTGTCTTCTGAATCTTGGTTTCCTTTGCATTATATTATAAAATAGACACTGGTGGGGGAGAGAAAGGAATAGCCAGAAATATCACCATAGAAAGCTTATAAGTCCATCTTCTGCCTATAACTGATTGGAATACCTAAAATGGGGCTACAATGTGCCCAGTGAAGGAGGCTTCCTGTGGAGCCTCTGCATTGCATAAGACTATAGGTGGAATCTTGAACAACATCCAGAATCTTCAGAGATGGGAACTTTCTACTTGAAAGGATGAGCAGACCAGCTTGGAGCGGCTATAAGAACAGAAGATACTTCTTTAAAGAAATACATACAGAAAAAATGCAAGACAATATAGGCAGACCAACACTTACTACAAGAAGAAGTAAGTTGCTTGCCCAGGAGACATCAAGGCAAGTGTTCAAGTCCCCTCAATGCAAACCCCCTTCCAAGACTAAGACTCAATGGGAATACACTCTCTGATTGATGACCACATTCATCACCAATAAGGGGAAGTGAGGGAAAAACAGAAATGAAGCTGCAAGCTAAGTGCTGCAATGTTCAATAAACTCCTGTGAACCCAGGTGGAGACCTCATTGGCCAGCAGTGTGGCAAGACCTGGGGACTCTTGGGCCCAGAGTCGGTGACATAGCCACAGAGGACTAGAATGGGGAGTGAAGCGTCCAGCTGGTAAGAAGAGAAGGCATATGCACAATAACACCCACACTTACAGATAACATCCACTTGACCTGGCTTCAATGACTGGATGATCAGAGCTCAACTAGAAGAAGAAAGAAGAGGAAAAAAAGAGTAATGTGATACAATTTGATGAACTTGACCTACATCTATGGATGCAGTAGCTCAAAAGATGGAACAAATCCTCACAGCAAGGATCATTCCCAACCACTCCATACACAGAATAGACAGGGATGGGCAACTTGGACTTTGGGTCTCCAAAATGTGAGGCCTACAAAGGCAAGAAGTGACTGGCTTACAAGCTTTCAAGTGGGAACCTAGATCCAGAGGGCATGGAGGAAGGTAGACTCTCCACTGAGTAGTATTCAATCTGTCTAGGCGGGACTGATTAAATGAAATGTGGATAGGTCTCTTGTGATACAATAGTGAATAATTGTTATCAGGACTGATTGTGAACATTGGAAATGTAAAGGCAGACGTTTTGTAGCAAGGAGGGGAGTGATTAACTTTTCAGTCTAGGAGCCGAGGTCCCTGAGGCCATCAAGGGAGAAGAGTGGAGAGCAGGACCCTACCCAGAGAAGTACTGATGCCTGAGATGGAGGCAAAGACGATGACATGGGGAGATAGACCAGCTGGGGACTTTAGACACAGAGAGGGAGAGGGGCTGTGTGCTGACATCTGGGAGGCAGGCTTGTAGTGTATACCCTTTGGTTGGTTGATGCATGGAGGTGATTGTAACCATGGCAATGAAATGATATATGATAGGATGAATATAAAACTAATGTTCTCCTATGTAAACCATCACATAACTCTAAATAAAACTTTT
>NW_006408685.1:1871064-1876962 GCF_000296735.1 Chrysochloris asiatica | reverse complement strand
TATTGGCATTCTGGAACAGGAAGAATTATAGAAGTCCACAGAGGAGATAGTTGAAGAGTTCTGGAAGAAAATTTCCCTAACATCTTGAAACATGAGAAGATAAACATTCAAGAAACCGCACGTATCCCAGTAAGGATAGAACCCATAAGAAAGTCACCAAAACTTATAATAATCAAGCTCTTCAAAATTAAAAACAAGGAGAGACTCCTAAAAGCAGTCAGAGATAAGAGAAGTGTCACTTAAAAAGGCAAGCAAACCAGAGTAAGCTGTGACTTCTCAGCAGTAACCCTGCAGTCAAGAAGGCAATGGGGAGACATACAAAAATCCCTAAAAGGTAAAACAAAAACAAAAACAAAAAAATCCTGCCACCCAAGAATTGTCTATCCAGCAAAACTATCAATCAAATAGGATGGTGCAATCAAAACATTCCAGGATAAACAAAATCTCAGAGATTTTTTCAAAACCTATCCAGTACTTCAAAATATCCTAAAGGGAGTTCTTAGTACTGAAAACCAACAAGAACAGACAACAACCAGAGATTGACAGGTGTCACAACACCACCTGGAACTCAATAGACAGATAGCAGAGTTCAGAACAGAACAAAACTACAATGAATTCAAAAGAATTGGGAGGTCAACCAAGGATCAAAATAATATCAATGTCAAAGAAGGGATAAATGTAGGAACAGAGATCCAGGTGATGAGGATGTCAGGTAGATTACAGGATACAATTGATGCTCTTAAATGGAGAGAAAAGTTAATAGACTATAAGGTAACCCTAAAGAAAGTTAATATTTCACAACTTACCATGAAAATGAACTTCCAAGCATAACAAGCAAACATGAAAACTAAGAAAAACCCGACAAGAAATAGCTTACAAAACACAACCTCAGCCCAAGAAGGCATGCAGAACAAAGGAATGAATAACACTACCAAAAAATTAATATAATGGCAGCAATTAATTCATACCTATCAATAATTGCATTGAATGTCAATGGACTGAATGCACCAGTGATGATACAGAGAGTGGCAGATTGGATAAGAAAACACAACCCTTCAAAATGTTGCCTGGAAGAGACACACTTTACACACAAAGAAAAAAAAAAAAAAAAAGACTAAAAGTTAAAGGATGGAAAAAAATATACCAAGTTAACTGCAACAATAAACAAGCAGGAGTGGCAATTCTAATCTCTGATAAAGTAAACTTTAAGAAAAAAACCAGTATAGGATATTAAAAAAAAAAAAAAAGACACTATCTCATGATCAAAGAGTCAATTGAGTAAGATGACATAACCATAATAAATATCTATGCTCCAAATGAAAAAGCACCAAGATACATAAAGAAAACAATATTAGAATTGAAGAAAGAGATAGATAAATCTACAATTATAGTGGGAGATTTTAATACGATACTTTTGAAAATGGACAGAACTACCAGAAAGAAACTTGACAAAGTCACAGAGGAACTCAACAGCACAATCAAACAACTTGACCTCATAAACATGTAAAAAACATTCAACCCAGCAACAGCATAATATACTTTCTTCTCCAGTGCATATAGAACATTCTCCAGAAGTGACCATGTGTTAGGTCACAAAGCAAGCCTCCATAAATTTACAAACATCAAAATACTACAGAGCTTCTTTTCAGACCACAATGCTATAAAACTAGAAATCAACAAGAAGATAAAGAAATAAAGTCAAATATATGGAAACGGTACACCTTACTGAAAAGCAACTGGGTAAAAGAAGAAATTAAATGTGAATTCAGAAAGTTCCTAGAAGCAAATGAAAATGAAAACACAACATACCAAAATCTTTAGGACACAGCAATTTATTGCAATAAATGTGCACATCCAAAAAGAAGAAAGAACCAAAATTAACACATTAACACAGCATCTACAAAAATTAGAAACAGACCAACAGAGGGAACCTACAGTAACCAAAAGAAAAGAAATAATAAAGGTAAAAGCAGAAATAAATGAGATGGAAAACAGAAAAAATATAGAAAGAATCAACAAGACAAGAAGCTGGTTGTTTGAAAGGACTGCTAAAATTGACAAACCACTGGCAAACCTAACAAAAGAAAAGAGCGAGAAGACACAAATGACTCACATTAGAAACCACATGGGGATGTCATAATGGGACCAAATGAAATCAAAAGGATAATAACAACATACTATGAAAAGTTGTACTCCAACAAATTTGAAAACTTAGAAGAGAGGGATGCATTTTTAGAAAAACACAACCTATAAAAACTTACACAGATTGAAGTAGAAAACTTGAACAGACCCATAACAAAAGAAGAAATTGATCAGGTCATCAAAAAACTCCCAACCCAAAGAAGTCCAGTGTCAGATGGCTTCACTGGTGAGTTCTACCAAACATTCAGGGATGAGCTGTCAACACACAAGAAGGGAGAGGGGAATGGAAGAACACGACTGAGGGAAGGACAGTTAGGCAGGTTCGCATGGGCTAAGTGTGACAAAGGTAAATGATGATGTATGCATAACCTTGGGACAACAGGGCTATGGGATACAGTGATTGAGCCATGGTTTGAAGGGGAAAAAGAGGGGAATAATGTCA
Organism: Chrysochloris asiatica; assembly: GCF_000296735.1. Lineage (NCBI taxonomy): Eukaryota > Metazoa > Chordata > Mammalia > Afrosoricida > Chrysochloridae > Chrysochloris > Chrysochloris asiatica. Next base: position 1,874,378 of record NW_006408685.1, on the reverse strand, counting down.
AGATGCTTGGCTGTCTTTTGAATCTTGATTTTCCTTGTATTATATTATAAAATAGACACTGGAGGGGGAGAGAAAGGAATAGCCAGAAACATCACCATAGAAAGCTTATAAGTCCGTCATCAGCCTATCACGGATTGGAATACCTTAAAAGGGGCTAGAAGTTGCCCAGTGAAAGAGGTTTCCTGTGGAGCTTTTACATTCATAAGAACATAGGTGGAATCCAGAACCCCATGCAGAACCAACTGAGGTAGGAAATTTCCACTGGAAAGGACTAGTGGACTAACCTGGAGTGGCTAGAAGAACAGAAGAGACTTCATGAAAGACACAGCAGGAAAAATCCAAAACAACAGCAGTTTTTGATTGATTACTACAAGAACAAGTAAGCTGTTTTCCCAGGAACCATCAAGGCAAGAGGTCAGGACCCCTCAGAGCAAGCCTCCTTCTAAGACAGAGACTCAAGGGGAATACATGATCAGGCATGTGGTCTGGCTGGTGATCACATTGGTCACCGATAAGGGGAAGAGGGGAAAAAAACAGCAACCAAGTTGCAAGCTAAGCCAAACCACATTCAATAGACCCCTGTGAACCTGGGTGGAGACCTGGGTGGCCAGAAATATGGCAAGACCCAGGGACTCCTGGGCCCAGAAGCAGTTATATGATCACAGAGGACTAGAGCAGAAAGTGAAGCATCCACCTTGTATTAAGTGAGAGGAGATGCACAAGAATACCCATACTTGCAAATAGTATCGACTTGACCTGGCTTTGATGGCTAGATGATCAGAACTCGACGAGAAGAAGAAAGAATGGGGTGGGGAATAGAGTAACCTGCTAAAATTTGATGAACTTCACCTATACTTATGGATGAAGTAGCTCAAAAAAGGGAACAAATCTTTACAGCAAGGATCACTCCAACCCCTTCTGTACACAGGGTTGACAGGGATGGGCAACTTAGACATTGGCTACCCAAAATGGGGGGGGGGGTCTATAAAGGCAAGAGGTGACTGGCTTAAAAGCTTTCAAGAGGGAGCCTAGTTCCAGATGGGGCAGGGGAAGATAGAATCACCACTGAATGGTTTCCAAAATGTTGGGACAGAGCTGGTGAAAGGAAATGGGGATAAGACTCTTGTGATACAGTAGTGAATAATTGACATCAGGACTGACTGTGAGGGTAGGAAGTATAGAGGTAGATGTTTTGTTGTTTTTGTTTTGACAAAAGGAGGGGATTGATTGATTTTGCAGCCCAGGATCAGAGGTCCCTGAGACCATCTAAGTGAGAAAAACGGATAGGTATCCTACCCAGAGAGGCAGTGATGCCAGCGATGGAGACAGAGATGATGACATGGACAGATGGAGTGGCTGGGAACACTGGACTCAGGGAGGGAGAAGGGCTGTGTGCTGGGAGTTGGGGGGTGGGGGCTGTGTTGTGTACCCTTTGGTTATTTGATGATGCATGGAGCGGATTGTAATCATTGCAATGAAATGAAATACGATAAGATGAGTGTAAAGCTGATGTTCTCCCATGTAAACCTCACAATAAAAGCTTTTTAAAAAATACATTGACAGATAACATACAGAGGTTCAAGTCATTTTAAGAAGAGGACGTGGAATGAGGGATTTCATTGCTGATATCCAATTGATCTTGACTGAAAGCAGAGAATAGCAGAAAGACGTTTACCTGTATTTTATTGAGTATGCAAAGGCTTTGGATTATGCGGACCATAAGAAGCTATGGACAACACTGTGAATTATGATTATTCCAGAACACTTAACTGTGCTCATGAGGAACCTCTTCATAGGCCAAGAGACAGTTCTTTGAGCAAAACAGAGGAATAAAGAACAGTTTGAAATTAGAGAACTTGTGTGACAAGGTTGTATTCTTCACCATACTTATTTAATGTGTATGAAGAGAACATAATCCGAGAAGATGAATTTTATAAAGGACAGCATTACATTAAGATTAGAGGAAGACTAATTAATGACCTGCAATATGCAGATTTACAACCTTTCTTGCTGAAAGTGAAGAGGACTTATAATACATACTGATGAAATCAAAGACCACAGCCTTTGTTATGGGTTGCATCTCAATGATCTCAATGTATACAAATAAAAATTCCTCACCACTGGACCAATAAAAATCATCTTTATCATTGAAGAATAGTTTGAAGTTGTCAAAGACTTCATTTTGCTAGAATCAACCATCAACACTCATGAAAACAGCAGTCAAAAAATCAAACAACGATGGGTGTGGGGGCAGGTTTTATGGCAGATTAAAGAGACAGGCAACACTGACCTCCAGTAGCAATAATATAGGATTCGGATGAAGCAGGTTCAGGGAAAGTTCCCAGAACTCTGGACTACATATAAAGGAGTATTTAGAAAGATAGACGGCTTTCTGACACTGGGATTTGTCACTGAAACAACAGATGGAGTTTTCTAATCTGCAGGTGCGAGTGCATCTTGCAGTGGCCATGACTGACCAGCTGCAAGATCAGAGAAGAGCTCCCACTGCAGAACTCTGACTGATTCTCGGAGATAAAGGTGTGAAAAATGGTTTCCTGTTAAGTTGACTTCCATTGCCTGTGCACCTTGACACTGGTGACTTAAATGGGGGCCTGAGTGAGTGGACACCACCACTTCCCTGGAGTGCTCTAGCATGCATTTGCATAGATCTGCTTAGCAAAAACCACTGTGGGCAGAATCAAAGAAGCAGAAAGAACCAACAGAAACTGCTTAAAGACTAATGGTATCCCATCCGCTCCAGCCAGATCTGAGTTGTTTCTCATTAAAAGAAACACTTGAACGGGATTGTGGAGAGAAAACTATCTAAAAATTTAATGCTGAGATATGTCATAAGAAACAACAGTAAAATCTTGCAATTTCTCAAGTGACTTTAAAGGCAAGAAGCTGAGAGAGGGGCATTAATGTAATAATCATATTTTGCTACAGGGTTTTTTTTGGTGTGTGTGTGCTTATAGATTATAGTATCCAATTTGATTTTTTGCTGTTCCCTTTTTACCTATTTTTTTTGGGGGGGGAGGGCTCTTTCGCTCACTACTTTACCTAAGAAAAGACAGCAATTGTGGTCATATAGCCAAGCTACAATAATACCCTATATAATCTAACCATCCAATTAAGAATCAATATGGCAATTATTGGAAGAGATCAATATTTATGCCCATTCCAAAGAGAGGTGACCCAACAAAATGTGGAAATCATCAGGCAATCTCTTTGATATCTCAAGCGAGTAAAGTTTTGCTAAAGGTAATACAGAAATGGCTACAATCATACATTGACAGAGAACTTCCAGAGGTTAA
>NW_006408685.1:1869502-1869994 GCF_000296735.1 Chrysochloris asiatica | reverse complement strand
GCATCATTGATGGACTCAAGTGTGGCAGCGGTAGTGAGGTTGGCCCAGGATCGGACATTGTTTTGTTCTGCTGTGCATGGGGTCACTTTGAGTCGATTCTGACTAGATGGTACCTGACAATAACAACAACATGACAATTACAATACCACAATTGCACAAGGTACACAGTAAGCATCTGCTACAGTTACTCTGAGTTCAGTAATAAGAACAGTGAAAAGGAAAGCCCATCTCCTGATCAAATCTACCTGGAGGCAATCAGAAAGCTTAATAATGCATCAACATGCATTCATGTAATTATTGGAAGCACATCTAATAACTGAAAATGACAAAGACGAAGTTGAAGATTTGAGCACATGTCCCGAAACAAGATAGGGAAACTCAAACAAATGAGCTGCAGGTAGACCTATACTTCCCTTTGGAAGGAGGGCAGGCTTTAAACCTGCCTGAGAAGGAATTGAGGAAAATGATATTGAGGTGCATCCAAATGATTCA
>NW_006408685.1:1867868-1868387 GCF_000296735.1 Chrysochloris asiatica | reverse complement strand
GTGACAGAAGATACATCTTCATGATGAACCTGATGTATACTCAGAGTTGTAGTTTCTCTAAATACCAACAGAGAGGGAAAGAGTCTTCAAATCAAGTATCAATGCTATCCACTCTGTACACAGGGTAGATAGGGACGGGTAACTTAGACAATTGCTACCTAAAATGAGGAGGCAATAAAGTCACAAAGTGATGGGCTTACAAGGTTTCAAGAGGGAGTTTAAGAGTATGGGGGGAAAGAAAGAGTTCCCACTGAATAGCTGTCATCTTGTCTAGATGGGTCTGGTGAAAAGAGATGGGGATAAGATTTTTAAGATTCAATAGTGAATAACTGTTATCATGACTAATCATGACTGTCACAATTGTAAAGGTAGAAGTTTTGTAACAAATAAAAAGGGGAGTGGTTAGTCTCACAGTTCAGAAACAGAGGACCCTGGGACCATCAAGAGACGAATGCAAAAGCAGAATGTGGGACCTTATCCAGAGAAGCAGCAGTGTCAGAGATGGAGGCAGAGATGGGG
>NW_006408685.1:1860471-1867768 GCF_000296735.1 Chrysochloris asiatica | reverse complement strand
ATTAATAATAAGATATCAGAAATGGACAATACACTGAAAGGTCAAAGGAATAGGATTAAAGAGATGGAACCCAGAACCAGTGAGCTGGACAACAAATCTCCCAATATTGCTAAAATGGAATAGGAAGCAGAATAATGAACAAAAAAATCTGATGAAAGTCTAAAATTCATGTGGGATATCATGAAAAGGAATAACTTGAACATTATTGGAATTCCGAAACAGAAAGACTCACATAAGACCACAGAGGAGATATGTGAATCGCTGATGGTAGAAAATTTCCTTAACATACTAAATAAATAAACAAACAAACAAACATTTATGAATGATCCCCAGGAAATCCCCAGGAAGGATCGACTCCAAAAGAAATTCCCCAAGACATATCATAACCAAGCTCTCCAAAATCAAAGACAAGTAGAAAACCCGGTAAGCAGCAAGGAAAAAGAGAAGTGTTATTACAAAAACAAACAAGTAAGGTTAAGCTCTGATCTCTAAGCTGAAACCAGGCAGGCAAGAAGGCAATGGGGAGACATATATAAAATCCTGAATGAAAATAAAAAGAAAAAAAGAAAATCCTGTGAACTGAGAACTGTGTACCCAGCAAAGCTGTCAATCAAATATGATGGTGTAATAAAAACACTCAAGGATAAACAGAAGCTAATAGACTCTGTCAAAGGCAACCCAGCACTTCAAAATATCCTAAATGGATTTCACTGGACTGAGAACCAACAAGAACAGACAACAAACAGAGATTGGCAATACATGATGGCACCACCTAGAACTCAGTTTACAGTATGGAAGAGTCTAGAACAGAACTAAATGACAAGAACAAATTCTGAGCATCTGGGAGGTCAGTCTATGATCAAAACAATTACAATGTGAAGGAAGGTACAAACATAGGAACAGAGATCCAGGTGATGAGGAAGACAGATAAGAGTTCAACAAAAAATTGACTGTTTAAAATGGAGGAAACAGTTAATAGAATTTAGGGTGGCCTCAACGAAAATTAATAATTCACAATATACCAAGAAAATGAAAATCCAAAAACATCACTCCTAGTCAATATTGTGATGGAAGTCTTAGCCAGACCTATAAGGCAAAATTGGAAAATTAAAAGCATCCAAATTGAAAAAGAGGAAGTAAAACTCTCTCAATTTGAATATGATATGATTGTACACATGGAAACCCCAAAGAATCAACAAAAAACAACAAGATCTCCTTGGAAGACTCAACAAAGTAGCAGGATGAAAGATCAATATACAAACATAAGTTGAATACCTCTATATAATAGTGACAGTGATGAAAGTGAAATTAGGAAAGCAATACAATTTAAAATAGTAAAGCAAATGATAAAATATTTAGGAATAAATCTAACCAGAGTAACTAAGGACCTATACAAAGAAAACTACAAAACACTAAAAGAAACCAAAAGACACTCACAAAATTGGAAGACTATACCAAATTTCTAGATAGGAAAACTTAATATTGTAAAAATGTCAATACAACCCAAAGCAATATACAGATATAACACAATCCCAATCCAGATACCATTGATATTCTGTAAAGAGGCAGGGAAAAAAAGATTACAAACTTTATATGGAAAAGAAAGAGACCAAGGATAAGCAAAGCACTGCTTAAGAAAAACAGATTTGTAAGGCTCACAAACCTTGATTTCAAAATTTACTACATGGCAGCAGTTGTCAAGAAGAAAATGAAAACAAGTCCATGAAAGACAAAATATGACCTTGAATATATTCCACCTCAATTTAGAGATCATCTGGAAAACAGATTTGAAACATTAAATACTAAAGAACGAATTACGGGATGACATCAAGAACATCATACATGAAGAAATCAAAAAGTCATTATGAACACAAGAAAGAAGGACAAGGTCAAAATGGATGTCAGAAGACACACTGAAACTTTATCTCCAGCATAGAGATGCTAAAGCAAATGGAAAAAATGAGGAGGTACAAGAATTGAACAGAAAAATTCAAATGTCATATCGAGAAGACAAAGTCAAATGTTACTGTGGAACGTGCAAAGATCTGAAGTCAGCAGACCAAAACGGAAGAACACATTCAGCACTTCTCAAGCTGGGGAAACTGAAGAAAAAAGTCAAGCCTCGACTTTCTTTATTGAAGGATTCGCTGGGCAAATTATTGAATGATGAAGAAAGCATCAAAAGAAGATGGAAGGAATACACAGAGTCACTGTACCAACTGGAAATGGTTGATGTTTAACTGTTTCAAGAAGTAGAATATGATCAAGAGCCAATGATACTGAGGGAAGAAGTCCGAGGTGCATTAAAGGAATTGGCAAAGAACACGTCACCAGGAATTAATGGAATAAAAATTGAAATCCTTCAAAACAGTGAGGCGGCACTGAAGGCATTCACTCATCTATGACAAGACATTTAGAAGACACCTATCTGGCTGACTGATTAGAAGAAATCTGTATTTGTGTCCATTCCAAAGAGAGGTGACCCAATTGAATGCAGAAATCATAGGACAATCTCTTTGATATCCCATGCAAGTAAAGTTTTACTAAAGTTAATACAGAAATGGCTGCAAGCATACATTTAGAGAGAACGTCCAGAGAAATGAGGGATATCATTTCTGATGTCCGATGGATCTTGGCTGAAAGCAGAGAACACCAGAAAGACGATTACTTGTGCTTTATTGACTACACAAAGGCTTTTGATTGTGTGGATTATGACAAGCTATGGACAACATTGCAGAACACATAATTGAGCTCACGTGGAATCCATACATGGATTGAGAGGCAGTTGTTCGAATAGAATGTGGGAACACTAAATGGTGTAAAATTAAGAAAGGTGTGCTACAGGGTTGTAGTCTTTTCATCATACTTATTCAACCTGTTTGCTGAGCAAATAATCAGAGAACTGGGTTATATGCAGAAAAACGTGGTATCAGGATTGGAGGAAGACTCATTAACAACCTGTGATATGCAGATGAAACGACCTTTCTTGCTGAAAGTGAAGAGAACTTAAAATATTTACTGATGATCAGAGAGCACAGCCTTCAGTATGGATTGCATCTCAACACAAAGAAAAAAAAAAAATCGTCACCACTGGACAAATAAACATTCTTATCAATGGAGAAAAGATTAGGTTGTCAAGGATTCAATTCTTCTTGGATCAACTATCAACGCTCATGGAAATAGCAGACAAGAAATCAAATTACGTATTGCATTAGGCAAATCTGCTGCACAAGACCTTTTTAAAGTGTTGAAAAGCAAAGATATCAGCTTGAGGACTAAAGTGTGCCTGACCCAAGCCATGGTATTTTCAATAACCTCATATGCATGTGAAAGCTGGACAATGAATAAGGATCACTGTAGAAGAATTGATGCATTTGAGTTATGGTGTTGGAAGAGATTATTGAAAGTGCTAGGGGGTGCCAAAAGAACAAACAGGTCTGTGTTGGAAGAAGTGTATCTAGACTGCTCCCTGGAGGCCCAAACTTGGTCTCTCATCCTTCGGACATTTGGTCAGTTGGGACCAGTCGCTGGAGAAGGATATCATGTTTGGTAAGGTGGAAGGTCAGAGAAAAAGAGTAAGACCCCCAGTGAGATGGATTGGCAAAGTGGTAGCATCAATGGGCTCATACATGGCAACAATTGTGAGGTTGGCCCTGGACCAGATAGTGTTTCATTCTGTTGTACGTAGGGTTGCTATTAGTCGGTACTGACTTGATGGCACTTAACAACACTGACAACAGTAGTCAAAGAAACCTAATACTATTATAATGAAAGATATATAGATCAGTGGATATGAATAAAAAATCCAGAAATTAACCCTTCAACATACAGCCAGTTAGTTGATCTTTGGCAAAGGGCCAAGTACAGTGAATGTGGAGGTTGGTGCTGGCAATACTGGAAACTGATTTTTAAAAGATTGAAAAAGACCTTTATCTTACACCATATAGAAAAACGGACTCAACATGGATTAAAGATCTAAATGTGAATCCCAGAATTATAAAGGTTATCAATGAAAAAATAGGGACAAATTTAAGTGGTCTAATACATGGCACACATAGCCTACCAAATATTTCAAGATTTGCACAATAAAAAGAAGACAAAATTGATGATTGGGACATACTAGAAATGGGAACTTCTGTGCAACAAATAATTTCACCAAAAGAGTAAAAATGCAGCCTACAGAATGGGAAAATAAAAATATTTTACAAAGACATATCAGACAAAAGACTGAACTCAAAAATCTACATGATATTGTTACACAACACTACAAGAAAAATGCAAATAGTTCAATTAAAAACTTGGCACAGGACATGAACAGACACTTCAACAAGGAAGAGATTTGGGCAGCCAACAAACATATGAAGAAATGTTCACGACGATCATTAGCCATTGGGAGATGCAAATCAAAACAACAATGAGATATCATTTCATTCCAGCAATAACAGCGAAGTTCAAAAAAGCAGATGATAATAAATACTGCCAAGGATGTGGAGAGACTGGAATCCTGCTATATTGTTGGTGGGAATGCAAAACGAATCAACCACTATGGGGATTCCTAAGAAAGTTGGAACCAGAAATAACTTATAATTCAGGAATTCCTTTACTTGGTGTATATTCACAAGAAATGTGATTCAAACTAGAGTTGATATAAGCACACCAATGTTTATTGCAGCACTATTCACAATAGCAAAAAGATAGAGACAATTTAAGTGTCTATCATTTGACGAATGGATGAACAAAGTTTGGTGCATACATACAATGAAATATTATTTTGCCTTGAAGAATAACAAGTAAGCTGCTAGCCAATGCATAACATGGATGAATCTTGTTGACATTAGGCTGAGTAAATTAGTCACAATTATTGCATGAGACCATTATTGTAAAAGCTTAAGAAAAGATACCCATACTAAAAGGGAATAAAACTTTCTTTGTTGCTTACCAGGGGTGGGATGAAGGCAATGGTAGAACACAGAGTAGAGATAGACACATCATAGTTCAGGTGTTGGAGAGGTCAATATACAAGAAGGGATAGGGGGATGGAAAAACAAGGGAGACAGGAGAACATTGGGGCAGGTTTGCATGGGCTAAATGGGACAGAGGTAAAGAGTGATATTTGTTCAATCTTGGAAAAATAGGGACTGTGATACAGTGATCAAGGCATAGTCTGAATGGGTAAAAGATGGGAAATAATGTTAACATGCTTGATTATCTTATGAATATTGGTTTCCATTGCCTACTGTTATAAAATAGATACTTGAGTGGGATAGAAAGTAATATCAGGAAACATGATTACAGAAAACTTGTAAGCCCGTCTTCAGCCTATAACTGATTGGAATATCTCAAAGGGTTTCTAGAACTTGCCATATGAAATAGACTTTTTGCTGAGCCTTTGTAGTGTATAGGACCTTAGGTGGAATCCTGAGCCCCATCCAAAACCTTCTGTGGTGGGACATTCCCACCTGAAAGGACAAGCAGCCCAGCCTGGAGCAGATAGAGGCACAGAAGATATTTCTTGAAAGAATGACCAGCAGGAAAAATCTAAAACATTAATGGCCCTCTGATTGGCTACTACAAGAAGAAGCCAGTTATTTTCCAGCAAGCCATCAAGGCAAGCAATCAAGTCCCTTCAGGACAAACCCCCTCTAGGACAGAAACTCAAAGATAATTCATGAGCAGGCATATAAGTTTACTGACAAGCACATTGGTCTACTGGTGAGTGGAAGTGTGAGAAAGGCAGCAATGAAGATATGGGCTGAGTTTGACCATATTCCATAGACTCCCGTTGACTTGGAGATGAAAGAGGTAGAAGAATGGCTGATTAGTCCAAAGTATGGTGAGACCTGGAGACTTCTGAGCCCATGGATAAGGACATAGCCATGGTAGCAAGAACTAAAATTGCAACGTCCAAGTGATATGAAGTGAGTAGAGGTGCATAAGAATGCCCAAATGTATCGATACTACCCATTTGACCTAGCTTCAATGGTTTGATGATCAGAACTTGACTAGAGGAACACAATAAATTTTGCTAAAAGAAACAAGTAAATTGCTACAATTTGATGAGTGTGACCCATACTTATGGATATAGTAGCTCAAAATACCAACTAAGAGGGAAGGAGTCTTCACATCAAAAATCACTCCTATCTCCTCTGTACACAGGGTTGATAAGGATGAGCAAATTAGACATGGCCTATCTAAAATGGGAGTGTATAAAGGCATGAAATTACTGGCTTACAAGTTCTCAAGAGGGAGTTTAGTTTCAGAGTGTTTGGGGTAATGTAGAATCCCCACTGAACAGTTTTTTTTATCTTTACTAGATGACTCTGGTGAAAGGAGATGTGGGTAAGATTATTATAATTAATTGTTATCATGATGAATTATGCTTGTCACAACTGTAAATGAAGAAGTTTTGTAACATAAAGGGGAAAATATTTAATCTAACATTTTAGGAACAGAGGTCCCTAGGACCATTAAGGGAGAAGAGTAGGAGTGGAATGTGGGACCCTAGCCAAAGAAGCAGCGACACTAGAGATATGTCATGTAGAGATAAAGCTGCTGGTGGCCAGGAGGCAGGCTTGCAGAATGTGTCCCTTGGTTTTCTAAAAAAATATATATTCCTGAATATTTTTGTGGACATCCACACTCCCCCCGAAAACAAAATAAATAAATTGCAGAGGGAATAGAAAAAAATACTGTTAAATGATAATGCATGTAGGTGATTCTAATCACTGCAGTTAGAAATACAATGGAATGAGTGTAAAACCAATGTTCTTCCATGTAAACTAATTCACAATAAAAACTTTAATTAAAAGAAAAGAAACCAAGCGATACATTGCTTTGGGCAAATCTTCAGCATAGGACATCTTTAATTTGTTAAACAGCAAATATTTCAGTTTGAGGACTAAGTTGTCCCTGACCCAAGCCAGGGTATTTACAATAACCTTATATATGTATATGTATATGTATATATATGCAAAAGTAGGACAGTAAATACGGAAACCATAGAAGAATTGATGTGATTGACTTATAGTGTTGGAGGAGAATATTGAAAGAAACTTGGACTACCAAGAGAACAAACAAATCTGTGTTAAAAGAAATACAGCCAGAGTGCTCCTTGGAAGCCAGGATGGCCAGACTTTGTCTTTTATACTTTTGACATATCACCAGGAGATGGATCAAAGAAAGGTACTATGATGTTAATTTGCTTATGGGGTAGAACTCAAAATGAAAATAAATAGCTACAAACATACATTGGGATGTGGAATGTACAAAATAGGAATCTAGGTATATTGGAAGTCAT
>NW_006408685.1:1850627-1856066 GCF_000296735.1 Chrysochloris asiatica | reverse complement strand
CTGATGTTATGCCCTGTAAACTTTCACTCAATCCACAATAAAAACTTTAATAAATAAATAAATAAAATAAAATAAAATGGAACACATAAACATCTATATCCTAGGAATTGTTGTTGTTGTTAAGTGCTGCTGAGTCAGTTCCAACCCATAGCAACCCTGTATAGGGTTTCCGAGGAGCAACTGGTGAACTTGAACTGCCTACCTTTCAGATCAAATGCACTTTTTAAGTTCAGAGCATTAACCCACAGCACCACACCAAGACTCCATATCCTAGGCATTAGTGAGATGAAATGTACCTATATTGGCCATTTTGAATCAAAGAATCAATTGGCATAGTTGATCATGGGAAATGGCAAATTGAGCAGGAAAACCGTTACATTCATCATTAAATTAAAATTTCAAAATATATATTGAAATATAATGTTACCTTTGATGGATAATAATTATATACTTAAAAGAGTACCAATTAATGCCATGGCTATTCAAATTTATACACCTGCCACCAATGCCAGTGATTAAATTGAAGAATTCTACCAATTTCATCAGTCTAAATTTGATCAAACATGGAATCATGTGTTCAAAATCAATGATATCAGTTTAAGGACAAAATTGCAGACTAAAATACTATGGTATTTTCAAAAAGATCACATGCATACAAAAGTTAAACAGTGAATACAGAAGATGTTAAAAGAATTGACACTTTTGAGTTATGGAGTTTGAGGAGAATATTAAAAGTACCATGAACTGCCAAAAGAACAAAGCAATCTGTGTTGGAAGAAGTACAGTCAAAAAGCTCCTTGGAAACCAGGATGGCCAGACTTCATCTCTCATACTTTGGACATATTACCAGGATGGACCAGTCCTTGGAGAAGGACATCATGTTTAATAAAGTGGAGGATCATAGAAAAAGAGAAAGACCCCTAAAGATATGAATTAGCATAATGACAGCAGCGATAGGCTCAGGGTTAGCAATGATTGTGAAGTTGGTGCTGGTGCAAGACCAAGCAGTGTTTCCTTCTGATGTGCATAAGGTCGCTATGAGTCTGTGCTCACTCGATTGTACCTAACTAAAACAGCAACAGCAACTATAACAACAGCTTTCTATGTTGTGAGAAAATGAATTTCTATTTGTTAAAGCCATCCACTTTGTGGCATTTTGTTATAGTAGCAGTAGTCATTTCCTAATCACAAAGTTTTGAAATATATAAAACAATTGAGAGGAGTATTATAATAACAACTAGTTCTAGTAGTAGTACTATCATATAATCATACTAACAGAACTAGTTGTTGTTGTTGTTGTTGCTAAGTGTCATGGAATCAGTTTCACCCCATAGCGACCCTGTATAGGGTTTTGAAGAGCAACTGGTGAGCTTGAACCACCAACTTGCAGTTCAAACCGATCTTGCAGTCCAGCGCATTAAACCACAGCACTATACCAGAACTCCAATAAAGCTAGTACTACCATCAAATTTTGTTATATTTATTTCAAAATTATTTTGTTAGGAACTGTCTTAATTATCTACTGTTACTATAACACAGCAGTCCTTCTGTGGTGCTGTGAGTCAATGTGCCCAACTACAAAGCTGTTTAGACTGCAGGGTCGGCAGTTCAAGCTCACCAGCTGCTCCTCGGAAACCCTATACAGGGTCGCTATAGGTTGGAACTGACACACACACAACAACACAACTATAACACAAATGCCACAAGTGGAGTGGAATCCTGGAGTGGCATTGTAGGATAAGCACTGAAAGGCTAACTGCAAGATCAGCAGTTCAAAACCGCCAGTTGCTCCTCAGTAACAGGTTCACCGTGAATTTTAATTGACTCAGTGGCACTTAACACCAATATGAATAGATCTAATTATGTTTCAACTTCAGTGTGATCTTTTTGATGACATGTTACTTTGCTAGTATGCCTATGTTTTCATCTATTTTGTATTACAAATGATTTGTACATGAAATTGTATGTTTTCATTTAAGAAGATTCCAGGATAAAAGTAAGGGTTGTGGTAAGTTAAAATTATTATGTTGATACTCTCATCAAGAAATATAAGTATGAAATAGTCACATTAAGACTTGTATTGCATTCTAGGGAACTTCCTTTGAGGGGGCATAAAAAGAGAGAGAAAGAATTTTTCAAATATCTGCTTAATGTACTTTCAGAAATTCATGATGACTTATTTTCAGATTGAAGTATTCTGAATTTCAAGAAAAAAGTTGAAAATATTGGTTTGTCTTTCATTCAAGTGGTAATGGTTGATGTTAAACAGAACATAATTGTACATTTTTAATATTTTAACATCATTAGAAATATCATGTGTGAAAGCTGTCATTGGTCTTGTAAGGCGCTATGAAATCAGTTCCCACTCACAGCTACCCTAGGCACAACTGAATGAAATACTGCCTGTTCCTGAATCATCCTTGCAATTGTTGTGCTTGAGCCCGTTGCTGCTGCCGCTGTTTCAATCCATCTCATTGGAAAAGTCTTCTTTTTCGCTGACTCTCCACTTTACCAAGCATGACGTCCACTTAGGAGGATATTTGCTCTCTTTACATTGAAGTGTAATTCATACTGAAGGCTGAAGTCTTTGATCGTCACCAGTAACTGTTTTAAGTACTCTTCATTTTCAGCAAGCAAGGCTGTCTCATTTGCACATCACACATTGTTAATGCGTCTTCCTCCAATATTTATGCCATGGTTTTCTACAAATAATCCAGTTTCTCAGATTATTCAGCATACAAATTGAATAAGTATGGTGAAAGTATACAACCCTAGCACACACCTTTCCTAATCTTAAACCACTCAGTTGTGTTCTAACAACTGACTCTTGATCTATGTACAGTTTCTGCATGAGCATAATTAAGTAATATCAATTCTTAGCAATGTTATACATAGTTTGTCTTGAAACACACAACCAAAAGCCATTGCATCATTAATAAAGCACAAGTAAGCATATTTCTGATATCCTCTGCTTTCAACCAAGATACTTCTAAATTGGTTTGATTTTCTCGCAGCTCCTCTATCACTGTACTGCTAAAGTGTTTTTGAAGTATCTTCAGAAAAATTTTATTTGCATGCAATATTAATAATATTTTTAGATGTTTTCCCCATTCTGTTGGTTCACCTTTCTTTGGAATGGGCACAATTTAGGGCACAATTTAGTTATGTAGTTGTCTTCCAAATTTCTCAGAATAGATAAATGAGTTATTCCAGTGCTGCATCAATTCGCTGAAATATTCTAATTTGTACTTTATCACTTCCTGAAGCCTTGTTTTTCACCAGTGCTTTCAGTATATCATAGGTTTTTGAAAACATGAAACCTCTTGAAATGGTAGGTGATTGACCTTTCTTTTGCATATAGCAATATCTTCTTCTGTATCTTTCTGCATCATTCAATACTTTGCCTATTTAGTCCTTCAACATTGGAAGTCAAGGTTTATTTTTTCTTCAGTTATTTAAGTTTGAGAAATGCTAAATATGTTCTTCCCTTTTGGTTTTTAACTCCAGGTCTTTGTACATTTCATTATAATATTTGACTTTGCCTTCTTTACTGCCCTTTGGAATTTTTGTTTCATCTCTTTTAATTCCTCATTACTTCCCTTCACTATAGCTTCTCTACACTCAAAATTAAGTTTCAGAGTCTCTTCTGACATCCATTTTGTCTTTTCTTTCTTTCCTGTCTTGTTAATGACTTTTTGCTTTATTCCTATGTGATGTTATTAAGGTAATCACATAACTATTCTGATTTTCATTCATTGGTATCTAATGACAATGGTATCAAATCTGTTCTTCTGATGGTTTCTAAATTCAGATGTGATATACTTAATGACATATTTTGGCTCTCATGAACTTGTTTTAATTTTATTCAGCATCAGGCTGAACGTGCATATGAGACTATATGTTCCACAGTCTTCCCCTGATCTTCTTTTGGCTGATAATAGTGATCTTCACCAACACTGTTTCACAAATATGTAGTTAATTTGATTCCTGTGTATTCCTTCTGGTGCGGTACATGCTTATAGTCACCTTTTATGATGCTTAAAAAAAAAAAAAAAAAAAGATATTTGCAATGAATAATTCGTTGGTCTTGCAAATTTTTATCATGTGATCTCCAACATTGTTTCTATCACTAAGGCCATATTTTCCAACTACTAATCCCTCTTCTTTATTTCCCACATTTCATTCCAATAACTAGTAATTACCAGTATATCTTGATTGCATAATTGTTCAGTTTCAGACTTAAAAAGTTGCTAGAATTTTTCAGTTTTATTATCACTGGCTTTATTGTTTGGTGAATACATCTGAATAATAGTGGTATTAACTTGTCTTCCTTGCAAGCATATTGATATTACCTTACCACAGACAGCATTGTACTTCAAGAAAGGTCTTTAAATGTTCTTTTTGATAATGAATGTGTTACTGTTTCTCTTTAATTTTACATTGTGGGCATAAAAAAACGTATATTTGCTGGATTCAAAATAGTCAATTCCAGTCAATTTTAGCTCACTAATGACTCCTGGTGGGGCACTATAGGATCAGCATATAAGCATTATTTTGTAAATCTCAGCCAATTAGAATTTTCTTCTTGTAAGTGTCTGGATCTTCTATATTTAGACTCTGTGAAAGTGTTCTTCTTTTGTAGTGCTTGGACAAATTGTTACAAAGTGATTCTTGATCCTGGGTAAGTTTGTGCCTTCATAAATTCTTTTACTATAATTTTAACAGAAGTCTCAGTTTGCTTTTTCAGCAAACATTTCCACTTGAAACTCCAAATCTAAATGATGTGGCACTTAAATAATCCTGGAATTATTCAGTTTCACAAACACTTGAAACAAACAACATTAACAAAAAACTCATACATTGTTTAGCGGGTTATTTTAATTTCCATATTGTTAAAAAAGCTGTTGAAATAGTGACTAGTGAGTCAGTTTGCAGATATTTACTAACTTCTCAGATTTTGGGTGGAATAAATCAAACACTCGCATGTAACTACTTAAAAAAATGTTAGGAAAATACTGTAGTGAATAATGGTTATCAGGACTGATTGTGGGGGTTTGAGATGCAAAGATAGACGTTTTGTAGCAAGGAAGGGAGTGATTATTTCTCCAGTCTAGGAGCGGAGGTCTCTGGGACCATCAATGGAGAAGAGCCGAGAGCGGGAACCTACCCAGATAAGCAGGGATGCCTGAGATGGAGACAGAGACGATGACGTGGAGTGATGCAGCGGCTGGGGACTTTGGATCCAGAGAGGGAGAGGGATTGTGGGCGGAAGACTGGGAATGGAGAAGGAGGAAGTGTAGAGGACGGGTTTCTAGGATATACCCTTTGGTTGAAAGATGATGCATAGAGGGGATTGAAACCATGGCAATGAAACGATATACGATGGAATGAATGTAAAACTAAAGTTCTCTCATGTAAATTATCATATAATTCACAATA
>NW_006408685.1:1849484-1850527 GCF_000296735.1 Chrysochloris asiatica | reverse complement strand
TTATGGGGTAGAACTCAAAATGAAAATAAATAGCTACAAACATACATTGGGATGTGGAATGTACAAAATAGGAATCTAGGTATATTGGAAGTCATAAAAAATAAAGTCCCTGGAAAAGGATATTGGGTTTAGTAAATTGGAGGGTCTGAGAAAAAGCAGACAATCACTAATGGATTTTCACAGTGGTGACAGCGATTGGCTCATGACCTGGCAGTGTTGCTTTTTATTGTGCATCGGGCCTCTATGAGTTGGTACCAACTTGATGGCACCTAACAACAATAACAACAAATCACAACATGGAAAAAATTCTGCTAAAAATAATTTTTTAGAAGTTGTAACAGTATATTGATAAGGAATTGCCAGAATCTCAAGTCAATTTTTCAAGAGACCGTAGAGCTTGGGATCACATTGCTGATGTCAGATGGATTTTCATTGAATGCAAAGAATACCAGAAATATGTTTATGTGTGCATTATTGACTATGCAAAGACTTTAATCATGCCTATGTTTATTACCACGTACAGAATAGGTTCTTTGTAATGTTACTGAGCCAGAATTAGCATATGGTGTGTCTTGAGTCATTATCTTATGAAATATAAAATGTGCTGATTTTGCTAGCAGAAATGTTGGAAGCTGATGCAAAACAACATGTAGATCTCTGAGGAAACAGGAAACAGAATGGAATTGACAGGGTCCTTCCTCCAGAGTTGACAGAGAAGGCCTTCCAGGAAAGCAAGGACTCTGCATACTTCTAGACTCCAAAACCTTATGACCAAATGTATTCCAAAACCTTATGACTAAATGCCATCTAGTATATTGTTGGAAGATGAATCCCTCAAGTGGGAAGAATTGACTGAGGAAGAATTGACTTCTCGAAATAGAGTTGACATCAGTGATTTGATGGATCAAAGAAAGGTACTATGATGTTAATTTGCTTATGGGGTAGAAATCAAAATGAAAATAAATAGCTACAAACATACATTGGGATGTGGAATGTACAAAATAGGAATCTAGGTATATTGGAAGTCATCAAAAATAAAATGG
>NW_006408685.1:1839580-1844414 GCF_000296735.1 Chrysochloris asiatica | reverse complement strand
AACTGACCATGATGACACAAATGGAGTAAAGTCCTCGGTAGAAAAGCCCATGGGACCTTCATCTGCTGATGGGCACAACTCAAAATGAAGAGAAACAGCTGTAAACATCCATTTAAAATTGGAACATGGAATATACAAAGTATGAATCTGGGAAAATTGTAAGTTGTCAAAAATGAAATGGAATGCATAAACATAGATATCTTAGGCATTAGTGAGCTGAAATGGACTGGTATTGGTCATTTTGAATCTGACAACCACATGGTTTACTAGCCCTGGAATGACAAATTGAAGACGAATGATGTTGCATGGATTTTCAAAAAGAACATATCTAGATCAGTCATTAGGTAAAATGCTGTCTGTAATAGGATAATATCCATGCGCCTACAGGGAAGCCCAGTTAATACCACTATTGTTCAAATTTATGCACCAACCACTAAAGCCAGTGGAGTTGAAATAGTAGAATTCTACCAACTTCTTCAATCTGAAAATGATCAAACACGCAATAAAGATGTATTGATCATTACTGGTGATTGGAATACAAAAATTGAGAGCAAAGAGGAAGGATCAGTAGTTGGAAAACATGGCCTTGGTGATAGAAATGATGCTGGAGAATGCATGATAGGATTCTGTAAAACCAATGATTTGTTCATTTTAAATTCCTTCTTTAGACAGCATAAGAGATGACTATAAACATGGACCTCACCAGATGGAATACATAGAAATCAAATTGACTACATTTGCAGAAAGAGAAGATGGAAAAGCTCCATACCATCAGTGAAAACAAGGCCAGGGATAGACTGTGGAACAGACCATCAATTAATCATATGCAAATACAAACTGAAGCTGAAGAAAATGAAAACAAGTCCATGAGAACCAAACTATGATCTTGAATATATCCCATCTGCATTTAGAGATCATTTGAACAACAGATTTGATACATTAAACACTAAAGACTGAAGACCAGAAGAGTTGTGGGATGATATCAAGAGAATCATACAGGAAGAAAGCAAAAAGTCATTGAAAAGACAAGAAAGAAGGAAAAGATAAAAATGGATGTGCAAAGAGACAATGAAACTTCCTCTCCAGCATAGAGATGCTAAAGCAAATGGAAGAAATGAGGAGGTCCAGGAGCTGAACAGAAAATTTCAAAGATCAGTTCGAGAAGATAAAGTCATATATTACAACAAATGTGCAAAGATCTGGACTCAAAAAAACAAAAAGTAAGAACACACTCAGCATTATTCAGGCTGGGGGAACTGAAGAAAAATTCAAGCCTCGACTTTCATTACTGAAAGATTCTCTAGGCAAATTATTGAAAGATGCAGAAAGCATAAAAAGAAGATGGAAGGAATATAGAGTCACTGTACCAAAAGGAAATGATTAATGTTCAACCATTTCAGAAGGTAGCACATGATCAAGAGCCAATGATACTGAAGGAGGAAGTGCAAGGTGCATTGAAGGAATTGACAAAGAACAAGGCACCAGGAATTGATGGAATAAAAATTGAAATCTTTCAGGAAAGTGAAGCAGCACAAGAGGCACTCAGTCATCTCTGCCAAGAAATTTGGAAGACAACTATCGGGCTGACTGATTGGAAGAGATCCATATTTTTGCCCATTCCAAAGAGAGGTGACCCAATGGAATGCAGAAATCATCAGATAATCTCTTTGATATCCCATGCGAGTAAAGTTTTGCTAAAGCTAATACAGAAACGACTACAAACATACATTGACAGAGAACTTCCAGAGGTTCAAGCCGGATTCAGAAGAGGCCGTGGAACGAGGGATATCATTGCTGATGTCCGATGGATCTTGGCTGAAAGCACAGAATATCAGAAAGATGTTTACCTGTGCTTTATTGACTACACAAATACTTTTGATTGTGTGGATCATGACAAGCTATGGACAACACTGCAAAGTATAAGTATTGTGGAACACTGAATTGTGTACATGAGGAATCAAGAAGCAGTTGTTTGAACAGAACATGTGAACACGAAAATTTAAAAAGGTGTGCAACAAGGTTGTATTCTTTCACCATACTTATTCAACCTGTATGCTGAGCAAATAATCCGAGAAGCTGGGTTATATGAAAAGAAACATGGCATCAGGATTGGAGGAAGACTCATTAACAACCTGTGATATGCAGATGATAGAACCTTGCTTACTGAAAGTGAAGAGGACTTAAGACATTTACTGATGAAGACCAAAGAGCACAGTCTTTGGTATGGATTACATCTCAATGTAAAGAACACAAAAATCTTCACCACTGGATCAATAAACAGCATTCTTATCAATGGAGAAAAGATTGAAGTTGTTAAAGACTTCATTCTTCTTGGATCAACTATCAACACTCATGGAAGCAGCAGTCAAGAAATCAAACAACGTATTGCAGCAGGCAAATCTGCTGAACAAGACCTTTTTAAAGTGTTGAAGAGCAAAGATGTCAGCTTGAGGACTAAGGTGTGCCTGACCCAAACCATGGTATTTTCAATAACCTCATATGGGTGCAAAAGCCGGACAATGAATAAGGAAAACCGTAGGAGAATTGATGCTTTTGAATTATGGTGTTGGAGGAGAATATTGAAAGTACCATGGACTATCAAAGAACCAATAGATCTGTTTTGGAAGAAGTGCAACCAGAGTGCCAGATGGCCAGACTTCATCACTCATACTTCAGACATATTGTCAGGAGGGACCAGTTTCTGGAGAAGGATATCATGTTTGGTAAGGTGGAGGGTCAGAGAAAAAGAGGAAGATCCCCAATGAGATGGATTGGCTAAGTGGCAGCATCAATGGGCTCAAGCGTGGCAACAGTAGTGAAGTTGGCCCAGGATTGGGCAGTGTTTCATTCTGCTGTGCATAAGGTCGCTATGTGTTGGTACCAACTTGATGGCACCTAACTACAACAATCTAACATAAAAAGTTTCCATTTATGTATAAAAAAAAAATGTTAGCAAAGAGTACAGAAACAATGTGGATGGTTACCTAAGAAAATTTGGGTTTTATTTTTTTAATTTCTGTTGAGGTCAGATGAAGTATAAATCATATCATTGTTCAGCATTGTTTAGGTAGTTATTACCAAAGACCTAGGACAAAAATTTATCAGAGGGTGGTGCTTTTATTTTGGTGAAATAAAAGAAGCTTTTCTTCAGGTTAATTGGTATTTTAGAAATATCTCTCCATGTAGATTCAGACTCAACTGCAAGACAATGAACAACAACAAAATAGCAAATGAATATCTTAAATGGGTACATTTAATGCAATGATAACTAGTTGAGTGTACAACTTGTAATGAAAATCTTTGGAGAAGCTACATTAGGGTAGTGACAGGAAAGGATAAAGCATAAATGTGGCTTAAGTGAAGATGGATTTTAATTAAACATTTTTTTTCTATAAATAGGTTCTCTGGTGGTACTGTAGGATAAACAATGGACTGTTAATCAGCGATTCAAACTCACCAGTGGCTCTGCAGGAGAAGGAAGAGGCTTTCTGTTAGAAAGAAGAGGCTTTCTCCTCCCTTAAAAATGTAGTCTCATAAACCCTATAGAATTGGAATCAACTTCATGGCAGTGAATTTGGTTTTCATTTGGAATGTTAAACTAGTGATCCTTCTTTTCTATATATATGAGTGGCTGTCATTAAAATTATATTTTTGAAGGACTGTTAGAAAAATAATTGCAAAAAAGAAAAATAATTGTTTAAAAAAAACTGCTCATTTTTTATTTAAGAAAAAAAAAAATGTTTCACACAACAACACTAGCCTGTCAGTTTGTTGTACTATGGTGGCTTGCATATTGCAGGTGGTAATGTTTTCTAAAAAAGAAAAGTGAGCCTTCTGTTAAAGTTATAGTAAAGAGAGAGAGTGGGAGGCACTTCCCTGACCGGCAGGACAGGTACATGAGCTCGGGACAAGTAGCGGGCAGGGTCACAATAGGGGCTCCAGCCTGGTAGACAGACAGCTTTTGGGCAAACATAAAACACTAGGCTGCAACTCTATGAACTTGGTTTTTTGAAAGAACAAAAGATTGAGGACGCATGAGCATTTTTAACTACCACCCGCCCACTCCCGGCTCTCGCCGGGGGGAAGGTCCTGCCCACAGCAGAACCTAACAGAGCCTGAACGGACGCACTCACAAGGAGGACACTCTCAGAGAACCAGTGAGCCCGCAGGAACCAACATAGTCCATCCCAAGGGGATTCTCATAGCTACATTAGGCACAACCGGTGAATATATAGGGAAAATTGGGAGGCTCAAAGCACAGGGGTACAAAGGGGCATTTTAGACGTCATCAAAAACAGACCCTATTTGCCCACAAGCACAAAGCCCATCCCCCAACCCTTCAGCCTAGATCAACTCTCCGCTCAGTCTCAGAGACCAGGCCCAGGCTAGGTAGCAACTCAATCCCAATTAAAAAAACACCCCTGCTGTGGCTTAATCTGCCAGGCCTCAAACTCTGAAAAATTGCAGGAATTTTGAGCTGCAACCGCTGCACCCACAACATATCAACAAATAGCAAAATCTAGAGAGATCCAAAACAAAACAATAGCATCTTAGATTAACTGAAGAAGCACAGAGGGCAGGACTTGCTGATGGCTAGGGCGAGGGTCGCCAGCAAAAGTGGCTCGAAACTCCAGGCAGAAAGGGGGCAAGACAGAGCTCCAGGATTCAGACCCACAGAGATAAGAGCGGTGTAGAGGCTGGGATGATACAACCTTGATTGCTGAAAGTGAAGACGACTTGAAACATTTACTTATGAAGATTAAAGAGCACAGCCTTCGATATGGATTACATGTCAATGTCAAGAAAACAAAAATCCTCACCACTGGACCAATAA
>NW_006408685.1:1825821-1835733 GCF_000296735.1 Chrysochloris asiatica | reverse complement strand
GAGAAATACTGCATAAGACCACTACTGTAAAGGACTAAGAAAAAGAAATTATACTGAAAGGGTGCATGGGGAGGTCTGGGATGGGGGTCAGGAAGGTGGGGAAGGGGGGAGTGGAGGAGGGCGGACACAGGAGAACTTGGGTGCGAGGGAGGGGGCAACATACAGGGAGGGAGAGGGAAAGGGGGGAAAAACAGGGCAGCTGGGAGAACAATTGGGCATGAGTGAAAGGGCCAATGGTGACAGAGATAAAGCAAGATATACACACAACCTTGGAACGGCAGGGCTCTGAGATACAGGGATTGAGTCATGTTTGGAATGGGGGAGAATACTGTTAAGATGCTGGAATGTTTTTTTTTTTTACTACAAGATTAATCAAGAGGCGAGAATTTTAGTCTATGTTACAGGTCATAAGCTCTCCAATATGGATTCCTGCCTGACTAATTCGACCCTATAGCGAGAGGACAGCCATTTCTCCCTCTTCGGAGCAAGCCTGCCTGAGGGAACCAGCATTCACCGAGGACCCATCTGAAAGAGTGATGTCATCTACATCTCCACTGAGGCCCCTCCAGCAAGAGCACCAAGGAACCAGCCAGCCGTTTCCACAGCAGAGAAGACTTTAAGAACTTTTTAACCCTTAGAGAACTGGTTAAACTCCAAAGACTTTCTGCTGCTTTGCTTGTCGGCCGTGGGGAATGGGGAGTTAACAGAGGTTACAGACTTTGCAATCGTTCATCAACCATTGTATGTTTTATTGCCTGATAACATTCTCAGAAGCTAGGCAAATCATTGCGATGCCTGGCCCTTAAACATGCCACGTGTCTTTGCTCTTAGGTTAAGAATCACTGCACTAATAGGAATCGTTACCTTTTTTATGCCCTGCCCACCATGTATATCAACTGTCTAGGGATATTAGTCTCGCTCACACGATCAAAGAGTAAATAGATAAAGGTTTACAATAAGGACTAAATGCTTTAGAGAAAGGAAGATTGCTTAAGGCAAATAAGATTCAATATAACCAGTTTACACTCTCAGCTAAGATTATTCACTGTATAAGTAGATTTGTGTTATTTTTTTCAGTAAACCAGAACTTGATTGGAACTTAATTCAACAGCATTTTAGGAGGTTGTGGAACAATATACACTTGTCTGTGGATATTCATCAGCTACATGCTCAAATTTCTGATATAAGTAATTCTCAAGTTGAGAACTGAGTGTCTACTAATTTGCTACCTCTGCTAGAGATTAAGTTCCCCTGTGAACTTGGTTGAACCTCAGCATAGTGATGCTGCTTTGTCGCCTTAGAACAGGTGGTGGTCTGGCAACATCTTGCATGTGGGGTCCCCAGCGGATCTCCTTCCTCCCTGCCTTTTTCAGATGGTGGCTGTTTATGCTGGACGTGTGGACATAGACTGGTAAGGATCATGTGGAACCTCGGCAAACTAAAACAGAGCCATTGCCATGCTGCAATGAGTTTCGATGACAGGTAAGACGGGGGAATTCGCACTGACCACCTAAGACAGGCAGTGTCCCGTAAACAAATAATAAATAAGGGGGAATCTGGTACAGACCATACAGACTCAGTCAGGAGTCCGAGGTCCTGTGGGCCCAAACGTTGCAGACCGTCCAAACCATAGGCTCTGAGGATCAAAGTATAGCCACCTAGCAGACATAGCAAACTGTCCCTCATCTGATTATTCAGTTATGCTGGTTAGTAATTCCATACATGAGCCCTGGATATCCATAGATAAATGCAAAAACTTTCTCTAAAAGCCGAGACTGTAAATTCCAAAAAGGCAAAGTTTCCCATCCCCCCCCCCAAAAAAAAAAGCTAAAGAGGATAGAGAGAAACACTGTTAACTGATGGTATGTGGAGGGGATTATAATCAATGTAATGAAACAAGGTATATGAATGTTTGAATGTGAAACTGATGATGTACCCTGTAAACTTTCACTCAATCCACAATAAAAACCTTTAAAAAAAATTATAGTAAAAAAGTTTATGAAGACACAAACTTATCCAGGATCAAGCATCACTTTGCAACAATTTTCCAAAGTACTACAGAAGAAGAACACTTTCACAGAGTCTAAATATAGAAGATGCAGACACTGACAAGAAGAAAATTCTGATTGGCTGACATTTACAAAATAATGCTTTAATGAATACAAAGGACAGGCAAGACATCTTAAGTATTATTTTGCTAAATGTAAAGTTTGAGTCATTTAACAGTTTATTTTATGGATATTTCTAGTGCTAGCTTGAGTGAATGTTCTTCCTTGGAGTATGTTGTGAGAAGTGGGAGATATGGAGAAGGGCACTTGCAGGCTTCCTGAGGTATGGAGATAGTTGTCTTTTGAAAGTCATCCCACAATAAACAGTAAACAGGACAGAAAGAAAAAAATTAGTTTGACCTACATCTTTGGCAGAAACTTTTCTTCAAGCACCTAGTTCTTTTAGCTCCTTCACACTTGCATCTCATAAAATAATATATCATTTGGTCATTTACCCACTACCATCAAGTGGATATCAACTCATAACAAACCTGTATATGGTTTCCAAAGAGTGGCTGGTGGTTTTGAATCACCAACCTTGCAGTTAGTAATCTAGTGCTTATCCTATAGCACCACACCAGGACAACATCTATAACAGCAATGAAAAGAGAGTGGTAATCAATAAGTCTGTTGTATTTGTGAATAAAATCATGCATAAGTGAAAGAATAAAGCCTTCAAAACCAGTAAGTAGGATGGTCATCATGGACATTTTGCATATCCTTTTCCCATGTATCCAATGCCAAAAATATCATCTTTAGTTTTTTTCATTTAAAAATAATTCAATGAACTTGAAGGGACCTAGATTAATAACAAAGGTGGATATTTATATTTGAATTGTTGTTGTCAATAAGTGTCATGGAGTCTTGTTCAGACACATAGTGACCCTGTATAGAATTTCTGAGGAGCAGCTAATGGGTTTGAACTGCTGACTTTGTGGTTCACAGTCCAGTGCTTATACCAGGAGTCCTTATATTTGACTGCATCTTCTAAATCTTGGCAGGGCTAATGCTAGCAGGAATTTTTTTTTTTTTAATTCTGTAGATTATTCAAGGTGTTCCAGTTTAATGACGTGTAGTATATCTGTGAGCTTCTTTATTAAAAATATCCTTCTAACTAAATAGATTTATGAGGATTTGTGTCTTTGTACAAACTGTAGTATAGTTTCTTAACATAAACACATATAGAGATACATATTTCTACATTTGAATCCCATTATATCTAATAGAATATAAGGCTGAATTTGTTTCTCTCTTGATGTTGTTTTTGTTGTTATGTGCCGTGGACTTGGTTCTGACTCATAGTGACCCTGTACAGGGTTTCCAAGGCTGTAAATCTTTATGGGAGCAGAAAGTCTCATCTTTCTCCCACGGAACAGCTGGTAGTTTCAAACTGTTGACCTTGCAGTTTGCAGCCCGATTTGTAACCACTATGCTACCAGAGCGTCTTTCTTGATCAAACATCATTAAACATATATTGAGAAACATACTAAAATAGATTTATACATATGAAGTTAAGTTAAAATATTTTGCTACAAAATCATAGGAAACTTTAAAGGTACATATCCTCCATCTAGGTCTATACACTTCTGAAGGCAGTATTTCCATCTCTGTTGGTCTTCCCACTACTGGACCATAAATAATACCAAGATAAGTGGAGAAAACAATAAACTTGTTAAAGACATATTTTGCTTGGATCAGCCATCAACACTCATGGAAGCAGCAGTCAAGAAATCAAACGACATATTGCATTAAGCAAATCTCTTTAAAGTGTTCAAGAGCAAAGATGTTAGTTTGAGGACTAAGATATGACTGATCTAAGCCATCATATTCTCAGTAACTTCATATGCATGTGAAAGCCAGACAATGAATAAAGAAGACCATAGAAGAGTTGATGCATTTCAGTTATGGTGATGGAGGAGAACAGTAAAATCACCATGGATTGCCAAAAGAACAAACAAATCTGGTTGGAAGAAGTGTAGCCAGAAAGCTTCTGAGAAGACAGGATGACCTGATATCATCTCTCATACTTCATACATATTATCAGGTGTTACCAGTCACTGGAGAAGGACATCATGCATGTTAACATAGGGGGTCAGTGAAAAAGAATTCGACTCCCCATAAGATGGATTGTCACAATGGCAGTGGCAATGGGCTCAAGTAGTAGTGTTGAGCAGAAGGTGGTGCTAGCCTGAAAGTGATGTTAACTTGTCAGGGACCCTCTCATTCCAGCCAGGAGTAGACTCTGTGTTTCCACCTAAAGCTAGAAGGTGCTGAGTCATTGCTATGCACACCACCATATTACAATGATGTCATATTGTTATATAAGCTGTGAGTCATATTTCACAAAATGCCTTCTTTGTTCGGAAGTAGAATATATGCTATGCAGAACTTCCTGCGAAAAGTAGAAAGCATGAAAGCGCTGCATTGCAACTCAAGTGTTCTTTTTGCTGCCTGATCCTGTGAATCTGCTTGGTGCTGAGCATCTACCATTACAATTGGCAAAGTTGGCAGGATCAGATCAGCCAGGTATTGTCCCTGAGGGTGGCATTACTGGATGGACCCTGTCCAGTATGTGGCACTCGGTGGTGGGTGTCTTTGTGACTTGGCAGCCTCCCCACAACTGGCTTGGGATGGATGGATCCCCACTATCAGTGAAGAGGGTGTTATAGGAAATAGGGAATTCCCTGGAGAAGAAAGGAGAGCAAGCAATGGCTGGGGCCATAGGATGTGCTTTGTTAACCATCTTTTGGGTGGAAAGCAGTGCTTCCTTAGCCCTCTAGGAATGAATTAGGGGACTGGATGAAGAAGCGGCAGAGCTGAAGCACTGCTTGATGACCTTGGAGGAGGAGAGCAGGAGGCTGATGGAGGACAATAAAATGGGGATGGTATCGACTCAGAGAGAGTGAAGAGAGAGGGCTTCATCTCCCGTTTCTTTCTGCGCCTGACTTGTGGTGACCCCCCAAATGAAATTGCAACAGCTGATGGTGCCTGGCAGGCAGCCAGCAGGCCCCCACCCCTGCTGATAACTGAGTTTACTAAGTACTACCAATATACCTAGGCAGAATTAGTCAATCTTGGAAAGCAGTTTTGTCTGCATACCTCTTAGCCCCTAGCAGCCTGTCTGCTGTGTCTCTGGATTTGGAGGTAGATGGGATCATGTGTACTGCACAGGAGAAGAAGAAATTGGCCTCTGTAATGCTTAGCTGCTCCCTCTGGCAATGCCTGCAAAGTAGGACCTGCAATACCTCTGATTGGTGAAATCACTCCCTTTTGGACTGGATAATGACATAGGTGCAAGTAGTATAGGCTGATGTGGGAGATTTATTTGGAGTTTTCAGTAGAAGGCGGTCTTACATTGATCCAGTACAGATACTCAGAAAGTCAGGGATGGAACAGACTGTTTTTCATTTGGAGTCCTGGTGTGACTCTGTGGGTTAATGTGCTGGACTTCAAAATCGGCTTGAACTACAAGGTCGGCTGTTCAAGCTCACCAGCTACTCCTCAGAAACTCCATACAGGGTTGCTATGGTCAGAACCAACTCGGCACTTAACAACAACAATGGCTATTTTGGGACCATGGCCATAGATGAATGGGACCCCTGCCCACATAATTTATTTCAGCCTTGCCCTAAGATTAGCAGCAGAAACTCCAAGAAGAGTCAGAGATGCTGCTATACTAGTTCAGCTGCAGTGGTCCCACCACATGGAGCAGCCCACAGGGAGCCATGGGCCAAACCATCTGGGCTTCAGGATCTCATTGTTCTGTACCCATTGCCCCAGAGGCAGGATAAGTATTGAAATACTGGTGAGGCAGATGTGGGCACCGGGGCTGATGAGGGTGCCTCTGCTGCTGCCACTTGGTGGCAACACCTCCATCAAGAGAGTCATCTTTTCAAAGCAACACATGCACGCTGACTCTGAGAAGAGGGATGAGACTGGGGATCTCTATGCAGCACCCATGAGGAAAACAAGAAGCTAACAATAGAGTCTCTCTTCCAGTTTGAAAAGGGAGAGAGCCCCATTCACAGGAGATGGGCAGGGACCAGAGGTCACATACAAAATTAGAAATTCACAGGTCCCCTTCTATGTGTATAGAGTCCTGGCTCTGGTATACATACATAGCTACTCTGGTAGTTAAGTATTCCCTTCAATATGGTAACCTGAATAAGTTCACAAGCCCTCCTGTTTTGATAGATATTATGGTGGGCAGTGTGTATAGGTGAACACAGTATAACTGCCTCTGGTATAGGCTGATTGCCTCCCTATGTCTACAAGGTGACTGCATTCCCCATCTCTGAGTACAATCTGGGTGTGGACATCCTACAGGGTCTGTGGTTGAAGACTTCAGTTGAAGAGTTGCAACTTTGGGTATAGACAGGGGAACTGTGTGCAGTACGTTGGGCCTTTGATTGGTGAAGCTGGAGCAGGGGACTTGACCCAGTGGAGGTGCTGTTGCATTGAACTGCAACCCCTGTGCAGCTGCAGATTCAGATGGCCAACAGACTTCAATGGAACCAGGAACAATGGACACATGGACTTGGCCCTGGAAGGTGAAACCTCCCAACATGTGATGGAATGGGATTTACAGGTCCTTGTGGCCAAGATGTGGATCTGGGTAACTAGAACTTGGCCTCCTACAGTACAGCTAAGCTTCCCATTGACAACAGGAAGCACTGTCTTGAAAGGTGCTTTTTTTCTATCAATGTTGCCATAATGAGCTCTCAACTATTGGTGTATATGAAAGCCATAGCCTCAAATGATTTAGCACAGAAAGCTTGATACTCACAGTCAGGCCAGGCTCCATTAGCTGTAACACTGTTGTCATTTGATAACACAGTAACATTTGATAAGTACACAGTAAGACTGTGTACTGCCTGATGGCAAGGATTTACCTATGATGATATCTATGACTTCCTGTTTTTCCATCCACAGGAGTCTTATGAAAACCCTAGAGGAATGGACCCATGTATTGCCTTCAATGACCAATGTATCAGCATGCTGGATTTGTACTGAGTTTCAATTACTGCTGCTGCCACACAACCATGGCAGATTCATTGCAAATCTGCTACAAACTGGATGTGGTGGACCAGTTGGAATTCCACAGACCCTGTGTATAGGATAACCAGAACCAAAGTATTTAAACTTATGTGTGAACAGTACAATTGTTCTTGCCCTTGGATAGGATACTTGGTATAAGATGGCATGGATTGGTTTACAGCTGAAACTGTGAAGCTAAACCAACCTGATGAGCACTATATTGAGAGTCAACAATCACATGGCCAATAAATGGTCTGGGTCCCTTGGCCCCTATGCCTCACCATGAGTACAAACTCAAATATTCACCCATGACATGCGCGACCTGTCTCCTGCGAGAGTCTGCGTGTGTGTAGGCAACATGCATGGCCTTATCTGAATTCAAACTGGGCAGTATGATGCAACTGGGGTTTGCCCTACCCACCTTGTCGTGTACTCACTACTCTGCCAACCTGCACCTTTTATTGGGGGCACCTGTAATTCTACACACCGATTGAATTGAAATCTGTGGTGGTTTTATCCACTAGTTTTACTTTCATCACATGGGAGCAGCATACATAATCAAAGGGAAATTATGCGAGAATAAACAAGATGGTGGATCGAGTGGAAGTGCAGTGAGGAGTTCCACCAGCAAAAACACAGAATACAGGACCAAGCAGGCTCAGGAGATGGTTCCAAAACTCTGAACCACATATAAAGGAATATTTAGAAGTTTGGAAGACTTACAACTGGGGGAGTTTGTGGCAGAAGAAATAAATCAATTGCTTTCTGGTTCAGGATGCTCAGCTGCTCCAGGAGCTGCCATCTCGTGTGGAGCCAAGTGAGGGAAGGATCAGAGCACACACGGACACCTGACAGAGCCACAGAGATAGAGGTATGGACATTCTTTTTTGGTATTAGTTTTCTGGTCCCTTGCTGTCTGCGTACATCCATTCTGGTGATGATAGGGGAGCCTGAGCTATTGGACACCCCAGACCCACCCTCAGAGGGTTCTACTACACATGTGCACAGATCTCCTTGAAATTTAAAGAGACAGTTTCCACTTAAAACCAAATGGCCGACAGATACTCAGCCCAAGAGCAGAATCTGAACATTTCTTGTTTATTTTTTGTTCTATTTTTTAACACGGGAAAGAGAAGGAGAGGGCTGTAGGGAGGGAAAGAGAGTTTAAAAGCAAAACAGGTTGAAGGTTGGATTGGAGCCTGAGATGTACCATAACAACAATTGGCATCTTGGAATCGCCCGGGCACCTGTGAAGGCAGGAAGCTGAAGAGAGGACATTAAACTCATAACCATATTAGGCTACAGATTTTTCTGTCCTTCTTTTTCTTCTCTCCCTCCTCTCCCTTTTCTGTGATTAGAGACTGTAGGATCAATCTTGTTTTTGTTGTTGATGTTTTTTAGTCTTTTTTTCTTTCTTTCTCTCAGTTTTTCCCCCACTGTTGTTGTAGGTTTTTTTTTTTTGTTGTTGTTATATGCACACCCTTCTGCCTTTGGAAGACTCTTTGTCTCCCTATACTACACAAGGAGAGTCAGCAACTGCTGCCATACAGCCAAGCTACAATCACACTCTATAAAACACCAAACTCAGGCAAGAAACATTACCAACTGCCATATACCAGGGAAAAAGACAACACCTGTGAAAGTAACTATGAGTTAAACAATAAGAAGAGTGAAAAAGGAAGCCCACATCCTGATCATATCTTCCTGGAATCAATCAGAAAGCATAAAAAATACCAAAACACATACTCAATTAAGTATTAAAGCCACAGATAAATAATAAACATGTCCAAGAAGCAAAAGCAGATGACCATATCAGCACATGTCCAGAAAAAAGATAAAATGTCTGAGATAAATGACCTAGAAGTAGACTTGGACTCCATTCTGGAAGGAGGGCAGGCTTTGGAAATACCTTAGAAAGAATTCAGAAAAATTATCATAAAATGTTTCAAAAAACTTTAAAATAGAGTTGAGAAATATAAGGAAGATGTCAAGAAAGTGTTACAGGAACAATCAAATAAGAGAGATACAGGACTTCCGGGGCTTCCCTGACCAGGCAGCATAGGTACGCAGGCTCCGGAGAAAGTAGGTGGGTGGTTTCGCACAGGGGAGGCCCCCGCCTGGTAGACAGACAGCTTTTGGGCAAACATAAGACTTTAGGCTTAAACATTATGAACTTGCTTTTTTAAAGGATCAAACTGCTGAGGAATTACAGGCATTTTGAGCTTCTGCCTGCCTGCACTTAGCTCCAGCTCTGGGGACTGCCTCCGCCCACTGCAAAGCATGGAGTGCGGGGCTTGAGCAAACCCATTCAGAGGGTGGACACTCCCAGAGAGCGAGCGGGGTCACAGAAACTAACATAGTCCTTCCCAGGGGGGGCTCATTCCCATGGTAGGCATTATCGGTATGGATATAGGGCAAATTGGGGTGCCCACAACACAGGGAGACAGAGAGAGGCTTTTTTGACGTCATCAGACACAGATGCCATCTGCCTACAGCCACTACCCCCGCCCTCCACTCCCTTGGCCTAGGCCAGCCCTCTGCCCAGCCTCCGAGGTTCAGGGCCCCCCACCAAGGTGCAGGCCAGCCCAAGCTGAAAAGCCTTGAGTTGTTTTTTAACCACCAGTAACAAAGCAGTCCTGCTGTGGCTCTGTGGGTTAATGTGCCAGACTGCAAAGCCTTTTGAACTGCAAGTTCGGTGGTTTGAGCTCACCAGCTACATCTTGGAAACCCTATACTGGGTCGACTCCACAGCATGTCAACAAGGAGAGGAACTCAGAAGGGATTGAAAGAGAGTTAGGAGACTAAAAACTTACTTATATTAAGCTAC
>NW_006408685.1:1824627-1825721 GCF_000296735.1 Chrysochloris asiatica | reverse complement strand
GGTTCCAATTCGATGACACCTGACAACAACAACAACAACAATTGGCTGGGAGACTTGTAGCCAGTAGAAGTTGGAGCGGAGGCGGGAGGGCACATACCCTTAAACCCTTAAACCTGCTGGCCAGGCTAGATGATCTGGGCCCACAGCCTGGGAAAGACAGGGCAGCTGGACTGAAGAGGGGCCGCAGAGATGCCAAGTCGCGGAAATGCTCCGCAGGAACATATAGGGTGCTTTGCCGACTTAGGGCAGGTCCAAACTAGTTGTTTTTTCTCTTCTTCTTCTTCTTTTTATTTTCTCTCTTCTTTCTTTGGTGTTGGGAGGGGGTGAGCTCACAGTTTGCCCACATACATCTGGGAGAGAGGAGGTAGGGGCTTGGCTGAGTGGTCGGAACCCGCCCACACCCCTGGTGATCTCCTCTGCCAGGAGAACACGCAACTGGGACAGACTGAGAGGAAGAGTTAGTCTGCCTTTATTCACTGGTTTGAAAGAGAACCCAGCGTAGTGCTGTGGAGTGGAGTACTACACTGCAGATTCCTTCGAGTGACGGGCCCGGTGGGACGGAGCTGGCAGCTCATGCTCACTAATCACTCATAGGTAACCATATACAGGAGACACGGCTGTGTGTCCTATTCGGTCGGCTTGAACTCACGGATTTGAGAGCCGTCCCACTGTAGCATGGTGGACTGGAGTGCCAGTGCAGGGCCTTCCAGTCTGCAGTGTTGGCGACTCAAGCTCACGGGCCACTTCTCAGAGGCCCTGAGCAGGGGACTCGGTTACCTGCCATATGTGGCCTGTCTATTCATTTTCACTGGTGTGAGAGGAGTCTGGCACAGCACTGTGGTCCGAGGTGATGCACTAAAGACCCTTTTGAGCTGTAGGGTCAACGGCACTCGCCCGTCAACTGCTCTACGGAAACCATATACAGGGTCGCTACAGGTCGGAATTGACTAGTCAGCACCTAACAGCAAGGAGAGGAGGGCAGAAGTGACTGAAAGAGAGGATTTTAAAAATATACACATATTAGGAGTCAGAATTTTCTTCCTTATTATTAATATTTACTTTTCCTCATTTTATCTTACTTTACCTTTATTATT
>NW_006408685.1:1818908-1820541 GCF_000296735.1 Chrysochloris asiatica | reverse complement strand
ATTTTGTTTTTTTATTTTGATTTTGGTTTTGTTTTCTACCCGACTAATGTTGTTTGACTGTCACATAGACTCCCTTCTGCTATCAGAGGAAACTTTGTCTCCCTACATTACACGAAAAGAGTCAGCAACTGCTTCCAAATAGCCAAGCTGCAATAATACCTTATGAAACACCAAAACCCAGGCAAGAACCAATGCCAGCTGCCATATACCAGGGAAACAGGTAACACCTGCGAAAGTTACTCTGAGTTAAGCAACAAGAAGAGTGAAAAGGGAAGCCCACATCCTGATCACATCTTCCTGGGAGCAGTCAGAAAACATAAAAAATTACCAAAATACATACTCAATTAAGTATTATAGCCACAGATAAACATTAAACATGTCCAAGAAGAAAAGCAGATAACCATATCAGCACATGTCCAGAAAAAAGAAAAAATATCTGAGACAAATAAACCAGAAGTAGACCTAGTCTCCATGCTGGAAGGAGGGCAGTCCTTGGAAATGCCTGAGAAAGAATTCAGAAAAATGATTATAAAAGGTTTCAAAACACTTTACAATGGAGTTGAGAAAAATAAGGAAGAAGTCAGGAAAATGTTACAGGAATAATCAAACAAGATAGATTCAGCACTGGTAACAATCCAAAACCTGAAGAAAGAGGTCCAAATGATCAATAACAAAATAATAGAAATAGGAACCACACTGAAAGGGCAGAGGAGTAGAATCGATGAAATTGAAGGAAGAATCAGTGAGCTGGAAGACAAGTCTCTTAATACCACTAAGATAGAAGAACAAACACAAAAAAAGGTTAAAAAATTCGGAGGAAGGTCTAAGATTCATGTTGGGCAACATGAAGAGGATTAAACTAATAATTATTGGCATTCCAGAACAAGAAGAATCACACAAGTCCACAGATGAAATAGTCAAAGAACTTCTGGAAGAAAATTTCTCTAACATCCTCAAAAGCGAAAAAATAAACATATACAAGAAGCCCAATGAAGTCCAGGAAGGGTGGACCCAAAAAGAAAATCACCAAGACATATCATAGTCAAGCTCTCCAAACTCAAAGATAAGGAGAGGCTTCTGAAAGCAGCCAAGGAAAACAGAAGGGTCACATACAAAGGCAAGCAAGTCAGACTTAGCTCAGATCTCTCAGCAGGAACCATGCTAGTCAGAAGGCAATGGGGAGACATATATAAAACCCTGCAAGAAAAAAAATTGCCAACCAAAAATCCTTTATCCAGCAAAGCTATCAATCAAATATGATGGTGTAATTAAAGCATCCCAGGATAAACAGAAGCTATGGGACTTCACCAAAGCCAACCCTGTGCTACAAAACATCCTAAAGGGAGTTCTATGGACTAAGAACCAACAAGAACAGACAACAATGAGAGATGGATGTACGTGGCAGCACCTTCCTGAATTAAGTCAACAGAAAGAAGAGTTGTTAACAGAACAAAACTATAAGAACAAACACAGAGAATCTTGGAGGTCAGTCTATGATCAAAACAAGTACAATGTAAAAGAAGGTAAACATGTAGGAACAGAGATCCAGATAGTGAGAAGGTCAGGTCAATTACAGGATAAAACAGACTGCACTAAATGGAGAGAAAAGTTAATGGACTATTAGAACACCTCA
>NW_006408685.1:1815317-1816968 GCF_000296735.1 Chrysochloris asiatica | reverse complement strand
ACGATCAACATTATCCACCATATAAATAAGAAAAAAGAAAAGAACCACATGATCCTATCGATTGATGCAGAAAAGGCATTTGACAAAATCCAACACCAATTCCTGATAAAAACACTCAACAAAATAGGAATTGAAGGGAATTTCCTCAGCATAATAAAGAGCATATATACACAACCAACAGGCTACATTACTCTCAATGGAGAGAAATTGAAAGCCTTCCCTCTGCGAACAGGAACCAGACAAGGATGCCCTCTGTCACTGCTTCTATTCAATATTGGGATTGAAGTCTTAGCAAGACCTATATGGCAAGACAGGGAAATTAAAGGCATCCAACTTGGCAAAGAGGAAGTAAAACTCTTCCTCTTTGCAGACGATATGATCTTATATGTAGAAACCCCCAAAGACTCAATTAAAAAGCTATTAGACCTCATATGAAGATTAACGAAAGTGGCAGGGTATAAGATCAACATAAAAAAATCAGTTGGATTCCTCGATACTAAAAATGACAGTATTGAAAAGCACATTATAAAAGCAATACCATTTAAAATAGCCACCCAAAGGATGAAATATCTTGGAATAAATGTAACCAGACAAACAAAGAACTTATACAAAGAAAACTACAAAACACTACTGCAAGAAACCTAAAGAGACTTACAAAAATGAAGAATGTACCATGCTCCTTGATAGGAAGACTTAACATTGTTAAAATGTCAATACTGCCCAAAGCTCTTTACACATATAATGTGATCCTAATCCAGATCCCAACGACATTCTTCAAAGACATGGAAAAAGCAGTTACAAACTATGTATGGAAAGGAAAGAGACCCAGGATAAGCAAAGCACTGCTTAAGAATAAGAATAAAGTTGGAGGGCTGTCACTCACCGACCTCAAAATATACTACACGACTACAGTGGTCAAAACATCTTGGTACTGGTACAATGAAAGGTACGTAGATCAATGGAACAGAATCGAGAATCTAGAAATTAACGCATCTACATATAGCCAATTGCTCTTCGACAAAACACCAAAATATATCACATGGGGAGAGGATAGTCTCTTCAACAGATAGTGCTGGCAGAACTTGAAAATGATATGCAAAAGACTGAAACAAGACCTTCACCGCACGCCTTATACAAAAATCAACTCAACATGGATTAAGGACCTAAATGTCAATCCCAGAATTATGAAGGTCATCAATGAAAAACTCGGACAAATGTAAGGCACTAATTCTGGGAATACATGGACTACAAAACATTTTGAAAACCACACAAACAAAAATAGATAAAATAGATGAGTGGGACACACTAAAAATTAAAAAATTATGCACATCAAAAGACTTCACCAGAAGATTAAAAAGGGAACCCACAGAATGTGAAAAATCTTTTGCAATGACATGTCAGACAAGGGACTCATTTCTAAAATATACAAGAAAATACACCTCTACAAGCAAACGACTAATAACCCAATTAAAAAGTGGGCACAAGATATGAACAGACACTTCACTAAGGAAGATCCAGGCAGCCAATAAACATGAAGAAATGCTCACGATCACTAACCATTAGAGAGATGCAAATCAAAACAACAATGAGATATCATCTCACACCAACAATAACAGCAATGATGAAAAATGTAGAAGACAATAAATGCTGG
>NW_006408685.1:1811191-1813722 GCF_000296735.1 Chrysochloris asiatica | reverse complement strand
TACAAGCTTTCAAGAGGGATCCTAGAGCTAGGGGACATGGAAGAAGGCAGAATCTCCTGTGAGTACTATCCAATCTGTCTAGGCAGAGCTGATGAAATGAAATACAGATGGGTAACTCGTGATACTGTAGTGAATAATGGTTATTAGGACTGATTATGAGGGTTGGAAATGCAAAGGTAGACGTTTTGTAACAAGGATGGGAGTGATTAATTCTCCAGTCTAGGAGTGGAGTTCTCTAGGACCATCAACGGAGAAGAGCTGAGAGATGCCTGAGATAGAGACAGAGACGATGATGTGGAGTGATGAAGCAGCTGGGGACTTTGGATCCAGAGAGGGAGAGGGACTGTGGGTTGAAGACTAGGGGGAGGGGGGATTTTAGGTAGCAGGTTTCTAGGATATACCCTTTGGTCGGTTGATGATGCATGGAGGGTATTGGAACCATGGCAATGAAATGATATATGATGGAATGAATGTTAAATTAAAGTTCTCTCATGTAAACTATCATATAATTCACAATAAAACATTTTTAAAAAAAGAACGATTTGGATCTAGATGGTGCTTATGTCAAGAAACAATAGATTAAAGTTTTGATAATTTAGTTTTTTTAAAAAAAGATAGATACAGCATTGGAAACAATTCAAAACTTACAGAAAGAGGTCCAAATGATCATTAAAAAATATCAGAAATAGAGAACACTCTGAAAGGGCAGAGGAGTAGAATAGATGAGATGGAAGGCAGAACGAGTGAGCTGGAAGACAAATCTCTCAATACCACTAAGATAGAAAAACAAATACAAAATAAGGATAAAAAATTCTGAAGAAGGTCTAAGATTCATGTTGAACAACATGAAGAGGAATAACTTAAGTATTATCGGCATTCCAGAACAAGAAGAATCACACACGTTCATAGAGAAAATAGTTGAAGAACTGCTGGAAGAAATTTTCTCTAACATCCTGAAAAGTGAAAAATAAACATTCAAGAAGCTCAATGAACCCCAGGAAGGATAAACCCCAAAAGAAAATCACCAAGACATATCATAGTCAAGCTCTCCAAAGTCAAAGATAAGGAGATATTTCTGAAAGAGGGGTAAACAGAAATGCAACATACAAAGGCATGCAAGTCAGATTAAGCTCAGATGTCTCAGCAGAAACCATACAAGCAAGAAGGCAATGGGGAGACATATATAAAATCCTGAAAGACAAAAATTGCCAACCAAGAAACCTTTATCCAGGAAAATTATCAATCATAGATGACAGTGTAATCAAAACATTCCAGGACAAACAGAAGCTAAGGGATTTTGCCAAAGCCAACCCTGCACTATAAAACATCTTAAAGGGTATTCTGTGGACTGAGAACCCAAAAAGAAAAGACAACAACTAGAAATTGACAAACGTGGCAGCACCTCCCTGAATTCAGCCAACAGAAGGAAGAGTTGAGAAGAGAATAAAATTATAAGAACAAACTCACAGAATCTGGGATGTCAATCTATGATCAAAACAAATACAATGTAAAAGAAGGTAAAGAAGTAGGAACAGAGATCCATATAGTGAGAAGGTCAAGTCGATTACCAGATAAAATAGACTGCACAAAATGGAGAGAAAAATTAAAAGACGATAAGGCAATCTCAAAGAAAATTAACACATGACAACATACCAAGAGAATGAAAATCCAGATAGAACATGGAAACATTAAAACTATGAGGAATCTCACAAGAAAGAACACAAAAATCATGAACTCAACAAAGGAAGTCATACAGAAGAAAGATGTAGCAACAACACACACACAAACATAATGGCAGCAATTAATCAATACATATTGATAATTACACTGAATGTAAATGGATTAAATGCACCTATTAAGAGACGGATGGTGACAGAATGGATAAGAAAACAAGAGCGTTCAATATGCTGTCTGCAAGAGATACATCTCATATACAGAGACAAAAACAGATTAAAAGTCAAAGATGGAAAAAAAATATACCAAGCTAATTGCAATAAAAAGCTAACAGGAGTGGCAGTTCTAATCTCTGATAAAATAAACCTTAAGAAAAAAAACAGCATAAAAGATAAAGATGGACATTATCTCATGATTAAATGGACAATTGAACAAGA
The DNA here is from genome assembly GCF_000296735.1 of Chrysochloris asiatica. NCBI lineage: Eukaryota > Metazoa > Chordata > Mammalia > Afrosoricida > Chrysochloridae > Chrysochloris > Chrysochloris asiatica. The sequence continues at coordinate 1,811,611 of NW_006408685.1, read as the reverse complement.
TTAAATAACCATAATAAATATCTATGCTCCTAATGAAAGAGCTCCAAAATATATAAAGCAAATTCTAATAGATTTGAAGAAAGAAATAGATGAATCTACAATAATAGCGGGTGATTTTAATATACTGCTTTCAAAAATCGATAGAACAACCAGAAAGAAACTTGACAAAGACAAAGAAGAACTAAACAACACAATTAGCCAACTGGACCTCATAGATGTGTACAGAGCATTCAACCCAACAACTGCACAATACATATTCTTTTCCAGTGCACATGAAACATTCTCCAGAATAGACCATATTTTAGGACAGAAAGCAAATCTCCATAAATTTACAAATAGCAAAATACTACAAAGCATCTTCTCAGACCACAATGCTATCAAATTAGAAACCAACAATAGGAAGACTAAGGAAATCAAGTC
>NW_006408685.1:1809454-1810734 GCF_000296735.1 Chrysochloris asiatica | reverse complement strand
GGAACCAAAGGAAATCAAAAGGATAATAACAGAATACTATGAAGAGTTGTACTCCAATAAATTTGAAAACTTAGAAGAGATGGATACATTTTTAGATAAACACAACCTACCTAAACTTACACGCAGTGAAGTAGAAACCCAGAACAGACCCATAACAAAAGAAGAAATTGATCAGGTCATCAAAAACTCCCAACCAAAAAAATCCTGGCCCAGACTGCCTCACTGGTGAATTCTACCAAACATTAAGGGAAGAGATATCACCAATTCTATTCAAATTATTCCAAAAGATATAGGAGTATGGAAAATTTCCTAATACACTTTATGAAGCAAGAATAACCCTCTTACCAAAACCAGGGAAGGACGTCACTAAGAATGAAAATTATGGACTAATATCGCTCATGAACATAGATGCAAAAATTCTCAACAAAATTCTAGCCAAGGGAATCCAGCAAACACATCAAAAAGATAATACATCGTGCTCAAGTAGGATTCATATCAGGGATGCAAGGATGGTTCAACATTAGAAAATTGATCAACATTATCCACCATATAAATAAGAAAAATACAAAAAACAAAAACAAAAAAACCCCACATGATCATACAGATTGATGCAGAAAAGGCATTTGAAAAACTCCAATATCTATTCCTGATAACAACACTCAACAAAATAAGAATTGAGGGGAAATTCCTTAACAAAATAAAGAGCATATATACAAAACCAACAGCGTACATTACTCTCAATGGAGAAAAACTGAAAGACTTCCCTCTGCAAACGGGAACAAGACAAGGATGCCTTTTGTCACCACTCCTATTCAATATTGTGCTGGAAGTCTTAGCAAGAGCTATACAGCAAGATGGAAATTAAAGGCATCCAAATTGGCAAAGAGGAAGTAAAACTCTCCCTATTTTCAGATGATATGATCCTATACGTAGAAAACCCCAAGGGTCAGTAAAAAGCTACTAGACCTCATTGGAAGATTCAGCAAAGTGGCAGGATATAAGATCAGCATATAAAAATCAGTTGGATTCCTCTATACCAAAAATGACAGCATTGAAAAGGACATTAGGAAAGCAATGCCATTGACAATCGTCACCCAAAGGATGAAATATCTAGGAATAAATGTAACCAGAGAAACAAAGGACTTATACAAAGAAAACTACAAAGCACTACTACAAGAAACCAAAAGAAACTTTAAAAAATGGAAGAATGTACCATGCTCCTGGATAGGAAGACTTAACATTGTGAAAATATCAATACTGCCCAAAGAAATTTACACATA
>NW_006408685.1:1807749-1809227 GCF_000296735.1 Chrysochloris asiatica | reverse complement strand
GAGAATCCAGAAATTAACGCATCTACATATAGCCAACTGAATTTTGACAAAACATCTAAATATATCACTTGGGGGAGGTGATAGCCTCTTTAACAGATGGTGTTGGCAGAACTGGAAAACGAGATGCAAAAGATTGAAAGAAGACCTTCACCTCACACCTTATACAAAAACCAAGTCAACATGGATTACGAACCTAAATGTGAATCCCAGAATTATGAAGGCCATCAATGAAAAAATCGGGACAAATGTGAGAACACTAATTCAAGGAATACACAGACTACAAAACATTTTGAAAACCACAAAAACAGAAGTAGACAAAATAGATAAGTGGGACATACTAAAATTTTTTAAAAAATTATGTGCATCAAAAGAATTCGCCAGAAGAGTAAAAAGGGAACCCATAGAATGGGAAAAAAATCTTGTGCAATGACACATCAGGCAGGAGACAATTTTCTAAAATATATGGGAAATTACAACACCTCTATAAGAATAAGACAAATAACCCAATTAAAAAGTGGGCACAGGACATGAACAGAAACTTCACTAAGGAAGAGCTCTGAACAGCCAACAAACATATGAAGAAATGTTCACAATCACTAGCCCTTAGAGAGATGCAAATCAGAACAACAATGAGATATCATCTCAAACCAACAATAACAGCAAAGATCAAAAATGTAGAGGACAATAAATGCTGGCGTGGATGTGGCGAGACTGGGACACTCCTGCAATGCTGGTGGGACTGCAAAATGGTCCAGCCTCTCTGGGAAGCAATATGGCATTTCCTCAGAAGGTTGAAAATCGAAATACATTATGATCCATCAGTTCTTTTACTTGGTATTTACCCACAAGAAAAACGAGCCACAATACAAGAAGATATATGCACGCCAATGTTCATACCAGCAGTATTTACAATAACAAAAAGATGGAGGCTCCCAAAGTGCCCATCAACTGAAGAATGGATAAACAAACTGTGGTACATACACACAATTGAATATTATGTTACCTTGAAGAATAACATGGAGGTTTTAAACCACCAGTTAAAATGGATGAACCTTGAGGGCATTACATTGAGTGAAATTAGTCAGTCACAAAAAGAGAAATACCTCATAGGACCACTACTGTAAAAGACTAAGAAAAAGAACCCATACTAAAGGAGAGTGGGGGGCATTCTTTGTCAATTGCTGGGATGTTGGTGGTGGATGAGGGGAGGGAGAGGAAGGTGGAGCACAAGGCAGGGATTAGACACAGGATAGTTTGGGTGCTGGGGACAGGGGCAATATACAAGAAGGAAGAGAGAAATGGAAGAACAAAGCAGATGGGAGAACAATTAGGCAGGTTTGAATGGGCTGAGGCAGAGGTAAGTAATGATGCATGCACAACCTTGGAACAACAAGGCTCTGGGATACAGAGATTTAGAAATGGTTGGAATAGGGAAAACTGGGAATAATGTTAAGATGCTTGGCTGCCTTTTGAATCTT
>NW_006408685.1:1800956-1806626 GCF_000296735.1 Chrysochloris asiatica | reverse complement strand
GTGATACAATAGTGAATAATTGTTATCAGGACTGCTTGTGAGGGTTGTAAATGTAAAGGTAGATGTTTTATAGCAAGGAGGGGAGTGATTAACTTTCCAGCCTAGGAGTGGAGGTCCCTAGGACCATCAATGGAGAAGAGTAGAGATCTGGACACTACCCAGAGAAGCAGTGAAGCCTGAGATGGAGGCCGAGACGATGACGTGGAGTGAAAGATTCAGAGAGGGACAGGGACTGTGTGCTGAAGACCAGGGGTATGTGGGATGCAGGCTTGCAGGATATACTCTTTGGTTGGTTGATGATGCATGGAGGGGATTGTAACCATGGCAATGAGATGATATACAATAGAATTAATGTAAAACTAATGTTCTCACATGTAAACTATCATATAATTCACAATAAAACATTTTTTTTAAAAAGGGAAATTATGGCCCTAGCTTTACATACTACCTGGACCTTGAAGAGTGCCCACATGGTCCTCACACAGATGAATGAGGAACTGTACCAGATCAGGAAAGTTGTTCTGTAAAGCCAGATGACCCTAGTCATGCTCATGATCTTGCAAGGATAAGTATGTGCCTTATTGGGAACAGAATGTTGTGCATACATTCCTGATACTAGCCATAATGTTACCCAAGAATTGAATGCTCTAGATATTGAAACACATGTAGTATAAGAAGTCAGCACTGACTTGTTAGTGAATGGTGGGCTTCCTTGACTCACCAGTGGCATGTTGCTGTCATCACTATCAGAGCCATTTGTGGCATCCATGTAGTTTGATGTAGTGTCTACTGTTAATGTGGATTATGAATACAACGCTCTGCACTATTTGCCAAAGGACCAACAGAAGACCCTTGTAACTATGCAGATTGTAAGGCAAGTGTACCTGAAGGGGTGGAGTGTTGGATCAGAAGGTGGTGTTAGCCTGAAAGTGAAGTTAACTTATCAGGGACCTATTACTTTTAGCCAGAAGTGAACTCAGTGGTTTCACCAGAAGGTAGAAAATACTAAGTCATTGCTATGCATGCCACCTTATTAAAATGATATTATAATGTCATACACTCTGTGAGTCCTATTTGGCAAGATGCCTTCTTTGTTTTGTAGTGAAATATATACCATGCAGAACTTCCCTTACAGAGGAGAAAGCACAAGAGAACTCTGAGAGCAGAGAGAGATGGGGAAGAGGGAGAGAACACCAGAATTCCCTCCTCCTACACTGACAAGTGTTTGCTGACTAAAGGAATGAGCTATCTCTCCACCACATCTCAATTTCGGCTCCCTAACACTATGAACCTGTTTGTTGCTGAGTGCCTGATATTACATGTAGCACAACTTGTGAGGTTGGTGCAGGGCTGGGCAGTGTTTCATTCTATTCTGTATAAGGTCACTATGAGTTGGTATAATCTCCTCAGGACATAACAACAACAAACAGCAAAGCCTTTCCCAGAAAAATTCCATGCTCTCTGATTTATACCATTACAAAATGGCAGTTGTGACATCCTCATGGGACTCAAATTGTGTTCCTTTTAAACATATTTTGTGTTTCAAGAACAAAAAGTCTGAAGTGGTGGGGCAAGAACAGGGCTGTAGGGTAGATGAGACAATTGCCATTATCTTCTGGATTGCTTCAGAAATTGAATTTAACTTGTCCAATAGATCCACTCAGAAGGCACTGTTTTGAGTTTTTTTAAAAGTTTTATTGTGAATTATGCGAGAGTTTACATGGGAGAACATTAGCATTACATTCATCCTATTGTATATCATTTCATTGCTATGGTTACAATCCCCTTCATGCATCATCAACCAACCAAAGCATGACCCACGGTCGTCAGCACACTGCCCTTCTCCCTCTCTGGGTCTAGAGTTGCAGCTGCTCCATCTCTCCACGTCATCATCTCTGCCTCCATTTCTGGCATCATTGTTTCTCTGGGTAGGTTTCTCCCTTGATGGTCCCAGGCACCTCCACTCCTGGACTGCAAAGTCAGTCACTCCCCTCCTTTTGCTATAAAACATCTACCTTTACATTTCCAACACACATAGTCAGTCCTGATAAAAATTATTCACTATTGTATCACAAGAGACCTACCCCATCTCCTTCCATCAGGCACACCCAGACAGATTGGATACTACTCTGGAGATTCTACCTTCCTCCGTGCTATCCTGATCTAGGCTCCCTCTTGAAAGCTTGTAAGCCAGTCACTTTTAGCCTTTTATAGCCCCACCTCTCCCCATTTAGGATAGCCAACCAAAATGGCAGATCAGGTACACCTGCAGTGAAGAGTCCCATCACTAACAACACAGAATATTGGGCCAAGCAGGCTCAGGGGATGGTGCTAGAACTCTGAACCACATATAAAGGGATATTTAGAAGATTGGAAGGCTTACAGATAGGGAAATTTGTAGGAGAATCAAGAAATCCATTGCTTTCTAATTCAGTATGCTCAGCTATTCCCAGAGCCACCATCTTGGGAGAGAACAAGTGAGGGAAGGATCAGAACAGCCACAAACACCTGACAGAACTAAGGAAATACAGGTGTGGACATTCATTTTTTTTAGTATCTGTCCATTGTTCATTGGTCTCTCACTAACTGCACACCTCCATTCGGGTAACTACAGGGGATAACTAAGCAAATGAATACCCCACCTCCACCCCTGGAGGGTTCTATTACACATGCGCACAGATCTCCTCGAAATTTAAAGTGACAATTTAGATATAAAACCAAACTGCCACCACTGATATGTCTGTCATACTGTGGTGGCTTGTGAGTTGCTATGATTCTGAGGGCTATGCCACCGGTATTTTAAATAACCAGTAGGGTCACACATGGTGGACAGGTTTCAGACGAGCTTCCAGACAAAGACAGACTAGTAAGAAAGTGTGACGAAATACTTCTGAATCTTTAGTCACTGAAAACCTTATGAATAACAGAGAAACACTATCAGATACAGTGCTGGAAAATGAGCCCCTCAGGTTGGAAGGCACTCAAAATGAGACTGGGGAAGTGATGCCTCCTCAAAGTAGAGTTGACCATGATGATGTGAATGGAGTTAAGCTCTTGGGAGAAAAGCCCACAGAACCTTCATTTGCTGATGGGGCACAACTCAAAATGAAGAGAAACAGCTGTAAACATCCATTGAAAATCGGAAAATGGAATGTACAAAGTATGAATCTGGGAAAATTGGAAGTTGTCAAAAAAGAAATGGAATGCATAAACATCGATATCATAGGCATTAGTGAGCTGAAATGGACAGGTATGGGCCATTTTGAATCTGACAACCACATGGTTTACTGTGCCAGGAATCACAAATTGAAAAGTAATGGTGTTGCATTCATCATCAAAAAGAACATATCCAGATCAGTCATGAGGTATAATTCTGTATGTGATAGGATAATATCCATGCACCTACAGGGAAGCCCAGTTAATACCACTATTATTCAAATTTATGCACAAACCACTAAAGCCAGTAAGGATGAAATAGAAGAATCCTACCAATTTCTTCAATCTGAAATTGATCAAATATGCAATCCAGATGAATTGATCATTACTGGTGATTGGAATGCAAAGGTTGGGAGCAAAGAGGAAGACTGGTAGTTGGAAAATATGGCCTTGGTGATAGAAATGTTGCTGGAGAAGGCATGATAGAATTCTGCAAAACCAGTGATTTGTTCATTTCAAATACCTTCTTTAGACAGCATAACAGACGACTATACACATGGACCTCACCAGATGGAACACATAGAAATCAAACTGAATACATCTGCAGAAAGAGAAGATGGAAAAGCTCCATATCATCAGTGAAAACAAGGCCAGGGGCAGACTGTGGAACAAACCATCAATTACTCATATGCAAATTCAAACTGAAGCTGAAGAAAATGAAAAAAAGTCCACGAGAGCCAAAATATGACCTTGAGTAGAACCCACCTGAATTTAGAGATCATCTGAAGAACAGATGTGATACATTAAACACTAAAGATCGAAGACGAGAAGAATTGTGAGATGACATCAAGAACATCATACATGAAGAGAGCAAAAAGTCATAAAGAAGAAAAGATAGAAGGAAAAGGTCAAGATGGATGTCAGAAAAGACACAGAAACTTACTCTCCAGCATAGAGATGCTAAAACAAATAGAAGAAATGAGGAGGTCCAAGAGCTGAACAGAAAATTTCAAAGATCAGCTCGAGAAGATAAATCCAAATATTATTTTAAAAATGTGCAAAGATCTGGAATCAGAAAACTAAAAAGGAAGAACACTCTCAGCATTTCTCAAGCTGGTGGAACTGAAGAAAAATTCAAGCATCGACTTTTTTTCTTTTTTTTCCCCATTACATTGATTATAATCCCATCCATGTACCATCAGTTAACAATATTTCTCTCTATCCAGTTTAGCTTTTTTAAAACAACAACAACAACAAAAACCCCACTCAGGCATATATAATAATTTACATCGCCAAAGGGCACAGTCTGCAAGTCTGCTCCTGGACACCAGCTCTTAGTCCTTCTCTTCTTAGTCCATGAATCTAGAGTCCTCAGCCGCTCCCCTTCTCCATGCCCCCATCTCTGCCTCCATCTCTAGCACTGCTGCTTCTCTGGATAAGGTCCCGCATTCTGCTTGTGTGTTCCTCCCTTGATTGTCCCAGGGTCCTCTGTTTCTGGACTGTTAAGATTAACCACTCCCCATTTTTTGATACAAAACTTCCACCTTACAGTTGTGACAGTCGTGATTAGTCATGATAAAAATTATTGACTATTGAATCTTACAAATCTTATCCCCATCTCTTTTCACCAGACCCATCTACCAAGATGACAGCTATTCAGTGGGGACCCTTTCTTTCCCCCCATATTCTTAAACTAAACTCCCTATTGAAACCTTGTAAGCCAGTCACTTCGTGCCTTTATTGTCCCCTCATTTTAGGTAGCCAGTGTCTAAGTTGCCAGTCCTTATGTACCCTGTGTACAGAGCGGATAGCATTGATAATTGATCTGAAGACTCTTTCCCTCTCTGTTGGTATTTAGAGTAACAACCGCTCTGAGTATAGGTCAGGTTCATCGTGAAGATGTATCTTCTGTCACTGTAGCTGTTCCAGTCGGCTTGTCCTTTCTAGTGGGAATGTCTCACCTCATAAGGTTCTATATGGAACTCAGGATTCCACCTAAGGTCCTATACTCTGTAAAGGATTTGCACGAGGCCTATTTCACTGGGCAACTTGTAGAACCCCTTGTAGGTATTCCGATCAGTTATAGACTGAAGGTGGGCTTACAAGTTTTCGCTAATCATGTTTCCCAAAATTCCTTTCTATCCCACTCAAGTGTCTATTTTACAATAGTAGGCGAGGGTAACTAATATTCATAAGGCAGTCAAAGAATTTAGTATTATTTATCCTCTTCAAGCTATACCTAGATCCCTGTATCCCAGAGCCCTGTTGTTCCAAGGTTGAGTATGCATCACTCTTTACCTCTGTCAAACTATGGCATGCAAACCTGTCTCAGTGTTCCCCTATCTATCTTGTTCTTCCACCTCCTCCCCTCTTCTTGGATTGCCCTCCCCAACACCCAAACTAAACCCCCCACCCCAACACCATTGTGGTTACCTTATTATACTCCATTAGTTCTTCCCTCCATTTAAGATAGTCTATAATATCCAGTAATCTACCTGACCTTCCCACCACCTG
>NW_006408685.1:1796807-1798266 GCF_000296735.1 Chrysochloris asiatica | reverse complement strand
GCCTGCCCATCTTCCAGTATGGAGTGTAGGTCTACTTCCAGCTCATTTGCCTCAGTCACTTTATCTTGTTTCTGGACATGTGCAGATATGGTCATCTGCTTATGTTTTTTGGGCATCTTCAGGGGTTATCTGTGGCCTTAATACATAGATGAGTGTGTATTTTGGTATTATTTATGCTTTCTGATTGCCTCCAGGTAGATGTGATCAGGAAATGGCCTTCCCTTTTCACCTTTCTTCTTGAGAAGTTTCTAGATGCCACTGTTGGTTGTTTTGATGTAATTTAGGATTTAATTTTCGGCTTATTGCCTTTTTTGTCTGTTTGTCCCACTCCACAACCCCCATTTAGGCCTTTTTTTCTAGTTGTAAACAGTTCAGGGCCGGCTGTGGCCATTTGGTTTTAATTAGAAACTGCCTCTTTAAATTTCAAGGAGATCTATGCACATGCATGGTAGAACCCTCTGAGGGTGGGCCTGGGGTACCCACTAGCTCAGGCACCCCTATAGTCTCCCGAATGGTGGTGTGTTGGGGACCGCAAGCACTGAGATGCTGAAGCCCTGTGTCATGGATGAAAATCCAACACGAAGGCCCCACTGAGGATTGCTAGCCAGGGACCCTTAGGGCCAAGGAAGTGTCCTCCTGACGTCCTGGGTTCATTGGCTTTTACGAACTCACTGATGGGCTACCTCTGTATAATTTTCTTTCGTCTTATTATTCATTCTATGCTTCTAACTCCAGTAATTGTAGCTTCTGAGAAAATGGTTTCTTATGTGCCTCTCTTAATGTCTCCACTGTGTTGGCAGTGCGTAGGGTCCTGGGAACTAATCTCTCTGAGGAACAAGCTCTGGCCACCTGGCAAGCATGTCCAAACTGTTCTTTATCAAATTATTCAGTTATGTTTGATATTAACTTAATACATGAGCTCTTGATATCCATGCACCATATTAAAACCAAAACCCTTTCTAAAACCAAGGCTGTAAAAATTCCAAAGGCAAGATTGCTGGGATTATGCAAAGAGGCTCTGGAGACAATCTGCCCAAGGAATTCACTCAAAGTAGATTGGTGAATTCCAGAGTATTGTTCAAGGAATAATAGTGACAACCTCCTTAAATCATCCCCAGGTTTAAACCATTAACCCAGAAGTCCTCCTTCCTCCTGAAAGCCTAAGCCAAGTAGCTGAAACAGCTTGACTCCCTTCAGACCTTTTCAATCCTTTTCACCTTTACCCATTAGAGATTAAGTGCTATAGGTATGTTAATTAGCCTTGAGAAACCTCAAGTCAATGCCTTAGGATTTGAGCCAAAAAAGTAATTTATAACAGTTTGCTTGAATTTTTGGAAAATTAAGAATGTTAGATTATTAAGAAAGTTTGCGATGTATATATTAGAATTTGTTCCTGTAAATCATTGTGTCCTGTTTTGAACAATTAATCACATTTTATTTATGTATGGCAGTTTTTTTC
>NW_006408685.1:1788270-1795840 GCF_000296735.1 Chrysochloris asiatica | reverse complement strand
CTGAATGCCTCCAGGTAGATGTGATCAGGAAATGGGCTTCCCTTTTCACTCTTCTTCCTGAGAAGTTTCAAGATACCACTGTTGGTCATTTTGACATAACTTAGGATTTAATTTTTGCCATATTTCCTCTTTTGTCTGCTTGTCCCACTCCACAATCACCGTTCAGGCCTTTTTTCTAATTGGAAACAGTTCAGGGCTGGCTGTGGCCGTTTGGTTTTAATTGGAAACTGTCTCTTTAAATTTTGAGGAGATCTGTGCTCATGCATAGTAGAACCCTCTGAGGGTGGGGCTGGGATGCCCACTAGCTCAGGCACATTTATAGTCACCAGAATGGAGGTGCACACATAGCAAGGGACCAATGAACAGATACCAAAAGAAAAGAATGTCCACACCTTTATCTCAGCGGTTCTGCCAGGCATCTGTGGTTCCTCCGATCCTTCCCTCGTGTGGTCTTACCCAAGATGGCAGCTTCTGGATCAGCCAAGCATCCTGGACTTGAAAGCAATAGATTTCTTGCTTCTGCCTCAAATTCCTCCAGCTGTGAGCCTTCCAACCTTCTAAATATTACTTTATATGTGGTTCAGAGTTCTGGGACCAGCCCCTGAGCCTGCTTGGTCAGGTATTCTGTGTTGGTGGTGGTGGAGCTCCTTTACTGCATCTCACTCAATCCACCATCTTGTTTGTTCTCTTCTTTCTTATTTTTGGATGAGTGCATTTATTGGAATAAATTTTCCTCTCAACACTGCTTTCGCTGTTTCCTAAAGATTTTGGTATTTTGTACAACCCAGCTACTTTTCAGCCAGGTGTTACTCTGTGTCCATGTATTTGACTTTATTTCCTTGGTCTTCCTATTGTAGATTTCTAATTTGATAGCATTGTGGTCTGAGAAGATGCTTTGTAGTATTTTGATATTTGTAAATTTATGGATATTTGTTTTGTTGCCAAAGAAATGGCCTATTTTGGAGAATGTTCCATGTGCACTAGAAAAGAATGCATCTTGTGCTGTTTTGGGGTTTAATACTCTTAACATATCTATGAGGTCCAGTTAGCTGCTTGTATTGTTTAGTTCTTCTGTGTCTTTGTCAATTTTCTTTCTGGTTTTTCTCTCTATTTTGGAAGTGGTGTATTAACATCACCCACTATTATTGTAGATTCGTCTATTTCTTTCTTCAAATCTATTACTATGTGATTTATATATATTGGAACTCTTTTATTGAGAGCATAGATATTTATTATAGTTATGTCATCTTATTCAATAGTCCCTTTAATCATGAGATAAGTCCATCTTTATCTACTATCCTGGGTTTTTTCCTTAGAGTTTATTTTATGAGAGATTTGTACTGCCACTCGTGTTCGTTTTTTATTGCAATTAGCTTAGTATATTTTTTTTACAGCCTTTGAATTTTAATCTGTTTTTAATCTCTGTATGTGAGACAAATATTACAGACAGCATATTGAAGAATCTTGTTTTCTTATCCGTTCTGCCACCCTCTGTCTCTTAACTGGTGCATTTAATCCATTTGCATTCCGTGTAATTATCGATAGATATGGATTAATTGCTGCCATTATTTTTGTTTTATTTTTGTGTGTGTGATGTTGCTGCTTTCTTTGTTCAGTGTCTTCCTTTGCTGAGTTCATGCTTTTTCTGTTCTTTCTTGTGAGTTTCCTAATAGTTTTAATGTTTCCATATTGTTCTTGGATTTTCATTTTCTTGGTATGTTGTAAAGTATTAATTTTCTTTGAGATTACCTTATATTCCATTAACTATTCCTTCCATTTAAAACAGTCTATTTTATCCTGTAATCTACCTGACTTTTTACCATCTGGATTTCTGTTCCAAAGTGTTTACTTTCTTTTGTAGTATATTTGTTTTGATCATAGACTGACCTCCCAGATTCTCTGAGTTTGCTCTTATAGTTTTGTTCTGTTCTTGACTCTTTCTTCTGTGGATTTAATTCTGGGATGTGCTGCCACATATGTCAATCTCTGGTTATCTGTTCTTCTTGGTTCTCAGTGAACAGAACTCCCTTAAGGTTGTTTTGTAGTGTATGGTTGGCTTTGGAAAAATCCCTTATTTTCTGTTTGTCCTGGAATGTTTTGATTACACTGTTGTATTTATTGATAGCTTGGCTGCATAAAATATTCTTATTTGGCAGGTTTTTTTGTTGTCGTTTTTTTCTGAGTTTTATATATGTCTCCCCATTGCCTTCTTGCTTGCATGGTTTCTGCTGATAAATCCAAACTTAATCTGACTTGCTTGCCTTTGTATGTTATACTCCTCTTTTCCCTAGCTGCTTTCAGGCATATCTCCTTATCTTTGACTTTGGAAAGCTTGATTGTTATATGTCTCAGTGATTTTCTTTTGGGGTCTATCCTTTCTGGTGTTCATTGAGCTTCTTGAATGTTTATCTTTTCACTTTTCAGGATGTTAGAGAAATTTTCTTCCAGCAGCTCTTCAACTACTATTTCCTCTGTGGACTTGTATGATTCATCTTGTTCTGGAATGCTGATAGTTTTTAAGTGATTCCTCTTCATGTTGTCCAGTATGAATCTTGAACCTTCTTCAGGTTTTTAAAATCTTTTTTCTGTTTGCTCTTCTATCTTAGTGGTAACGAAAAATTTGTTTTCCAGATCACTGGTTCCGCCTTATATCTCTTCTATTCTACTCCTTTTGCTCTTTCAGTGTTTTTTCTATTTCTGATATTCTATTATTGATCATTTGGACCTCTTTCTGTAGGTTTTGAATTGTTTCCAATGCTGTATCCATCTTATGTGATTGTTCCTGTAGTGCTTTCCTGGCTTCTTCCTTATTTTTCTCAACTCCATTGTAAAGTGTTTTGAAACATTTCATAATTGTTTTTTCAGAATTGCTTGTAGTCATTTCCAAGGCTTGCCCTCCTTCCAGAATGAATTCCAGTCTACCTCCAGGTCATTTGTCTCAGATGTTTTATCTTGTTTTTGGACATTTGCTGATATGGTCATCTGGTTTTTCTTGTACATGTTTAGTGTTTATCTATCTACATAATACTTAATTGAGTATGTGTTTTGGTATATGTTATGCTTTCTGATTGCCTCCAGATAGATGTGAGCATGATGTGGCCTTCCCTTTTCACTCTTCTTAGTGCTTAACTCAGAGTAACTTCACAGGTGTTCTCTGCCTCCCTGGTGTATGGCAGCTTACCTGAGTTTTGGTGTTTTATAGCATGTGATTGTAGCTGGACTATATGACATTAACTGCTGTGTCTTCTTGGGTAATATCAGGAGAGGAAGAGTCCTCCAAAGGTAGAAGGGGGAGCAGAAAACGCAAAACAGCGAAAGTAAAAAAATCAAGAAAAAGCAAGCAAACATCCAAACAACAACACCAAAAAAAACTAAATTGGATACTGTAGTCTATAATTGCAGAAAAGGGACAGGAGGGAGAGAAAATAAAAAAAAAAAAAAAAAGAAAAAAAAACTGTAGCTTAATATAATTTTGGCATTAATGCCCTCTTTCAGCTTCTTGCCTTCAAAGCTGTCTGATAGATTTCAAGATGACACTGTGGTTGTTACGATGTACATTAGGATTTAATTTTTTGGCCCGTTTTTTCTTTAAACTCTCTTTCCCTCTCCACACCCCTTTTTCTGGCCTTTTCCCTATTTAAAAAACAACGAACAAATAAAAACTTTAGACCAGGCTCTTGGGCTGAGAGTATTTGTGTGCATGCGTGGCAGAAGAACCCACCAATTGTGTGGGCGTGGGGTGTCCACTCACTCAAGCATCCCTCTGGTCTCCAGAACGGAGGTGCACAAACAGTGGGGGGCCAACGAACAGATCCCCCCAAAAAAGAAAATCTGAACAAAGCATAACCGACAAAGTGTATTGTCCACCTTTGTTTTGAGGTTCCTGCCGGGTTTTTCTGTGGTGTGTCTGCTCCCCCATTTGGTTTTGCTGTTTGGTCTCTCCCGAGTTGTCAACTTCAGGCTGCCAAGCCCTGTAGAGTCAAAAGTACACAATATCTTACTTCCACTACAAGTTTCACAAGCTATAAACCTTAGAACTTTTAAAATATTCCTACCTATATAGTCCGAATTTTGGAGCTCTGCCCTAAATTTGCTTTGCATGGTATTCTGTGGTATTTATGATGTGGAACCTTACTGCACCTCTACCATAGCCATGACAAGCAGAATTGGTAGCATTTTTTGCATTATATTTTAGTTGTTTTGTCTTGATACACTTAAAAGTTTCAAAAGCCTAACAGGGATATCTGAGCTTTAAGTATAACGTTAGGAACTTTCATACAAATTTGCAGTCACAAAATTATTTTTTCTTAATTCCATAATGTCAAAGCTCATACAATATATTTATTTTAAAATGAATTATCATGCTAATAATATGCATTGTAATAATAAATATAATCATTGTTATTAAGTAATTCTATATAATTCCTCACTATATTATTATATGTATTAATATAAATTATTTTAAGAAACTCACATCACAGGCAGATGTAGTAGAAATCAGCATAATTAAATATGCTTTAGTCATGAAATAAGAGGGAGTTTAGTATAGTCTTTCAATAAAAGTGAATTTAGTGGAATCATGCATTCTGGAGAGTATTCTTTATATTTTGGTGGAGATAAGTAGAGAAGGAGAATTTATCTTCAAACAAATAATAAATAGGATAATTTAAGCACCCAGCTTGAGCTCCTTGGGAAAATTAAATTGCTAGTCATTATCTGTAAGTTTAAAACCAGTAAACATCATCCACATTTGATTAGCAAACAGCCAGTAGAAAGAAAATTTATTTTATAGGATAATTGTATTTTATAATCTTCTTTATAAAATGAGACTATGTCCCGGAAGTGGGTCCATGATCATAGTGTTTTGTTGAATTTCTGGTAGTGACACCTATAAAACTCCAGATGCACTATAATAACTGATTTCATCCAGTTCCTGATCATGGACATGTAAAATTCTACATAGTAAGACATTAATGTTTTTGCACTTTTCTGTTTAATTAAACCCATATTTTCCTGCATGATAATACCTTTAAAAATGTAACAGAACTTACAAAAATAGTTGAAACTTGAAACCTGTCAGAGAGTGGATGGGGAAAACTAAGTCATCTTGGGAGGAAATGTAAAAAGCGTGCTAATTACTGAATAGAGGCCTCACTAATAGTTACAAGTTTTTGTTTGTTGTCTTTCCTAAAAATATAAACAATATTCCCCTTAGGAGACTACTAGTAGTTTACAGTGTTTTGATAATTTTTATGTAACAAAGCAATGTAAATGATCCATTGACTTTATTGGAGCCCTGGTATGGCAGTATAGGACTACTAATCAAAAAGGTCTTAACAACACCACCAATGATTTTGTAAAAATGGAATCCTTTCTGTTTAATTTTTTAACTATGACAATAAATATATTTAAATGGTGGTTCTTACTGTTTTACATTATCAGATAAGAATTTTGAAAAAAAAAAAAAAAACTGTCCCCACCCCTTTATATTGTTGTTGTTAAGTTCCATAGAGTCAGTTCTGACTCCTAGAGACCCTGTATAGAGTTTCTGAGGAGCAGCTGTGTAGCTTGAACCTCTGACCTTGCATCCAAACCAACCTTGCAGTCCAGTGCATTACTTGCAATGCCACTCCAGTACTCCATTTTCATTAAATGATTCCCCAAAATAATCTCTCCATTGTACGAGGCTGTTGTTTCTTACTCTGAAACAAAAATAAATTTCACATTTTTAGCTTTTTTTTTTGTTGTTGTTATTTTTTTTCAATTAGTAGGCCATTTACCAGGGTCCTGGTGTGGTGCTGTACGATAAGCACTGGACTGCTAAACATAAGATTGTTGCTTCATAACCACCTGTTGCTCCTCACAAACCCTATATAGAATTGCTATGAGTTGGAGCAAACTTGATGTCACTTAACAGCAACAATAACACAATATTTGTACATAAAGTTCATTAGACAAATTCATCAGTGTTTTACTGTGTTACCAGAGTAAAACTGTTACTGCAGAAAGAGTTTTAGTTATCTGCTGCTAACATTGCTAATACTCAGAGACAGGATCAGAAAAAAGAGCAATCATGTATTGTGTTTCAAGACACAGAAACACAGAGAAGGATCTGCCTCTCCAAGGAAAAAAGTGAAGGAGGTATTTATAGACTCTTATTGATGCTTTTGAGTTATGGTGTTGGAGGAGAATATTGAAAGTGCCATGGGCTTCCAAAAGAACCAATAGATCCATTTTGGAAGAAGTGCAACCAGAGTGATCCTTGGAGGCCAATATGGCCAAACTTTGTCTCTCATACTTTGGACATATTGTCAGGAGGGACCAATTACTGGAGAAGGAGATCATGTTTAATAAGGTGGAGGGTCAGAGAAAGAGGAAGACCCCCAACAAGATGGACTGGCCAAGTGGCAGCATCGATGGACTCAAGCGTGGCAACAGTAGTGAGGTTGGCCCAGGATCAGGCAGTGTTTCCTTCTGCTGTGTATAAGGCTGCTATGAATCAGTACTGACTCGATGGCACCTAACAACCAGAACAACAAGCATACAGTGGGAGCCTGAGGAACTGTCAGGAACTTTTAAAATTGCTGTTTATTTCATTTTGTTCTGACTACTCCAGGCCTGTTGCCTCCCACACCCACTATTAACTTTTTCCCAGTGGCCTTCACAAGAAATGTGTAACTGTTTTTCTTAATTTATGTAATAGTCTTCGGAGTGGGAGTGTGGGGTGGTGACTAGCTACCAATTAGTCACTATTATAAGATGGTTCTTTTTAGTTTCAGGAAGCTAACAAACTTTCCAGAGCCCCCAGTTTCTCAACACCTGCATGTCAAAACCGCTGGTTTGTCTTGAAACTGGTACATTAGGAAGAACTGGGAAAAGAAAGTCTTTAAATTAGCCTACACACAAGTGGTATTTTCTATATATATATATTTTTTGCTTTTGCCAATTTCTTCTGTACCACGAGTCTAATCATACAGAATTTGAGCTTTATGAGGAAGTTATTGCTGTTGTGAAGTGCCGTAGAGTTGATTCTGACCCATAGTGACCCTGTATTCGGTTTACAAGGAGCAGCTGGTGAGTTTGAACCACCAACCTTGCAGTTCAAATGGCTTTGCAGCCTGGCGTATTAACCCACAGTGCCAAACCAGGATAGAAATACAAATTTCTTTGTTCACTGATCAATCCCCAGCACCTAGATTAGTATCTAGGCTAATGCAGATGCTCAATAAATATTTCTAAAATATATTAATGGTTACAACCAGTTTTTAAATTCTTAATAGAATTTGTAAATCATATGTAGAAATGAAGCAGTGTTCAAATCTTCCCCCCATCTGATATCACTTGCGCAGAAAATATCTGGTTCTGTGGGAATAAAAAATCAGTACAAGTAACTACCTAGAACTGAAAGTGCAGAAAATCTTAAAGACTGAATGAAATTATCCAAGAATTTCACCAGGATATTCACATTTGCTGCAGCAGAAAGTCCTGGTGTAGAGCTGTGGGTTAATGCATTGTATTTCAAGATCACATAGAACTTCAAGGTCGGCAGTTCAACTCACCAGCATCTCTG
>NW_006408685.1:1781137-1788170 GCF_000296735.1 Chrysochloris asiatica | reverse complement strand
AATTATATTTAATTTAATTATTGTAGTTGTTAAGTGATGTCCAGTCAATTCCGACCCATAGCAACCCTATACAGGGTTTCCAAGGCTGTAAATCTTTACTGGAGCAGAAAGCCTCATTTTTTTCCCACGGAACAGCTGGCAGTTTCTAATTGGTGACTTTAAGGTTCGCAGCCCGATTCGTAACCACTACGCTACCAGAGCTCGTATAATTTAATTATAGTTGATGTTATTTCCACCATCATAAAATAGTAGAAAAAATAATATCATTTGATTCTTTGAGTGGAAACAAAACATGTATTATCTCTGAAACGCTTGTTCTGACGCCACTATGTAAGGGAAGGAAATTGGAGGCAAAGGCATTTGTCCGTTTTCTGAAGAAAAAAACTTAATGCTTCTATAGTTGCTTTTTTAAAAAAATTTTTAATTGTGTTCTTTTTGTTGAGAATATACTCAGAAAAGTATAAACCAAGTCAATCATTTTTACAATTCAATGATGTTGATTACTTTTTTCAAGTTGTTCAACCATTCTAATGCTCATTTTCTGAGTTGTTCCTCTTCCATTAAAGTAAACTCACTGGCCCCCTAATGTTCCAATCTAGTCTTTCCAATTGCTACTGACAATTTGATCCCATATAGATGGATATTGATAGAAAGTAATGCTCAATGTGAAGTTGTTCGTTTGTTTGTTTGTTTGTTTTGCTGATATAGGTAAACTACTTTTTTGTTTTAAGAATTCAAGGGATAATTTTATTTTAAGGTTTAATAAATTATTGTCCAAGGGCAATAATTACAGAATCCATAGATCCATAACGTCTGAATTCCATTAGACTTTGTAATTCTAGTCTACATATCTCCCCTTTTGATCAACATTCTTCTATAGAATATTTCCTTATAATTCTCATTAGTGGTTTATAGTCCCCATCCAGTTTTGATCTCATGTCATCAGAGGCAGTTATTCTTGGGCTTACTTGCTTACTTAGATACTCATTATATATCCTCCTCCTATTCCTGTTTGTTGTTGTTGTTGTTGCTCCAGGTGAATAGAGATGAGTTGCTTTGCATTGAATGGAAACTTGAAAGCTTTCAAGATCCTAGGCACTATATAATGAGCCAGAATGTAAAACAGAAGCAATCATCATGTTACTAGACCAATTGACTGGACTGTGCCATTAATGTATGACCCAAATCAAGGAACTATATCCTAAGGAGTATTTGTTTGTAACTTCAGCAGCTGCTAATTCTTTGTTGTGGATGTTTATATATCTATTATGCAACTTTTTAAAGCAATTGTAATAATTAGCTGTGTAACTCTTCCTCTAATCAATGTAATTTTTACTCACCATTAGTTAATTCCTCCTTTTCCTCTTTCTCTTACCTCCAGTAACTACGACTAAATTTTGGACTCTATAACAGTTACTTTTTCTGGTATATCTGTGTAAGTGATATCATACTATCTTTATCTTTTTGTTATTAACTTTTCCACTTAGCATAATGTCTTCAAGTTCCATATATATTGTAACACATGTCAAGATTTTGTTTCTCTAATGGTTGAGTGTTTGTCATTGTTAAGTGCTATTAGTCAGTTCTAACTCAGCTACTTTGTTTAGGGTTTCCAAAGAGCTGCTGGTTTTAAAGCACAGACCTTTCAGATAGCAGCCTGTGCTTATCCTACAGCCCTGTGCTTATCATATAGTACTGCACTAGGACTCCAGTGGTTGAATAGTATTCCAATATATGTATGTGCCACTTTTAAAAAAATCTATTCATTTATAATGTATATTTGAATTGTTTACACTTTGGGCTATTATTTATATTGGTGCAATAAACACAGTCTGTATAAGTCTCTGCTGTCAAGTTTTTTAGCAATATAGCTAATAATGGAATTGCTGGGTCCTATTTTGGTGGTGGTTATGTGCTGTGGAGTCATTACAACTCAAAGTGACCCTGTATAGTGTTTTAGAGGCTGTAACCTTTATGGTAGCAGAAAGCCTCATCATTCTCCTGGGGAGCAGGTGATTGATTCTAAATACTGAGCTTTTGTTTAGCACCTCACTTCAGAATGCTAGATGCTGTCCTGTTTTAGTTCTTTAACCACCACAGTTTTCCACAATGGCTGTACCATTTTGCATTTCATCCACCTATGAATAAAGGTTTGAATTTCCTTTCATTTATACAAACATTTGCAATTTTTCAAAATCATAGTTTGGATTATTGATATGAATACTAAATGCAATCACATGAAATTGATATAAACAAAGAACATAAGATTTTTCTCTCAATTCATTAATTTAATCGGATCTTTTGACATATAAGACAAAATTTATTATATACTTCCCATTTCTGCCTTACATTGTAGTATTTAAATATTTTTAGTATTCTGTTTCAGTTAATCTATTTTATTTTTGGCTGTTTCTCTTCACATTAATTTTTAGTTCCTGAAAACTTTAAAGAGGTCATGTGCAGCAAAATTGTCTACTGTATTACATCATTTTATTTCTTGATTGCTTATTCTATGAATATTTATTGTGTATACAAACAAAATGAAGTCATATTAGCTAACATTTATTCTTTTGTTTTATGAGGCATTATTGACAATTTTCAGGGAATAAGATGTGGACATATCTTAGGAAGAGGGCACCATTTAGGCCAATACAACTTCCATACCATGTATTATAACTCAGAAATTTAAAAAGTAATAGGTTATTAATGTATAGTCCCTGTCTATATGGAATTCTCGTGTGGCACTGTGGGTTAATGTGCTGGACTGCAAAGTCTATTTGAATGGCAAGGTCAGTGGTTCAAGCTCAGGGTTGGTATGAGTTGAAGCATATGCAATGCTACTTAACAATGACAAAACAACAACACATGGATGAAGGAGAACTAGTAGTGAAGGGGATAAGGAGATGGGCTAATAACCACAGGGACAGCAGTTTCAATATACAAGTCATTATGAGGGAGGAAGATGAGGCGTTCTCTTCCTGTAAATAATTGCAGTATCAGAAACCCAATACAGGGTAGCCATGAGTCAGAAGTGCCTCCACGGCATACCACCACCAGTCATGGATGAATCTAAAATGTATTAAGTGAAATAATTCAGATTATAAAGGTCATAGAATTTATTATTCTTTTTAATCCTATTTAATTGTAAACCAAAAGCAAAACTACAGGGATAGAAAACAAAGCAGTGCTATTTCAATGTTATAAGGATAGATAACATTGGGAATGTTAAGTGTAAAGTGTTTGACTACAAACGTTTGCCATAAGTGAGGTTTTAAAATAATGATGGAACTGTTTTATATCTCGATAATATTGGTGGTTATGTGACTCTCATCAATCATCAAAACTCATAGAACTGTTCAACAAAATGCTTGCCTTTAATCTGGTATTAAAAATGAAATTGGCAACCAACCTATTTCAAGCACCAAAATGAAGAATGCTGTATTCTTTAATTATGATGCCATGATGATAAAGGGTTACACTTGTGAAATCTTAAACACAAATAGGGTACAGTTTTGTGAGTAATATACATGTACTTGGGGTACCATACAAAGAAGAGAGAGCAGCTCAGAATAAATATTGCAATTATTACTGGATGTACTGAACAAACTGATAATGCAGTCTTCACAAATGAAGAATAACAAACTGAGGAATGGGGAGAATCCTACTAGAGAGCTTCAGAAAATTTTTGGAAAATTGGAATTGAAAGCTAAGGACATTTTTCCATGAACGTTTTGAAGTCCCATTGTATTTCAAAATTGACTATATTATAATATTCAAATGTCCAGCTTTCAACAAAGTAATACAAATCACTCAAACAAAAACAGAAGCATGTCGTATGTTCAAAGACAAAAAAAAAAAAAAAAAAAATCAAAAAGCCCAAGCAATGAACTTCCTAGATAAAATATTGAAGTAAATAGTCTGAAATATATTCAAAGAGGTTCAAGTTGAACATGGGCAAAGAACTAAAAGAAATCAGAAAAAGAATATCTGAAGACACTGATATTAGCAATAATGAGAAATAAATTACAAAAAAAGAGTCTAAGACAAGCGAAGTGTGAGACCCTGTCCGGTAAGGCAGTGACTCTAGGGATGGAGGCAGAGGCGATGACGTGGACAGAAGGTGTCGCTGGGGACTCTGGACTCATGCATGGAGAGGGGTTGTGTGTTGGAGGCTGGGGAGCAGGCGTGTGGGGTGTACCCTTTAAATGTTTGATGATGCATGCAGGGGATTGTGATTATTGCAATGAAACAAAATAAGATAGCATGAATGTAAAGATAATGCTCACCCATGTAAACTAACACATAATTCATTAAAAAAAAAAATCCATGAGTTCAAATCCTCCAACTTCCTTACAGGAGAGAAATGAAGCCAATCCAGTACAATAAATATTTACAGCCTTGAAAATACTAGGCAGCAGTTTTACTCTGTCCTTTAGAGTCACTGAGTCAGAATTAACTAGATGGCAGTGGGGTTTGTTTTGTTTCTGGTTGTTTAATTTTTGGAGGTGTTGTTGTAGTTTAGAGGACCAGGTGCAGCAAGATATATGGTTGCCATTGAGACTTAGGCCTCCTGGTGTAGTGCTATAGGATCAGCACTGAGCTGCAAAAACAGAATGATAGTCTAGGCATCATTAAAAAAAAAAAAAAGAAGAAAGACCTACTTTAAAAATACAAAACAATATGGGCAGACCAACTGTTACTACCAGAACAAGCAAGTTGCTTGCCCAGAAGACATCAAGGCAAGTGGTTGGGTCCCCTTAATGAAAACTCCCTTCCAAAACTAAGATTCAATGGGAATACACGCCCTGATTGGTGACCACGTCTGTCACCGATAAGGGGAAGTGAGGGAAAAACAACAATAAAGCAGCAAGCTAAACCCTACAATGCTCAATAGACTCCTGTGAACCCAAGTGGAGACCTGGTTGGCCAGCAGTGTGACAAGACCAGGGGAATCTTTGGCCCAGAGTCAGTGACATAACCACAGAGGACTAGAGTGCAGAATTAAACATCCAGCTGATAAGAATAGAGGGCATATGCACAAGAACACCCACACTTGCAGATAATACCCACTTGACCTGCCTTCAATGACTGGATGATTAGAGCTCAACTAGAAGAAGAAGAAAGAAGAGGAAAAAAAAAAAGAGTAATCTGATACAATTTGTTGAACTTGACCCACACCTATGACTGAAGTAGCTCAAAAGAGAGAACAAATCTTTACAGCAAGGATCATTCCCACCCTTTTCACATATGGAGAGGACAGGGATGGGCAACTTGGACATTGGTTCCCCAAAATGGGGGGACTACAAAGGCTTACAAGCTTTCAAGAGGGAACCTAGATCCAGAGGGTGTGGAGGAAGGTAGAAGCTCCACTGAGTAGTATCCAATCTGTCTAGGCATGGCTGACGAAATGAAATGCAGAGGGTACCATCTGCAAGTGTGGGTGTTCTTATGCACATGTCTTCTCTTCCCATTGGCTGGTAGCTCCACTCTCCACTTCAGTCCTCTGTGGCCACGCCATTGACTCTGGGCCCAAGAGTCCTCAGGTCTCCTCACAATGCAGGCCAACCAGGTCCCCTCTGGGTCCACAGAATCCCACCGAACATTGTAGGGCTTAGCGTGCCACTTCATTGCTACTTTTACCCCACTTCCCCCTATCGGTGATGCGTGTGGTCACCAATCAGAGCGTGTATTTCTGTTGAGTCCTAGTCTTGCAAGGGGGTTTGCATTGAGGGAACCCGACCACATGTTTTGATGTTTCCTGGGAAGCGATTTGTTTGTTCTTGTAGTAACAGTCTATTGTTTTGTATTTTTCCTGCAGGTCTTTCTTTCAAGAAGTATCTTCTGTTCTTCTAGCTGCTCCAGGCTGGTCTGCTTGTACTATCAAGTAGAAATTTCTCATCTCTGGAGATCTGGATGTGGTTCAGGCTTCTACCTATAGTCTTATATATTGCAAAGGTTCCACAGGAAGCCTCCTTCACTGGGTACACTGTAGCCCCATTTTAAGTATTCAGTTATAGGCAGAAGACGGACTTAAAAGCCTTCTATGGTGATGTTTCTGACTATTCCTTTCTCTCCCCCTCCAGAGTCTACTCTATACTATAATGCAAGGAAAACCAAGATTCACAAAACAGCCAAGCATCTTAACACCATTCCCTCCCACCCCCTTTCCAACCATGACTCAATCCCTGTACCACAGAGCCCTGCAGTTCCAAGACTGTGCATATATCACCCTTTATCTCTGTCCCACTTAGCCCATTCAAACATGTCCAATTGTTCTCCCATCTGTCCCGTTCCTCCACTTCCCTCTCCTTCCCTGCATATTGCCCCCTCACCAGCACCCAAGCTCTCCTGTGTCCAATCCATGCCCTGCACTCCACCAACCACCCTCCCCCCACCCATCACCAACTTCCAGCAACCAACAAAGATTTCCCCCACCCCCCTTTAGTATGGTTTCTTTTTCTTAGGCTTTTACATTAGTGGTCCTATGCAGTATTTCTCTTTTTGTGACTGAATAATTTCACTCAGCATAATGTCCTCAAGGCTCATCCATGATATGCGGTGGCTTGCCGCTTCCTTGTTATTCTTCAATGTAGCATAATAATCCATTGTGTGGATGTACCACAATTTGTTTATCCATTCTTCAGCTGATGGGCACTTTGGCTGTCTCCATCTTCTTGCTATTGTAAATAGTGCTGCTATAAACATTGGTGTGCATATATCTTCTCGTGTTGTGGCTCATTTTTCTTGAGGGTAAATACCAAGTAGAGGAATTATTGGATCATAAGGTATTTCTATTTTCAACCTTCTGAGGAATCTCCATATTGCTTTCCAGAGAGGTTGGACCATTTTGCAGTCCCACCAGCAATGCAAGAGTGTCCCAGTCTCTCCACTTCCCTGCCAGCATTTATTCTCCTCTACCTTTTTCTTCTTTGCTGTTATTGTTGGTGTGAGATGATATCTCATTGTTGTTTTGATTTGCATCTCTCTAATGGTTAGTGATCGTGAACATTTCTTCATATATTTGTTGGCTGCC
>NW_006408685.1:1779184-1780876 GCF_000296735.1 Chrysochloris asiatica | reverse complement strand
GAATTTTTCATTGATGACCTTCATAATTCTGGGATTCGCATTTAGGTCCTTAATCCATGTTGAGTTGGTTTTTGTATAAGGTGTGAGGTGAAGGTCTTGTTTCAGTCTTTTGCATATCATTTTCTGATTCTGCCAACACCATCTGTTGAAGAGACTATCACCTCCCCATGCGATATATTTAGGTGTTTTGTCAAAGATCAGTTGGCTGAATGTAGACATGTTAATTTCTGGTTTCTTGATTTCGTTCCATTGATCTATGTACCTTTCATTGTACCAGTACCAAGCTGTTTTGACCACTGTAGCCATGTAGTCAATTTTGAAGTTGGGGAGTGACAGGCCTCCAACCTTATTTTTATTCTTAAGCAGTGCTTTGCTTATCCTGGGTCTCTTTCCTTTGCATATAAAGTTTGTAATTGCTTTTTCCATCGCTTTGAAGAATGTCGTTGTAATGTGGATTGGGATCGCATTATATGTGTAAATTGCTTTGGGCAATATTGACATTTTCATAATGTTAAGTCTTCCTATCCAGGAGCATGGCACATTCTTCCATTTTTGGAAGTCTCTTTTGTTTTCTTGTTGTAGTGTATTGTAGCTATTTTTGTATAGGTCCTTTGTTTCTCTGGTTACATTTATTCCAAGATATTTCATCCTTTGGGTGGCTATTGTAAATGGTATTGCTTTTATAATGTCCTTTTCAACACTGTCGTTTTTGGTGTAGAGGAATCCAACTGATTTTTGTATGTCAATCTTATACCTTGCCACTTTGCTGAATCTTCCAATGAGGTCTAGTAGCTATTTTACTGAGTCTTTGGGGTTTTCTACATATAGGATCATATTATCTGCAAATAGGGAGAGTTTTACTTCCTCTTTGCCAATTTAGATGCCTTTAATTTTCCTGTCTTGCCATATAGTTCTTGCTAAGACTTCCAGCACAATATTGAATAGAAGCGGTGA
Source organism: Chrysochloris asiatica (assembly GCF_000296735.1). Taxonomy (NCBI): domain Eukaryota; kingdom Metazoa; phylum Chordata; class Mammalia; order Afrosoricida; family Chrysochloridae; genus Chrysochloris; species Chrysochloris asiatica. The sequence goes on along the minus strand of NW_006408685.1, from coordinate 1,779,922 downwards.
CTGAGGGAATCCTTGTCTGCTTCCTGTTCGCAGAGGTAAGGCTTTCAGTTTCTCCCCATTGAGAGTAATGTAGGCTCCTGGTTTTGTACATATGTTCTTTATTATGTTGAGGAAGTTTCCTTCAATTCCCATTTTGTTGAGAGTTTTTTTTCAGGAATGGATGTTGGATTTTGTCAAATGCCTTTTCTGCATCAATCAATATGATCATGTGGTTTTTTTTTTTTTCTTTTTTTCTTATTTATATGGTGGATTTCGTTGATTGTTTTTCTAATGTTTAACCATCCTTGCATCCCTGATGTGACTCTCACTTGATCATGATGTATTATCTATTCGATGTGTTGCTGAATTCTGTTGGCTAGGATTTTGTTGAGAATTTTTTCATCTATGTTCATGAGGGATTTTGGTCTACAATATTCTTTCTTAGTTATGTCCTTCCCTGGTTTTTGTATGAGTGTTATACTTGCTGCATAGACTGTATTAGGATGTTTTCCACCCTCCTCTATATTCTGGAATAATTTGAGTAGAATTGGTGACAGCTGTTCCCTGAATGTTTGGTTGAATTCACCTGTGAAGCCATCTGGGCCTGGACTTTTTTTGGTTGGGAGTCGTTTGATGACCTGATCAAATTCTTCTTTTGTTATGGGTCTGTTCAGGTTTTCTACTTCACTGTGTGTAAGTTTATGTAGGTCGTGTTTATCTAAAATGTATCCATCTCTTCTAAGTTTTCAAATTTGTTGG
>NW_006408685.1:1752610-1768465 GCF_000296735.1 Chrysochloris asiatica | reverse complement strand
GAATGGTTGAATGTGAAGCTGATGATGTGCCCTGTAAACTTTCACTCAATGCAAAATAAAAACATTTAATTAAAATAAATAAATAAATAAATAAAGTATGAGAGACAAAAAAAAATTAAAAAAAAAAAAAAAACAAGTTTAGAATGTTGAAACATAAAGTCTTATGTTTGCTCAAAGGCTATCTGTCTACTAGATGGGGTCCTCCTTTGTGTGATACCATCCCCCGTCTTCTCTGGAGCCTGCCCTACCTGTGCTGCCTGGTCAGGGAATGCAGGAAGTCCCCCAGTTGACATCTTTACTCTTTAATACTTTAAAGCACATCTTATCCAGTATATTAGCTAAATAAAATGTATCATTCAATTTCTTCACTGCTGCTACCATAAGGTTTGATTGTGGATCCAAGAAAAATGAATTCCTTGACAGTTTCAATCTTTTCTCTCTTCATCATGATATTGTTTATTGGTACTCTTGTGGGGATTTTTGATTTCTTTATATTGAATTTTTAATTTTTTATATTTTTGCTGGGGCAAGTACAGATCCCGAGTTGTTGGCTAGGTCAAGTACTGGCTGACTGGGTATGGCCAGGGACAAAACTCGCAACCCTTTTTTTCTGGCTGGAGGCAAGCACAGGCTCCCTAGTGTTGGCAGGGATCAAACACTGGCCCCTTGTTTTGTTTTAAAGATTTTACTGTGAATTGAGTGATAGTTTACATGGCAAAACATCAATGGTTTTGCAATCAACGAATCACATTTTCTTTCATTGCAATGATTATTATCCCCTACATGCACCATTAGTTAACAGTATCTGCCTCTATTTCTTTTTTTCTTTTTTAAGATGCACACAAAAGCTCACAGGAATATCTAATCATTTAAACAACCAAATGACACATTTTGCATGCCAATTCCTTCCAGTTAGCATATAGCCTTTCTCTTTCCATAAGTCTAGAGTCCTTAGCTGCTCTATCTCTCCATGTCATCACCACTGCCTCCATCTTTGGTTTCACTGCTTCTCTGGTTAGGATCCCAAGCTCCACTCATACCAACCCTCTTGAGTGTCTTAGGGTCATCTGTTCCTGGAATGTAAGATTAACTGCTCTTCCTTTTTGTTACACATTTTCTACCTTTACAGGAGTGACAATCACAATTAATCATGATAACAATTACTCCCTATTGAATCAAAAGAATACTATCCCAATTTCCTTTCACCAGACCCATTTCTACAAGTTGGAAAATTATTCAGTGGGGATTCTACCTCCCTCTCCACACCACTAAAACTGAAACTAAACATCTTGAAAACTTGTAAGCCAACCACTTCATTCCTTTATTACTGCCCACCCCCCATTTTAGGTAGCCAATGTCTAAGTCACCTGTCACTCTCAACCCTGTGCATTGAGGAGATAGGCTTGATTATTGATGTGAAGATTCATTCCCTCTTGGTTTACATTTTGAGCAACTACATCCATTAGCATGGATCAATTTCATCAAATTGTAGCTATTTACACTCACTTCCTATATCAAACTTCTTCATCTTTCTCTAGTCAAATTCTGATTATCAAGTCACCCAATCTAGGTCAACTGTGTGCTATCTACAAGTTTGGTCATCCTTGTGTGCTTGTCCCCATGTCATATCAGCTGTATGCTTTACTCTCAGCTCTTGCTGTCATTGGATAGGTCAGTGTCCATGGACTCAGGAGTTCTCAAGTCTCCTCATTTCAAGGTCGACAGGAGTCTATGGAACATTTCAAATGTAGTCTATATCTTCATCATTGCCACTCCACCAGTTACACTCACAAGTAGACCAACTCAGTCACCAGTGAGCTTACAAGCCTGCGTTTTAGTTTCCCTTGAGTTTCAGTCATGGAAAGGGGTTTGTTCTGAAGGGCCTTGATAGCTTTCCTTGATGACTCCCAGGTGAACAGCTTGTTTGTTCTTGAAATATTCAAACTGTCTGCATTTTTGCATCTGGGGACTCTTGGGCCCAGAGTCAGTGACATAGCCACAGAGGACTAAAGTGGAGAGTGAATTGTCCAGCTGATAAGAAGAGAGGGCATATGCATAAGAACACCCACACTTGCTGATAATACCCAGTTATCCTGGCTTCAGTGACTGGATGATTAGAGCTCAACCAGAAGTAAAAAGAATTTGAAAAAAAAAAAAAAAAGTATTCTTATACAATTTGATGAACTTGACCTACACCTATGGAAGTAGTAGCTCAAAAGAGGGAACAAGTCCTTACAGCAATAAAGTGTCAGGGTCTGGCCTCGACAAGGGGGTGAGTACACGAAGGTGGGGTGTCTGGCAACAAGAGAGAGAGAGAGAGAGAGAGAAAACAGACACAAAGAAGACAGAGAAAACAGACACAAAGAAGACAGACACACAGGTTTGAGGCAAGCTGCCAGACAGACTGCTCGGGGGCAGACATTGCACTCAAAACTAACTCTAGGTGGGATGTCTAGAGAGGCGAGAGAGAAAAGAAACACTCGGAGACCAGAGTGGATACAAAACCGGCAGACAGACCCTCTATGGCCCTGCAAGCAGTAATGCATGCGGGCTTCAGTCTGCATCCGTCTTTTATTTCAGGGAGGGACTTTACACAAAGGAAGAATGGGATTATTAAAACAGCGTACAGAAATGAAACGTGATTAATCGTTCAAAACAGGACACAGTGATTTACAGGAACAAATTCTAAAACATACATCACAAATTGTCTTGATAATCTAACATCCTTAATTTTCCAGAAAGTCAAGCAAATTTATATAGTACTTTTCAGGTTCGAATTCCAAGACAGCAGCTCGAGGTTTCTCAAGGCTAATTAACATACCTATAGCACCTAATCTTCAATGGGTAAAGGTGAAAAGGATTCCAAAAGGTCTGAAGAAAGTCAAGCTGTTTCAGATACCTGGCTTAAGCTTTCAGGAGGAAGGAGAACATATAGGTCAAACTGATTACACCCGGGGGCAGTTTGAAGGGGCTGCCACCATTGTCTTTTAATCCAATATTCCCAGAATTTACCACTCCACCTCAAGTGAATATCCTGGGCAATTCCTCTCCAGAACCTCCCTGCTTAATCTCAGTAAACCTGTTCTTGTTCGTCCTCTGAGGAAGTTTTACTGCATCTGTTCTATGGGGAAATTCAGTTTTACATGGATATCAAGAGCTCATGTTCTAAGTTAATATTAAACATAACTGAATAATCAAATAAGGAGCAGTTCTGACACTCATCCCAGGTGGCTATCGCTTGTACCTCAGAAAGATTCGTTCCCAGGGTCCTATGCACTGCCAACACAGTGGAGACATTAAGAGAGACATTATAAAAAACATTTTCTCAGAAGCTACAATTACTGGAGCTAGAAGCATAGAATGAACAATATTAGGACTTGTACAGAGGTAGCCATCCAGTGAGTTCGTAAAAGCCAATGAACCCGGGATATTCGGAGGTTACTTCCTTGGGCCCTCAGGGTCCCTGGATAGCAAGCCTGAGTGGAGCCATCATGTAGGATTTTCATCCATGACACAGGGCCTCAACACCTCAGTGATTGTCATCTCCTACAAGAAAGAATCATTCCCACCCCCTCCACACACAGAGTAGACAGGGATGGGCAACTTGGACATTGGCTACCCAAAATGGGGGGCAGGGGGATACAAAGGCAAGAAGTGACTGGCTTACAAGCTTTCAAGAGGGAACCTAGATCCAGAGGGCCTGGAGGAAGGTAGAATCTCCAGTGAGTAGTATTCAATCCGACTAGGAAGGGCTGATGCAATGAAATGCAGACAGGTCTCGTGTGATACAATAGTGAATAATCGTTATCAGGACTGCTTATGAGGGTTGGAAATGTAAAAGTAGATGTTTTATAGCAAGGAGGGGAGTGATTAACTTTTCAGTCTAGGAGCGGAGATCCCTAGGACCATCAAGGGAGAAGAGCAGAGAGTGGGACCCTACCCAGAGAAGCAGTGATCCCTGAAATGGAGCCAGAGATGATGATGTGGAACAATGGATCAGCTGGAGACTTTAGATCCAGAGAGGGAGAGTGACTGTGTGCTGAAGACCTGGGGGGTACGGGGGAAGGATTGCATGGAGGGGATTGTAAACATGGCAATGAGACGATATACGATAGAATGAATGTAAAACTAATGTTTTCCCATGTAAACTATCACATAATTCACAATAAAACATTTAAGAAAAAAAAATTGTCTGCATTTTTCCCCCTTTTTCCTGCTGGTCCTTCTTTAAAGAACTATCCCTTGTTGCTTTAGCCACATCTCTAACATATCTTTCAAGTGGGAATGTCCCACCTTAAAAGGTTCTGGATGGGGGTCAGGATTCCATGTAAGGCCCCTATACTCTACAAAACCTCCACAAGAAGTCTGTTTTACTGGACAAATTCTAGAACTCCTTTTAGGTCTTCCAATAAGCTATAAACTGAAGACAGGCTTACAAGCTTTATGCAATCATATCTCCCGATATTCCTTTCTATACCACTTAAATGTCTTTTTTACAATAGCAGGCAAAGGAAACCAATATCCACAAGACAGACAAGCACGTTAATATTATTAATATTATTTTCCTACTTTTACCCATTCAGATTATGCCTCGATCCCTATATCACAGAGCCCTGTATTCCAAGGTTGAGTATACATCACTATTTACCTCTGTTCCATTATCTAAACCTATCTAAGTGTTCCCCTATCTTCCTTGTTCTTCCACCTGCTTACCCAGCTGGTGTATTGCCCTCCCCTTCCTTCTCTATTGTCTTCTGTATAACACAATCTGTGATGTGACTATCTCCTAACCTGTGCCTTACTCTTCTGTCCATCACAACCCTGGTAACCATCAAATATATATATATATATATTTTTTTTTTCTTTTAGTATGGAAACCTTTCATTAAGCTTTTACAATAAAATTGCAAGGTCGGCAGATCCAGCAGGGTTGCTATGAGTTGTAACCAGTTCAGCAGCAATTAACAACAAAAACATATTTAATAAGTGTAGTGAAAGAATATGATACTGACACACACACACACACCTGTCCTGATTTTACATTAAGCAGCGTCTCTTTACTGTGTTTGAACGACTGGCTCTTGTTCTATGTGTAAGTTCTACAGGTGCACAATCAAGTGTTGTAGAATTTACATTCTTCCCAGTGATCTGCCAAGATCCACACAGTCTAGTGCCTTTACATAGCCAATTAAAAACAAATAAATATCTTTCTATATTATCTGCTTTTAGTCAAGATTCTTCTAATAGCAGTGATACCTTTGATTCAATGTCCTCTTTCGAGTCTGTCTTAAATTTCTTATATTTCCCTTTTAATGTGCTGCAACCTTTTCTGAATTACTTTCAGCAAGCAACATTTTACTTGAGTTTAACATTAATAATTGTTGTTTTTAAGTGCCTCAGATCAGTTCTGACTCACAGCTACCCTCTAGAGGGTTTCTGAGTAGAAGGTGGTAGGTTTGAATGGTTGACCCTGTGGTTAGCAGTATAGTGCTTTTACTATTGTATCACATAATTAATAATAGAAGGGGTTTAATAGTTTCCACATTATGTTGAGTAATCTTTCTTTGGAATAGGCACAAGTATAGGTATCGTCCACTCAATTGATCAGGTTAACTGTCTTCCAAATTTTGGCAAGGACTTGTGATCACCTCTAGTACTCCACAAGTTTGTAGAAACATTTCAGTGGGTATTCTAACTATTTCTGATTCCCTGTTTTGTTTTCTAATTCCTTTAGTACCACTTGAGCTTCTTCCTTCAATACTACCAGTTTTTGATCATATGCTACCTTCTGAAATAGTTTTGAACAGCAACCAATTATTTTCGATATAGTGTTTAAGTGTATTCTTTTAATTTTATTTAGCTGTTTTCTGCATAGTTCAATATTTTCCCCTAGAATCCATCAATATAGTAAGTTTAGGCTTGAATGTTTTCCTCATTTTTTTGGCTAGAGAAATGCTGAGCCTGCTTTACTCTTTTGGTTTTTTAATTCCATGTCTTTGCACATTTAATGATATAATGCATTACATTTTTCTTCTTGAGCTGTCTTTTGAAGTTGCTGATGATGATCAAACACTGCAGCTTTCAGTATGAGTTGCACCTCAATATAAATAAAACAGAAATCTTCACCTGATACCAATATCATGATCAATGTGAAAAATATTGAAGTTGTCACAGACTTCATTTTGCTTGTGTTCATTATCAACACTGATGGAAGGAACAATCAAGAAATCAAAGGATGAATTGCATTAGGCAAACTTGTTGAATAGCACCTTTTTGAAGTGTTCAAGAGAAAAAATGTCAGTTTGGGGGCTAAGGTTTACCAGACCCAAGCCATGGTATTTTCAGTAGCTTCATATGCATGATAAAGTCAGACAGCGAATAAGGAAGATCACCGAAGAACTGATAATTTTGAGTTATGGTATTGGAGGAGAATATTAAAAGTATCATGGGCTGCTATAAGAACAAACTAACCTGTGTTGGAAGAAGTATATAGCCAGAATGCTGCTTAGATGCCAGGATGGTGAGATTTCATTTCTCATATTTTGAATACATTATCAAGAATTACCAGTCCCTGGCGAAGGACATTATGCTAGGCAAAGTAGATGGTCAGCAAAGAAGAGGCAGATACTTAATTTGATGAACTGGCACTGTGGCAGCAGCAATAGTCTCAAGTTTAACAAAGACTGTAAGGATGGCACAGAACAGGGCTGTGTTTTGTTCTATTGTGCATAAGGTCAATATTAGTTGGAAACACTGGATGGCACCTAACCACAACCCTTCTATGAATAATTACGTGCTTTTTTATTTACTTCACATCAGTACAGCAGTTTTGGTATCCTAGAGTGATACCAAATGTTCTTTGAGTTAGGGGAAAAAATTAAATCTGAAGGGGAGAGATCTGGGGATGTAGGCTGTTTGAGGCAAGGTTTACCGAAGAGATTGCTATAGTACAGCCCTTGATTCCATAGAAGAACAAGTAATTGCATTGTCATGAAGGGGGAAAAATCATTTGTGCCAGTTTCCTGACCTTTATTTTACCAATGTAGTTTTCAATTTTCTTAAAACTTTTTCATAGTGAGCCCCATGATTTTTCCATGTCCTTTGATAAAACCTAACAAGTTCACAGCTGAGCAAACTCCAAAACAGTTGCTTATAAACTTTTGAGTTGAACTCTCTGTCTTCAATTTTCCTGGCCCAGCAAATCTAAACAGATGTCAATATTTTGATGGACCTTTTATTTGAAAGCATCCTAACCAGACTAATACATGTGTATCACTGAGAGAATGTGTCTGTAGCCATCCAAGATCACATACAAATAGTTAAACATGTTTTCTTTGGCATAAATTGATAAATGTACAAATTGGAACACTTGCAACAGTAATCATTTATTTATCTTTGTAGTAACTAAAAAGAAGCCTTGATGGTGCAAATGGTTTTGCCCTCAGTTGCTAGCTATAAGTTGGTGGTTCACACTCAGTCAGTGACTCCATGGGAGAAAGAAGTGGACATCTGCTTCTATAAAAAATATAGCCTAGAAACTCTACAGTACAATTATTCTCTGCAATATTGGGTTACAAAAAGTTAAAAATGTCTCAACAGTATACAACAACATCAAATAATCAAAAAAGCGCTGGTATTGTTGTTGTTGTTAAGTGCCATTTAGTCAGCTCTGATCCATAGAGACCCTGTATAGGGTTGCCAAAGAGCAGCTAGTGAGCTTGAACTGTTGACATTGTGGTTCAAAGCGTTAATACTTGGAAATTGTATTAACTAAGAATTTAGAAAATATGTAAGTTGCCAAACATTAAATTGAATGTTTAAAGCTGGATATTCTAAGCAATAATGAGTTGAAATAGACTGGATTTGGTCACTTTTAACCCGACAATAATATGCCAGGAATACCAGTTCATACCACTATACAAAATTTGCAAGACAAATGACTTTTTCTTTGCAAACACAACTTTTAAAGCAACATACAAAATAAATTAAAACAAACAAACAAACAAACTATACACATGGACTTTATCAGATAGCACACACAGAAATCAAATTGATTACATCTTTGGAAAGAGATGGTAGAAAAGCTCCAGATCATCAGCTAAGGAAGGTCAGGGGTAAACTGTGGAACAGATTATCAGTTGATCATATGCAAGTTCAGGGTGAAAATAAAGAAAAATAAAAACATGTCCAAGCGAACAATTTTTTCCCTTAAATTATTCTACCTGAATTCAGAAATCATGTCAAGAACAGATTTGATGCATAAGATAACAATAACTGAAGACTAGAAGCACTGTGGGATGATATCAAGAACATCATAGGAGTCCTGGTGTGGCACTGAGAGTTAATGAGTCAGACTGCAAAGCCATTTGAATGTCAAGGTCAGTGGTTCAAGCTAACTAGTTGCTCCTCGGAAACTCTATACAGGGTTGCTATGGGTTGGAATTGACTCAATGGCACTTAACAACAACAACAATCAAGAACATCATACAACAAGAAAGAAAAATGTCTTTAAGAAGACAAGAAAGAAGTAAAAGATCAAAATGAATGTCAAAGAGATGCTGAAACTTGCTCTCCAGCATACAGATGCTAAATCAAATTGAAGAAATTAAAAAAAAAAAAAAAGAAATCAAGAAACAGAAAAGTTCAAAGAGCAGCTCGTGGAGACAATATAAAATATTATAATTAAAGGTGCAAACACCTGGAATTAGAAAACCAAAAGGGAAGAACATGCTCAGCATTTCTCAATTTGAAAGAAGTAAAGAAGAAAATTAAAATTTTAATTTGAAATATTGAAGGATTCTATGGGCAAATATGGGATGATACAAAAAGCATTAAAAAAAAAAAAGATGGAAGAAATATACAGAGTCACTGTACCAAAAAGATAAGTAAGATGTTAAACAATTTCAAGACACAAAATATGATTAAGCGCTAATCGTGCTGAAATAAAAAGTTCAAGGTGCAATGAAGGCATTGGCAAGGCCCTGGGAACTGAATGAATATAAATTGAAATATATCAACAAATTGAGATAGCACTAGAGGCATTCACTCATCTATGCCAAGAAATTTGTAAATCAGCTACCTGATCAACTGATTGGAAGTTTTTGTTGTTTTGTTTTGTTTTGTATTTGTACCCATTCCAAAGAGAGGTGACCCAACAGAGTGGGGAAATCATTGAACAATATCATTAATATCACATGCAAGAAAAATTTTGGTGATGATAATAAAAAAAAAAAAAAAAGAATTACTACAACAGTACATTGATAGGGAACTGCCAGAGTGTCAAGCCACATTCTGATGAAGACATTGAATAATGGATATTACTGAGACCACATGGGTATTCACTGAAAAAAAAGAATATCAGAAAGATGTCTACTTGTGCTTTATTGACTATGCAATGGCTTTCAACTCTGTTTTATGATCAGCTATTTACATCATGTCAGATAATAAGTATTCCAGAATGCTTAATTGTGCACATGATGAATTTGTACGTACATCAAGTGGCAGTCGTTGAAACAGCACCATGGGACAGAGTGATTTACATTCAGAAAAGATGTATGCCAGGGTTGTACTCTTTCAACACACTTATTCAATCTGTTCATTGAGTAAATAATCCAAGAACCTGGATTATATGAAGAAGAATTTGCATCAGAATTGGAAGAAGACTCATTAAAAACCTACAATAAGCAGATGATCTAACATTGCTTGCTTAAAGCAAAAAGGGCTTATATACTTGCTGATGAAGATAAAAGATCATAGCCTTCAGTGCGGGTTTGGCTTCAATGTAAGGAAAACAAAAATCTTCTCCTGGGACCAATAAATACCATCATGATAAATGGAAAAAGATTAAATTTGTCAAAGACTTAATTTTGCTTGGACCAACTATATCAGCACTAATGGAAGCAACAGTCAAAAGAGTGGAATAAGTTGAAGCATAATGGTGGATTAGACAGATGTACCTTGCAGATCTCCACTGGCAATAACACAGAATACTGGATGAAGCAGGTCCAAGGGATGGTCCCAGAACTCAGAACCACATATAAAGGAATATTTAGAAAGATTGAAGTCTTACTGCTAGTGGGACTTGTAGAAGAAGCAAGAAAGATCTATGGCTACCAGAGAGTCCCAGTGTGGCCATCTTGGGCTTGATGGAACAGTTAAAGTATGTGAGGAGGGCTCTTACTCCAGAGGTCTGATTGATCATAAGAGATAAAAGTGTGAACATTTTTTTTATTATTATTATTCATTTTCCTCACGCTGTTTGGGCACCTCCACTCTTGTGACTAGAAGGGGTACCTGAGTGAGCAGATGCCAGCCCAGACTGGGAGGGTTCTACTACACAAGTGTATAGATCTACTCAGCAAAGACCACTGTGCACAGAATCTAAGAAGGTGGAGGAATTAACGGAAACTGCTTAAACTGAACAGTTTCCCAAAACAACTTGAATGGAACCTGTACTGTTTCTTACTGGGAGAAACACCTGAACAGCATTGTGAAAGGAAAGAGAGATACAGGAAAAAAAGAAACAGGCCAAAAATTAAATCCCGAGTTACATCATAAGGAGCAACAGTAACATCTTGAAATTTCTCAGGTGGCCTTGAAAGCAAAAGGCCAAGAGAGGGGTGTTAAAGTCACACTAGTATTTTGCTACAGGTTTTTTTTCTTGCTGTTGCCATTTTATTTTTTGTTTCTTTGATTCACCTTTTACCTTGGAGGGGGGGTGTCTGTCTCTGCCTACATTACCCAAGATGAGACAGAAATTGTGGTCATATAGCCAAGCTACCATTTCACCATATAAAATCCCACCATCCAGGCAAGAGCCAATACCAGCTGCCATGCACCAGATAGACAGCCAACACCTGCTACAGTTACTCTGAGTTAAGCAAAAAAAAAAAAAAAAACCTGAAAATAAAAGCCCATCTCCTGATCACATCTACCTGGAGGCAATCAGAAAGATTACTAATGCATAAACAACATACATTCATCTAATTATTGAAACCACACCTAATTATTGAGATGTCTAAGAGACAGTAGAAGATTTTGGCACATGTTCAGAAACAAGATTGAAAAACTGAAACAAATAAGCTGTAGGTAGACCTAGACTTTGCAATGGAAGGAGGGCAGACTTTGGAACTGCTTGAGAGGGAATTCAGGAGAATGATATTGAGGTGCATCCAAATGCTCCACAGAGGGGTTGATAAAAATATGGTAGAAGTCAGGAAGATGCTACAGGAACAACCAAATGAAAGAAATAACATAGGAAACAATTCAAAACCTGTAAAAAGAGGTTAAAACAATTAATAAAATATCAGAAATGGAAAATATACTGAAAGGACAAAGGAGTAGAATTGGTGACATGGAAGCCAGAACCAGTGAGCTGGAAGACAAACGTCTCAATACTGCTAAAATAGAAGAACAGGCAGAAAAAGGGATTTAAAAAATCTGAGGAAAGTCTAAGATTCATGTGGGACAACATGAAGAGGAATAACTTGAGAGCTATTGGAATTCCAAAAGAGAAAGAATCACAGAAAACCACAGAGGAGATAGTTGTATAGTTTCTTGGAGAAAAATTCCCTAACATCTTTGAAAACTAAGATGTAATCATTCAAGAAGCTCAACGGACCCCAGGTAGGATAGATCCCATAAGAAATTCACCAAGACATACCATAATCAGATTCTCCAAAATCAAAGATAAGGAGATAATCCTGAAAGCAGCTAGGGAAAAGAGAAGTGTTACTTGAAAAAATGCAAACAAATTAGATTAACCTCTGATCATACAGTGTTGTTGTTAAGTGCCGTTGAGTCAGTTCTGACCCATAGCGACTCTGTATAGGGCTTCCAAGGAGCAGCTGGTGAGCCTGAACCACCAACCTTGCAGTTCAAACAGCTTTGCAGTCTGGCACATTAACGCACAGCACCCAGCAAAAATATGGAGACAGCCTAAGTGCCCAACAATGAAGAATGTATAAACAAACTGTTTCACATACACATAATGGAATATTGTGATACCTTGAAGAACAAAAAGGAAACTAAGCTATCATATAACATGGATGAGCCTTAAGGACATTATGTTGAGTGAAATTAGTCAATCACAAAAGGAGAAATACTGCATAGGACCACTGTAGTAAAAGACTAAGAAAAATAACCCATACTAAATGAGGAGGGATTCTGTGCTGATTACAGGGATGTGGGGTGTGGGTTAAGAGGAGGTAGGGGAAGGCAAAGCATAGGGTACAGAAATGACACAGGATAGTTTGGATGCTGGTTGGGGGGATACACTAGATGTGGGAGGGGACTGGAAGAACAAAGTGGATGGGAGAACAGTTAGGTATGTTTGCATTGGCTAAATGGGACAGAGGTAAATAATGATGTATGCACAATCTTGGAAAAACAGGGCTCTGAGATACAGGGATTGAAACATGGTTTGAAAAGGTAAAAGAGGGAAAATCATTTTAAGATGCTTGGCTGTTTTTGGAATCTTGGTTTCCTTTGTCTAATATTATAAAATAGGCATTTGAGGGGGAGAGAAATGAATAGCCAGAAACATTACCATAGAAAACTTGTAAGCCCATCTTAAGCCTATAACTAATTGGAATAACTAAAATGGGGCTAGAACTTTCCCAGTGATGGAGGCTTCCTGTGAAGCATAAAACCTTCAATGGAATCCTAATTCTCATCCAGAATCTTCTGAGGTGGTAAATTTCCACTTGAAAGGACAAACAAAGCAGCCTGGAAGGCTAGAAGAACAGCAGATAATTCTTGAAAGGAAGACCAGCAGGAAAAATACAAAGCTATAATGGCAGTCTGACTACTACAAGAACAAGCAACCTGTTCACTTGGGAGCCATCAAGGCAAGTGATTGGGTCCCCTCAGGGCAAACCCCCTTCCAAGACTGAGACTCAATACATGAGCAAGCATTAAGGGAGAAATCAGAATGTGGGACTCTATCCAGATAAGCAGTGACATCAGAAATGAAGGCAGAGATGATGGCATGGGGATATGGAGGACTGGGGACTAGATTCAGGGAGTGAGAGGGTCTGTGTACTTCCAGTCAGAGGGCAGGCTTGCGAGGAGTACCCTTTGGTTGGGTTTGATGATGTATGGAGTAGATTATAATCATTGCAATGAAACAAAATATGATAGGATGAATGTAAAGCTAATGTTCTCCCATGTAAACAATCACTTAATTCACAATAAAAACTTTTTTAAAAATTGTAAATAGATAATCTTCAAAGTGAAACATTTTGCTTTTAAAAAATATTTTGCATACTATTTAATTATAAAAGTAAATGTAAATTATTCTATTTTGCTTTCTGACAATATTCTTATGTAGAGCAGACTATTATAGTCAAGGTATCAATCATATAAACAATTTTTTTTAAATGTCAAAAACATTGATCGTCTTTGGAGAACTCTGCAATGTTGACATATTTCTTACTGATTACAGAGTAAGCACAGGCTATTTTTGCTATCCACTATTATTTATATTAACAAAAATAATGTAGAAGCCTTGACTCACTTATGATTACTGTTTGTCCAACTAAATATAAAACTTATCCCAACAAATTTAGCATCTCATACTGCTCTGAAGAAAGCATGTAAAATGAATCCTTGTTTTGAACAGCAGAGAAGCTTCCAGTGCAACAATTAACTGGTAACATATGCCACTGCTGTCAAGAGGATTTAATCTTATTAAACATTAATGTAGCATTTTTGCTAGTCACAATAAGGCTGCCATCTGTGTTTGAACCTGCTGGGAGCTAGGGATATGTTTTCACAAAGAGAAGAGATAAAGAAAGACAGGAAATTTATGTTTATAGAGTTAGTATCTTTAAATACCTTTTAAAAATAATTTTAAAATTTGAAGGTGGCATGAGTAGGCTTTATCCTCTACTGCTCAATTCAACAACTGACTTTCTATTTTCATATAAATAATTGCTCTTTAATTGCACTAGAAATATCTTCTTTATTCCTCTACCTCTGAACTGAAAAATGAATGGAATTTGACCTGAAAACTCCTGTTAATATTTTGTAAAATATTATTTTCAGTTGACACTGGCTTCCACGTTTTCAGAAGATAGTATGGATGCTTTTAGGGAGTCCTGGTATGGTGCTGCAAGATTATGCACTGGACCACAAGATCAGTGGTTCAAACCCACCAGCCACTCCTTAAAAACCTTATGTAGGGTCAGTATAACTCAGAACTGGCTAGATGGCACTAAACAACAACATATTTCAAATGCAGTGCAAACACCTCTTAGAGAATTATTTTAAAATATCAATGATCCCAAAGATAGAAAGATGAGGATAGCTAATTGTGAGCTGTATTTCCTAGTCAGGATTGGTCAGATGAGCCCATTGTAGCTTTTGGATTATCAAACCTGTGTAAATTAAGATTTCAGAATATTCCTTCTTTTATTTAGCTATAGGATAAGAATAGGACTGCAAGATTGATTTGAACCATGAGCTCGGCGGTTCAAACTCACCAGTTGCTCTTCAGAAAGCCTTTAATGGATTGTATTAAGTCGAAACCAAGTCAAGGGCAATTAATAATAACAATTTATTTTAATGACATGGAAGTCAGTGAGTTGTACTGAAGGAAGTACAGTACAGGATTAGAACATCACAAGACAAATTTTAGAATAATTAAATGATTTAAAACTCATTTCTGAATTTAAGAAAGAAAGATGATAGACCAAATAATTGGTGTTCTTTTTCTTTCTTTGTCCTTTTTTGTAAAGCTGGATTCTGCAATCTAATGTACATTCAGAAGCACAAAATTTAAACTCTATGAAGGGATCAGGTGTTTCTATGAAATGGAATGGATGGCCTAAAGATCCCTTCACCCACAGAAATTCACTGAATACTGTCAATGAGTGGTTACTTCCTTGCTTAGGATACGGAATACTCACTCAGGTCCTTCCCATTTTAAAAAGTATTCAAACATAAATCAATTTCATCTTATTTGCTATCCCATAGCAATCTATGTAAATGTGTGTTGGGGAATTTTAGTTGGAATACTAAGAAAGATGGGAAAGTTCATTGGAAGCATGTAAACAGTGAGTACCTACAATGAACAAGATATTTTTAGGATGTAAGACCCTAACTGATTTTGCCTAGCTACTTGACCAAACTTTAGTCAGGCTCCAAGAAGCATTTTAAATAGACTAGGACTCAGTTTTTAGTTCCCTCCAGAGACAAGGTCAATCAGTTAGCCCTTAATGTTAAAATAATCCTTGAGAAACTCATAACGGTCAGACTGACCCAGACAAATGAGAATATCCTAAACACTAAACATTTGCAATTGCCAAAACCCATCTGCTTATAGATTAAAAAGATTGCTTCATGCCAAGACCAATTAAACTGTAACATCTCATATTTTGCCAAATGTCAACCAATCAGAACCTGTATCTATAGTGCTGTACAGTTTTGCCCCCTAAAACCTTATAAAAATTGGTATGTAACACAATAGGGGGTCACCCTCAGCTCCTGTTTTCAGGAGTCTATGTGAGGGTGGACCCCAGCGCGTTGGCAAATGTCACCTTTGTCTCCTGGTTTTAGGAGTCTGTGAAGGTGGACCCCAGCATGTTGATAAATAAACCTCTTGCTTTTGCATCGAACTCGAGTCCTGATGATCTTTTTGGGGTCTCCTACTAGATTAGGCCACTAGGGGGCCTAACAAGGACAGATACTATCTAATTTAATATTCATAAAATTTCTAATCTATGTTAAACATTAGAAGCTTGAGGTCTAAGAAATGTAACTCAGCAGCAGAAGATATATGCACACCAATGTTTATAGCAGCACTATTTACAATAGCAAAAAGATGGAGACAGCCAAAGTGCCCATCAATTGAAGA